>NC_083101.1:102374415-102704689 GCF_949774975.1 Lagenorhynchus albirostris
TACTGTACATTACATGCCTGTGACATACTTATTTTGTAACTGCAAGTTTGTACCTTTTGATGTCCTTCATCTGCTTCGCCCAATCCCCCATCCCCATCCCTTAGGCAACCATCAATTTGTTCTCTGTACCTATGCATCTGTTTTTGTTTGTTTGTTTTAGATGCCATAGGTAACTGAAATCATATGGAATTTGTCTTTCTTTGTCTGACTTATTTCACTTAGCATAATCCCTTCCACCCATGTTTTGGCAAATGGCAATATTTCATTCTTTTTTTATGGCTGAGCAATATTCCATTGTACAGGTATACCACATCTTCTTTATCCATTCATCTGTCAATGGACACTTAAGTTGCTTCTGTAACTTGAATTGTAAATAATGTTGCAGTGAACATAGTGGTGCATAAATCTTTTCAAATTAGTTTTTCATTTTCTTCAGATAAATACCCAGCAGTGGAATTGTTGGATTGTATGGTAGTTCTTTTTTTTTTTTAATTTTATTTTAGTTTTTAATACAGCAGGTTATTTGTCATCTATTTTATACATATACATATTGATGTATATATGTCAATCCCAATCTCCCAAGTCATCCCACTACCACCACCCCATCCCCCACTTCCCCTCCTTGGTGTCCATACATTTCTTCTCTACATCTGTGTCTCTGTTTCTGCCTTGCAAACTGGTTCATCTGTACCATTTTTCTAGATTCCACACACATGCATTAATATACGATATTTTTCTCTTTCTGACTTACTTCACTCTGTATGACAGTCTCTAGGTCCATCCACGTCTCTACAAATGACCCAATTTCGTTCCTTTTTATAGCAGAGTAATATTCCTTTGTATATATGTACCACATCTTCTTTATCCATTCATCTGTCAATGGGCATTTAGGTTGCTTCCATGACCTGGCTATTGTAAATAGTGCTGCAATGAACATTGGGATGCATGTGTTTTTTTGAATTATGGTTTTCTCTGGGTATACGCCCAGTAGTAGTATTGCTGGGTCATATGGTAGTTCCATTTTTACTTTTTTGAGGTACCTCCGTACTGTTTTCCATAGTGGCTGTACTAATTTACATTCCCACTAACACATTGTCCTATTTTCCGCATCATCACCAATGCTTGTTATTTCTTGTCTTTTTGAAAACAGCCATTCTGACAGGTGTGAGGTAGTATCTCACTGTGGTTTTGATTTGCATTTCTCTGATTTTTTGTGGTGTTCCACATCTTTTCATGTCTTTATTAGCTATCTGATGTCTTCCTTGGGAAAATGTCTATTCATGTTCTCTGCCCATTTTTTAATTGGATTTTTAAAAGTATTGAGTTGTGTGAGTTCTTCATATTTTTAGATATTAACTTCTTACCAGATATATCATTTGCAAATATCTTCTCCCATTCAGTAGGTTGCCTTTTTGTTTTGTTGATGGTTTCTTTTGCTGTGCAAAAAGCTTTTTAGTTTCATGTAGTCTCATTTTTAAAAATTTTTGCTTTTGTTGCCCTTGCCTGAGGAGACAAAAAATTTGCTAAGGACAATTTTTTCTTCCAGGAGTTGTATGCTTTCAGGTTTTACAGTTAATACTTTAATCAATTTGTGGTATTTTTTACATCTTTATTGGCGTATAATTGCTTTACAATGTTGTATTAGTTTCTGCTGTATAACAAAGTGAATCAGCTATATGTATACATATCCCCTCCCTCTTGTGCCTCGATCCCACCCTCCCTATCCCACCCCTCTAGGTGGTCACAAAGCACCAAGCTGATCTCTCTGTGCTATGCAGCTGCTTCCCACTAGCCATCCATTTTACATTTTGTAATGTATATATGTCAATGCTACTCTCTCACTTTGTTCCAACTTCCCTTTCCCATATTGTGTCCTCAAGTCCATTCTCTACATCTGCATCTTTATTCCTGCCCTGCCACTAGGTTCATCAGTACCGTTTTTATAGATTCCATATATGTGTGTTAGCATATGGATTTGTTTTTCTCTTTCTGACTTACTTCACTCTGAATGACAGACTCTGTGTCCATCTACCTCATTACAAATAACTCAATTTCATTCCTTTTTATTGCTGAGTAATATTCCATTGTATACATGTGCCATATCTTCTTTATACATTCAAATGTCAAGAGACATTTAGATTGCTTCCGTGTCCTTTCTGTTGTAAATAGTGCCGCAATGAACATTGTGGTACATGTCTCTTTTTGAATTATGGTTTTCTCAGGGTATATGCCCAGTAGTGGGATTGCTGGGTCATATGGTAGTTCTATTTTTAGTATTTTAAGGAACCTCCATACTGTTCTCCATAGGGGCTGTATCAGTTTACATTCCCACCAACAGTGCAAGAGGGTTCCCTTTTCTCCACACCCTCTCCAGAATGTATTGTTTGTAGATTTTTTGATGATGGCCATTCTGACCAGCGTGAGGTGATACCTCATTGAAGTTTTGATTTGCATTTCTCTAATGATTAGTGATGTTGAGCATCTTTTCATGTGTTTGTTGGCAATCTGTATATCTTCTTTGGAGAAATGTCTGTTTAGGTCTTCTGCCCATTTTGGGGTTGGGTTGTTTGTTTTTTTGATATCGAGCTGCATGTGTTGCTTGTATATTTTGGAGATTAATCCTTTGTCAGTTGCTTCATTTGCAACCCATCCTGAGGGTTGTCTTTTCATCTTGTTTATGGTTTCCTTTGCTGTACAAAAGCTTTTAAGTTTCATTAGGTCCCATTTGTTTCTTTTTGTTTTTATTTCCATTACTCTAGGAGGTGAGTCAAAAAGGATCTTGCTGTGATTTATGTCATAGAGTGTTCTGCCTATGTTTACTCTAAGAGTTTTATAGTGACTGGCCTTACATTTAGTTCTTCAATCCATTTTGAGTTTATTTTTGTGTATGGTGTTAGGAAGTGTTAAAATTTCATTCTTTTACATGTAGCTGCCCAGTTTTCCCAACAGCACGTATTGAAGAGACTGTTTTTCTCCATTGTATGTTCTTGCCTCCTTTGTCAAAGATAAGGTGACCGTAGGTACGTGCATTTATCTCTGGGCTTTCTATCTGTAGTTCCATTGATCTGTATTTCTGTTTTTGTGCCAGTACCATACTGTCTTGATTACTGTAGCTTTGTAGTATAGTATGAAGTCAGGAAGCCTGATTCCTCCGACTTCGTTTTTCTTTCTCAAGCTTGCTTTGGCTATTCGGGGTCTTTTGTGTTTCCATACAAATTGTAAAAAATTTTTTCTAGTTCTGTGAAAAATGCCATTGGTAGTTTGATAGGGATTGCATTGATTCTGTAGATTGCTTTGGGTAGTATAGTCATTTTCATAATATTGATTCTTCCAATCCAAGAACATGGTATATCTCTCCATCTGTTTATATTGTCTTTGATTTCTTTCATCAGTGTCTTAAAGTTTTCTGCATACAGGTCTTTTGTCTCCTTAGGTAGGTTTATTCCTAGATATTTTATACTTTTTGTTGCAGCGGTAAATGAGAGTGTTTCCTTAATTTCTCTTTCAGATTTTTCATCATTAGTGTATAGGAATGCAAGAGATTCCTGTGCATTAATTTTGTACCCTGCTACTTTACCAAATTCATTGATTAGCTATAGTATTTTCTGTATACTATAGTATAGTATTTTCTGGTAGCATCTTTAGGATTCTCTGTGTGTAGTATCATGTCATCTGCAAACAATGACAGTTTTACTTCTTTTCTGATTTGGATTCCTTTTATTTCTTTTTCTTCTCTGATTGCCATGGCTAAAACTTCCAAAACTATGTTGAATAATAGTGGTGAGAGTGGGCTCCCTTATCTTGTTCCTGATCTTAGAGGGATTGGTTTCAGCTTTTTGCCATTGAGAATGATGTTGGCTATGGGTTGGTCATATATGGCATTTATTATGTTGAGGTAGGTTCCCTCGATGTCCACTTTCTGGAGAGTTTTTATCTTAAATGGGTGTTGAATTTTGTTGAAAGCTTTTTCTGCATATATTGAGATTATCATATGGTTTCTATCCTTCAGTTTGTTAATATGGTGTATCAGATTGATTGATTTGCATTTATTGAAGAATCCTTGCATTCCTGGATTAAACCCCACTTGATCATCGTGTATGATGCTTTGAATGTGCTGTTGGATTCTGTTTGCTAGTATTTTGTTGAGAATTTTTGCGTCTATATTCATCAGTGATATTGGTCTGTAGTTTTCTTTTTTTGTGATGTGTTTGTTTGGTTTTTGTATCAAAGTGATGGTGGCCTTGTAGAATGAGTTTGGGAGTGTTCCTCCCTCTGCTATATTTTGGAAGATTTTGAGAAGGATAGGTGTTAGCTCTTCTCTAAATGTTTGATAGAATTCACCTGTGAAGCCATCTGTTCCTGGATCTTTGTTTGTTGGAAGGTGTTTAATCACAGTTTCAATTTTAGTGCTTCTGATCGGTCTGTTCATATTTTCTATTTTTTCCTGGTTCAGTCTTGGAAGGTTGTACTTGTCTGAGAAATGGACATTTCTTCCAGGTTGCCCATTTTATTTGCACATAGTTGCTTGTAGTAATCTCTCATGATCCTTTGTATTCTGCAGTATCAGTTGTTACTTCTCCTTTTTCATTTCTAATTCTGTTGATTTGAGTCTTCTCTCTGTTTTTCTTGATGAGTCTGGCTAATGCTTTACCAACTTTGTTTATGTTCTCAAAGAACGAGCTTTTAGTTTTATTGGTCTTTGCTATTGTTTCCTTCATTTGTTTTTCATTTATTTCTGATCTGATTTTATGAGTTCTTCCCTTCTGCTAAGTTTGGGGTTTTTTGGTTCTTCTTTCTCTAATTGCTTTAGGTGTAAGGTTAGGCTGTTTATTTGAGATTTTTCTTCTTTCTTGAGGTAGGATTATATTGCTGTAAACTTCCCTGTATAGCCAGTTTCTTGAGAGTTTTTATAATGAATGGATGTTGAATTTTGTCAAATGCCTTTTTTCTGCATTTATTGAGGTGATCATTTGATTTTTACCCTTCATTTTTTTAATGGGGTATATTACATTGATTTGTAGATATTGAACCATCGTTGCATCCCTTGAATAAATCCCACTTGATCATGGTGTGTGATACTTTATGTATTGTTGAATATGGGTTGGTAATATTTTTTTGACGAATTTTGCATCTATGTTCATCAGTGATATTGGCCTTTAATTTTCTTTTTTGTAGTGTCTTTTTCTGGTTTTGGTATCAGGGTGATGGTGGCCTCATAGAATGAGTTTGGAAGTGTTCCTTCCTCTGCAGTTTTTATAGTAGTGTTAGAAGAATAGGCATTAACTCTTCTCTAAATGTTTGATAGAATTCAGCTGTGAAAACTTCTGTTTGTTGGGAGATTTTTGATTATTGATTCAATTTCATTACTAGTGATCGTTCTGCTCAGATTTTTCTATTTACTCCTGATAAGTGTTGGAAGATTGTATGTTTCTAGGAATTTATCCATTTCTTCTAGGTTGTCCAATTTGTTGATGTATAATTAGTCATAGTAATCTCTTATGATCCTTTGTGTTTCTGTGGTTAGTTGTAACTACTCTTCTTTAATTTCTGATTTTATATGTTGGGCCCTTTCTCTTTTCTTTCTTGACGAGCGTGGCTAAAGTTTTTTCAGTTTTGTTTATCTTTTCAAAGAACCAGCTCTTAGTTTTATTGATTTCTTTTCTGTTTTTTTAGTCTCTATTTCATTTATTTCTACTCTGATCTTTATTATTTCCTTCCTTTTACTAACTTTGAGCTTTTTTTGTTCTTATTTTTCTAGTTCCTTTAGGTGTAATGTTAGATTGTTTATTTCAGATGGTTCTTGTTTCCTGAGGCAGGCCTGTATTCCTATAAACTTACCTCTTAAAACCAATTTTGCTGCATTCCATACATTTTGTAGTGTTGTGTTTCCATTTTTTGTCTTAAAGTATTTTTTGATTTCCCCTTTGATTTCTTCAGTAATCCATTGGTTGTTCGGTAGCATGCTGTTTAGCCTGCACGTGTTTGTGTTTTTTGCCAGTTTTTTTTAGTTGATTTCTATTCTTATACCATTGTGGTTTAAAAGATGCTTGATATGATTCCAATCTTAAATTTATTGAGACTTGTTTTGCAATCGCCTAACATGTGATCAATCTTGAAGAATGTTCCATCGCTCTTGAAAAGAATATGTACTCTGCTGTTTTATGGAAGGGATGTTCTGTATATACCTATTAAGTCCATAGATGGCATAATGCATTGTGCAAAAGACCAGTGTTTCCTTCTTGATTTTCTGTCTGATGATCTGTCCATTGATGTAAGTGGGGTATTGAAGTCCCCTACTATTATTATTATTAGCAGTACGCGGGCCTCTCACTGTTGTGGCCTCTCCCATTGCAGAGCACAGTCTCCAGACGCACAGGCTCAGCGGCCATGGCTCACGGGCCTAGCCACTCCATGGCATGTGGGATCTTCCCGGACCGGGGCACAAACCCGTGTCCCCTGCATCGGCAGGTGGACTCTCAAGCACTGCGCCACCAGGGAAGCTCCCTACTATTATTGTACTACTGTCAATATCTCCCTTTATGTTTCTTAATATTTACTTAATGTATTTAGGTGCTCCTATTTTGGGTACATAGATATTTACAAGTGTTATATCCTCTTGTTGGATTGATTCCTTTATCACTGTGTGATCCCTTTTTTGTGTCTTATTACAGTCTTTGTTTTAATGCCTGTTTTGTATGACATAAGTATTGCTATCCCAGCTTTCTTTTTGTTTCCATTTGCGTGGAATATCTTTTTCCATCCTTTCACTTTCAGTCCGTGTGTGTCTTTAGATCTGAAGTGAGTCTCTTGTAGGCAATGTATACATGGGGTTTTTTTTTAAATCCATTCAGCCACTCTATGTCTTTTTTTTTTTTTTTTTTTTTTGTGGTACGTGGGCCTCTCACTGTTGTGGCCTCTCCCGTTGCGGAGCACAGGTTCCGGACGTGCAGGCTCAGCGGCCATGGCTCACGGGCCCAGCCGCTCCGCGGCATGTGGGATCTTCCTGGACCGGGGCACGAATCCATGTCCCCTGCATCGGCAGGTGGACTCTCAACCACTGCGCCACCAGGGAAGCCCTATTTCATTCTTTTTTATGGTTGAGTAATATTTCATTGTATACATATACCATGTCTTTATCTATTCATCTGTTGATGGACATTGAGGTTGCTTCCACGTCTTGGCTATTATAAATAGTGCTGCTATGAACACTGGGGTGCCTGAATCTTTTCAAATTACAGTTTTTGTGTTTTCTGGATATATGTCCAGGAGTGCAACTGCTGGAGCACATGGTAGCTCTATTTTTTGTTTTTTAAGGAACCTCCATACTGTTCTCCATAGTTGCACCAATTTACATTCCCACCAACAATGTAGGAGGGTTCCCTTTTATCCACATCCTCTCCAGTATTTATTGTTTGTAAACTTTTTGATGATGGCCATTCTGACTGGTGTGAGGTGATACCTCATTGTAGTCTTTTTTTTTTTTTTGCGGTACGCGGGCCTCTCACTGTTGTGGCCTCTCCCGTTGTGGAGCACAGGCTCCGGATGCGCAGGCTCAGTGGCCATGGCTCATGGGCCCAACCGCTCCGCGGCATGTGGGATCTTCCCGGACCGGGGCACGAACCCGTGTCCCCTGCATCAGCAGGCGGACTCTCAACCACTGTGCCACCAGGGAAGCCCTACTCTATGTCTTTTGATTGGATTATTTAATCTGTTTACATTTAAAGTAATTTTGGTAGTTATGTGCTTCTTGCCATTTTAAAATTGTTTTATGGTTTATTTTGTAGTTCTTTGTTTTTTCTTCTCTTGTTCTTTTGTCTTGTGATTTGATGACTTTCTTTAGTGTTACGTTTGTATTCGTTTCTCTTAATTTTTTTGTATCTGTTATAGGTTTTGGTTTGTGTTTCCCATGAGGTTCATATATGAAAGCCTATGTATATAGTCTACTTTAAATTCATGGTCACTTAAGTTCGAGTGCATTCCAAAATCACTACATTTTTATTTCCCCCACCCTATGTTTTTGTCATTATATTTTACATCATTTAATTTTGTGTATCACTTAACTAATTATTTTAGATATAGATGATTTTACTACTTTTGCCTTTTAACTTTCATACTAGCTGTTTCTATTTATGGCCTTTTTGTTTCTATTTAAAGAAGTCCCTTTAACATTTCTTGTAAGGATGCTTTAGTAGTGATGAACTCCTTTAGCATTTGCTTCTCTGGGAAACTTTTTATCTCTCCTTCAATTCTGAATGATAACCTTGCCAGGTTGAGTATTAGCCCTTTGAATATATTGCCCTTGCAGCAATTTTAGCCCTTTTAGCCCTTTGACTATATTGTGCTAGTGACTTCTGGCATGAAAATCTCTGCTGAAAGATCAGCTGATAATCTTATGGGGTCTTTCTTGTTTTTCTCTTGCTGCTTTTAAGATTCTCTTTTTATGTTTAACTTTTGACATTTTAATTATGTTTCTTAGTGTGGATCTTATTTGGTTCATCTTGTTTGGGACTCTGTGCTTCCTGAAATTGGATGTCTGTGTCCTTCACCAGGTTAGTGAAGTTCAGGCATTATTTCCTCAAATAGGTTTTCTGTTCCTTTTTCTGTCTTCTTTCCTTCTGGGACCCCTATAATGTTAATGTTAGTATACTTGATGTTGTCTTAGAGGTCCTTTAATCTATCCTCATTAAAAAATTTTTTTTTCTTCTTTTTGTTGTTCCAGTTGGGTGATTTCCACTACCCTATCTTCCTATTTGCTGGCCTGTTCTTCTGCATTCTTCAATCTGCTATTCCCTCTAGTATGCTTTTTATTTAAGTGATTGTATTCTTCATTTCTGATTGGTTCGTTTTTTTGTTTTGTTTTTTTGCGGTACGCGGGCCTCTCACTGTCATGGCCTCTCCCGTTGCGGAGCGCTGGCTCCAGACGCGCAGGCTCAGCAGCCATGGCTCACGGGCCCAGCTGCTTCGCGGCATGTGGGATCTTCCTGGACCGGGGCACGAACCCGTGTCCCCCCCATCGGCAGGCGGACTCTCAACTACTGCGCCACCAGCGAAGCCCTGATTGGTTCTTTTCAATATTGTCTGTCTCTTTTTTGAAGTTCTCACTGTGTTCATCCATTATTCTCCTGAGTTTGGTGAGCATTTTTATGACTATTACCTTGAACTCTTTATCTGGTAAGTTGCTTATCTCCATTTCGTTTAGTTCTTTTCCTGAGTCTTTGTCTTGTTCTTTCATTTAGAATGTACTCTCTTGCCTCATTTTGCTTCATTCTCTGTGTTTGTTTCTATGTGTTAGGTATATCAACTATATGTAGATATATATAGTGGCTTTATGTAGAAAGTGTCCTGTGGGGCCCAGTCTCCCAGTTTCCCAGAGCCAAGTGGTTCAGGAGTATCCCCTGTGTGGGCTGTGTGCACCCTCCTGTTGTGCTTGGGCTACAATTGCTGCAAGTGTATTGGTGGGTGAGGTTGGCCCCAGGCCATCTGTGAACGTGCTCATGAATGGGGCTGGCCCTCTGGAGTGGGAGCCATTTTGGAGATGCACTGGTGCTGGCCAGGGCTGCCTGCCAGGTGGTGTGGGGTTGGAGTTGATTTGGAGGAGCCAGCTGGGGTGTGTCCTCAGGAAAATGACAAGGTGGGGTGCACAGTGTTAGCTAGGTTGATTGAGAGTGACAGAAATGGTGCCCACCAGTGCCAGCCCAGCTAGGTGGAAGTAGAGTAAAAAGAAAAAAATGGTGTCTACCAGCACTTCCATCCCTGGAGAAAGTTCTACCAGATCTCTGTCCCTCCAACAACACACTCCCTAATGTTAGTCAATGAATGTCCTTTTTGTATGGCCCAGGTGATTTTCAGGCTGGTACCTCTGCCCTGGGACTCAGAACAAGTGAGCTTGTATGTGAGCCCTTCAAGAACAGAGTCGTGGGGGCGGGGGCAGGGTAATTAGGGAGTTCGGGATTGACATGTACACACTGCTATATTTAAAATAGATAACCAGGGCTTCCCCGGTGGTGCAGTGGTTAAGAATCCGCCTGCCAATGCAGGGCACACGGGTTCGAGCCCTGGTCTGGCAAGATCCCATGTGCCATGGAGCAACTAAGCCCGTGTGCCACAACTGCTGAGCCTGCACTCTAGAACCTGTGAGCCACAGCTACTGAAGCCTGCCTAGAGCCCATGCTCTGCAACAAGAGAAGCCACCGCAATGAAAAGCCCGCGCACTGCAGTGAAGAGTAGCCCCCACTTGCCACAACTAGAGAAAGCCTGCGCGTAGCAATGAAGACCCAATGCAGCCAAAAATAAATAAATAAAATAAATAAGTTTATTAAAAGATAAAAATAAAATAAAATAGATAACCGACAGGGACCTACTGTATAGTACAAGGAAGTCTGCACAATATTATGTAACAACCGAAATGGGAAAAGAGTTTGAAAAAGAGCAGATATCTAGAAGAGGTAAACTTATAGAGACAGAAAATAGAATAGAGGTTTCTGTGGGCTGGAAGTGGGGGTCGTTATTGTTTAATAGGTATAGAGTTTCTGTTTGGGGTTATGAAAAAGTTCTAGAGATGGATGGTGGTGATGGTTACACAACATTGTGAATGTTGTTAATGGCTCTGAAATATACACTTAAAATGACTAAAATGGTAACTTTTTCCAATGAATATTTTACTGCAGTTAAAAAAACTGTCTTTCTTCATCACAAACCAGTTGAGGCTGCAGTAAGCAGAAGTATGGGAATGTAGGATAGTGAGCTAGCCGGAGCTGAATGTCATCTCATATCATGTCATTTCACCACACAACAAACAGATGCACGTGATTTTCTAACACTGTCTACAAGAAGGTTATCCCGGAGATGAAACAAGCAAGGATCCCAAGTGTGCTGAGCTCCTACTGTACAGGCCTCCTGCATATACACAAAAGAGGGTGGGAAGGTACAGGAGGTAGATGGGCAGACTGTGCAGCCAGTTATCCAAGGTTGAATCCTTAATCCGTCACAGACTTGCTTTTTGACTCTCTGTGAGTTGCTGCCTTTCTCTGTGTTTCCTTCCCTCATCTATAAAACTTAGATAATATTAAAACGCGTCTCATAATTTGTATAGAGCATTTGTTATAGTGCTGGCAGCGTGATTACATGCTATGAGTGATGTGGAAATATGAGTGGCCTCTGCGTGAATCAAGGAACTTATTTCCTTTTTGTTAATAAATCTATTTATTTTATTTATTTATTTTTGGGCTGCTTTGGGTCTTCATTGCTGCACGCTGGCTTTCTCTAGTTGTGGCGAGCGGGGGCTACTCTTCGTTGCAGTGTGGGGGCTTCTCATGCTGGTGGCTTCTCTTGTTGTGGAGCATGGGCTCTAGGCACGCGGGCTTCAGTAATTGTGGCATGCGGGCTCAGTAGTTGTGGCGCATGGGCTTAGTTGCTTCGCGGCATGTGGGATCCTCCTGGACCAGGGCTCAAACCCGTGTCCCCCGCCTTGGCAAGCTGATTCTTAACCACTGCGCTACGAGGGAAGCCCAAGGAACTTATTTCTTATGGGGAAAACCAGACTTAGACTGAGAAACAGTTAGCAAACATCATAAAAGAGTATTTAATTTGCTGGGGTGGCAATAACAAGTATCCCAGAGCACTTTATGCTTCATTGAGTTCCTCCATGTACATGGGTTTGTTTGATCCTCGCCACATCTCCACTGTTTTTACATGTTCGAAAGCAGAGACTTTACATATTACTGTAGAAAGCAGAGACTCAGAATGATTACCTTGCTGAAGGATTCACAGCTTGTAAGTAGTACAAAGAATAAGAATCTTAGGAACTCACAGAAAGGAGAAAACTGTGTGTTCTAAACCCAACAAGGAAGGCTTTGTGAAAGTGTGACTTAAAAATAACCTTGACTAAGAAGAGAATAATGAGAAGACCATCTGGGGCTGACACATGGATTAAAGTGTGAACACATTTTTTGAGAGTTGTGCACTGCACAACCTGTGTGGCCAGACAAGGCAGCCCTGCCTGTAAGGGGAATCACAGGAGCAGGAATGAGCAAATTGTCTTTGTGGTACAGGAAGGAGTCCACGTTTGACTACAGTAGGAGAAACATTTGGTGGAGTGAGAAGTCCAGTGTGATAATAGTCTGATTGTTTTAATGTTTGGATTATGTTTCTTTTTTAAAAAAATTTTATTTTGTATTGGACTAGAGTTGATTAACAATGTTGTGTTAGTTTTAGGTGTACAGCAAAGTGATTCAGTTATACATATGTTTCTAGATGCTGAGAATTCCTACAGTGGAAGGAGCTTCGGAACAAGAGACCTGTGGCTTCATTCCTGACTTGCCCCCAGTCAACTGTGTGACCCTGGGTAAGTCATTCCAACTCGCTGGGCTTCAAAGTGCCCATCTGTACACTGAAAGGAGTTGAAATGTTTCCTCCAACATTCTGTATTTATGTCTATTAAGAAACCAAAAATATTTTGTCACCTGGCTCTCCTGTTTCTCTTACTGAAAGAAGGAGGGGCGTAGGAAGGGCTCCTTTCCCAATTTTCTTCTACTCTAAATACAAGCACTCATTAACAGGGAGGGAAGCTCTCTAAAGCCCTATTCTCTGAAGTGTTTTAGAGGAGTTAGTGTAAAAATGACATCCTTCTGGCATTTTTATTTTTTAGAAAACAGGATGGGATAGACTCATGCTTTTCTTCTCCGGCTAATCAGCCTCTCTACTTTCTTTCCCCTGTATGGGGGCAGCAGACCCCCAAAACTCAGGCCTTCAGAGCTGAGTTTTCTACTGACATTGTTACCCAGCCTCTCTTTGGAATCAATCTGAAATGATAGGAGCCCTTCCTTGCTTGTTCTGCAGCCCCCAACCATTTGACGGCCCAAAGTAGGTGCGAAACAGTGTATCCTTGAATTGGATTCAATCAAATATGTAAAGGGCCAAGGTACTTTTCCTCATTTTACAGTTGGAGGAACCAAGGCAAAGAATGAGAGAGTGACTTAACTGATGTGTAGACTGAAGGTCAGGTATGCTAGGAATGAAAGTCTTCCACAGTAGTACAGCCTGCTCTGCTAACCAGGTGACGATGCTGAGAGTCCCTTGTGCAGGGAGTGAGGCTCAGGCTTTGCCAGGGCCACCAGATGGGTCTGGAAGCCAAGGAGAAGAGAAGCATTTTACTCTGCACACGTAATCAGCATTTACCACCGCTCGCTTACAACAAGAAACATTAAACAATTTTCCACATTTCCTCTAAGTGAATGGGACTCCAAAGGAAAACCCTAAAGGGAAGTGTTGAGAAATCGGTGGCAGAGGAATTCAACTATGAGGAGAATGAGCCAGTTCGTTGTGTTTGCTTATTAATAGGTTCTGTGTCGCCAGCTCCAGGGGGAGTGGGCTCTTGAATAGCTGGCAGGGAAACGCATTCAAGGGCTCCGCTTGATGGAAATAGGGAATAACGGGAAGGGAAAGGAAGGGAAATAACTTCAGAAAAGATTGGAGAGCTTGTCCTCTGGAATGAAAACAAGCAGCTGCTAATTTGACTGCGTTTCTGCTGAGGCTGGTGAGAGCTGAGCACAGGGCTGAGTCATGCAGAAAGTTGGAGCCTTGCTTCTCACGCGCTGCACTTACGACTTACACGTAGCATATATTCTGTCTCATTCTTTGAGATAAGGCTGCATTTAAAAATCTAGCAGATTTCGAAAGACGATCTGCTAAGGCTGGGGTGTGTACAACCCAATCAGTTGTTGTGGATTAATAAATACATGAGAAGGATGTTTCTCTTAGTGAGGCGTTATCCAGGTGCAATATAGAGCAATGTCATCTTCCTGCAGGAATGTTCATTTGATCACCTAGTCAAAAAATGTTTATTTATGTCTGAATTAGGCCTTGCGCTGTACTGAGGATATGAAGCCAATTGAGTGGTGCACCCTATTCTTAAAGATGCTTGTGGGAAAGAGAGAAAACAGACAATCACCATACAGAGTGATATAGCATCAGGGTACAGATTTGTATAGGGTCTTAAGGAAGGGGTGCCTATACCAGGCTGGGTAGGATGGAGAGGTCAGGGCACAGCAGAAGTTGCCTGGAGGAAGAGGCCTTTGGAGGAGAATTAGGAGTTAGTTGGCAGGTTTTTCTTCCCTAATAAAACATCTGTATCTTAAGTACTCCGGGACCTGTTGGCATTGTCTGCAAATTATTTTCTGTATTACGTGCATCTGCCTTTCTTCAGAGGGTACATAATTTTCATCGGGTTCTTAGGGGCCTAAGACCACCTCTTTCTCCAGTGAATTATTCAGATTAACTGCGCAATACTTTTGAATATTATGTTCAACTAATAGACATTCTATTTCACCGTGAATATTTATGTATTTATGTGTATATATTATATTTGCACATGTATGTAAGGAACTATAGCAAACATCAGTGTACTTAAATCTTTGTGCACACACAAGTATTTTCCTAGAAGAGTTATTGCGTCACCAAAAAATGTGAATGTTTTAAAACTTTTGCTACATATCGTCAAAATTCCCTCTTCAAATTTGTACAGGTTTACAGGCTTACCAGCAGAGGGCTAGGGCCATTTTCCTGAACTCTTGGCAACACTATTTTTATTGCCTTTTAATTAAGAAAAATTTTAAATGTAAAATGGTATGAAATGTAGACACCCAAAAACTTGTTTGCTCAGATTTAACAGATGTTAACAATTTGCCATGGCGTTTCTGATCATCTAACGAAGAAATAGTGCAATAGGTATAGCAGAAACCACCTCTCCTACTTCAGCCTCCCATTCAGCTCCTTCCTGCCCCCAGTATTTTTTAAGTGCGTGTTTGTATACTTTGGCTTCTCACAGATAACTCCAACGATATATGATAATGTTTGTGCCTTAAAAATACATATTCATGGTATCATGCCGAATATAGTTATTTTAATTTCTTTAAAAAATTTATTTATGCCCTCTGTTCCTCTTCACTTTCCATTCACTTCTTTCCCCTCCTTTTCCACCATCCCTTGACTTGAACAGTTTTTTTTTAGTCCCCGCCTTACCTCTACTGGCTTAGAAATTATATGGATATTCTACTCTCACAGGGATCACCCTTAACAATGTTTTAAACAGCATTAGTGAGATATAATTCACGAGCTATACAATTCATTCATTTAACACATGCAATTCAGTGGTTTCTATTATATTCACAGAGTGGTGCAACCATCGCCACAACCTAACTTTACAACATTTTTATCAACCCAGAAAGAAATCCCATACCTGCTGTCAGTCACAGTATCAGTCATTCTCCCTTCCCCTCTGCCTTTGGCAACCACTAATCTATTTACGGTCCCTATGGCTTTGTCTATTCTGGGTGTTTTTTATAAATGGAATCATACAATATGTGGTCTTTTGTAACTGGCTCCTTGCACTTAAAATAATGTTTTTAAGGTTCATCCATACTGTTCTATGTATCAGTACTTCATTCCCTTTTATGGCTGAATAACAATCCATTGTATGCATCACCTATATTTATTTTGCCATCCGTCAGTTGGTGAACATTTGGGTTGTTTCCACTTTCTGGTGATTATAAATAATGGTGAAATGAACATTCATGTGCAAGTTTTTGTGTAGACATATGTTTTCAACTGCACCATTTTACATTCCAACTAACAATGTATGAGGATTCCACTTTCCCCACGTCCTCACTAACACTTGGGGTGACATTTTTTTTAAATAACCATCCTAGTGGATGTGAAGTGGTACTTAACTGTGGTTTTAATTTGCATTTCCCTAATGGCTAGTAATGTGGAGCATTTTTCATGTGCTTTTCAGTCATTCTATATCTTTTTTGGAGAAATGTCTATTCAGTCCTTCACCCATTGTTAAACTGGGTGGGTTATTTATCTTTTTGTTATTGACTTGTAAGAGTTCTGTATATATTTTGGATATCATAGATTACGTATATGATTGCAAATATTTTTCCCATTCTGTGGATTGTCTCTTACTCTCTTGATGGTATCATTTGTGGCACAAAAGCTTTTAATTTTGGTGAAGTCCAATTTATCTAATTTTCTCTTGTCACTTGTATATTTGGTATTGTGTCTAAGAAGACTTTGCCTAACCCACATTCAACACGATTTATTTTTGTGCTTTTTTCTGTGTTTCATTGTTTCAGCTCTTACATTTTTTTATACCTATCATCCATTTTTGAGTTAATTTTTGTGCCTTGTCTAAGGAAGGGTTCAAACTCACTCTTCTCCATGTAGATATTCAGTTGTACCAGCCCTGATTCTTAAATTTGTAACATGCATATTTGACTTAAGAAAACCTTAGGTTTACCATTATGCCTACTCTCCTTCCAAAAAAAATCAGGATTTATACCACTTTCATTCTGATTGTTCCTCCCTCTTCTGTGGTATTGAGACCTAGCATTTTATGTCCACCTTGTTTTTAAAGCTCCGAGAATTCTTACTGTCAATGCTTATTTAATGTCCTTGTCACTGTTGTTTTTGTCTTCCACTTCTTCCTCCCTGGTTCTTTTTCGTTCTTAACAGAAGTCAACCATTGGTGGCTATTACAGCCTAGGTGAGTCTTTACCTAAAAATGTCAGTAGTTGGCCCTTATTCAGTATGAAAGTTTAATTGGGTATCTCACTTTGAGGATACCTCATTGTCATCTGGCTTCTAACGTTGCTGCTGAAAGTTGAATAACAAGAAACGGTCTTTTCTTTTTATATTGCTTTTTAAAAAGATTTTTTTTTTTTACTTCGCATTTTCACTGTAAAATATCTCAGGTGGATTTCTTTTCATTGTCCTGCTTAAGGAGTCATTGTTTTGTGAAAATAGAAACAGTCAGAAGCAACCTTCTCCAAATTCTCATGACCACATCTACCTGCTTACCTGCATCTCTGTCCACACACACTACCTTCTCTTCTGTTACTTTGGAAGAACTGGCTGAGAGCCACCCTTCCACGTATACACTTGATGTAATCTCTTCCCGTCTACTCAAAGGCACCATTCCAGGAACCCTACTCTCTCTCTCCTACATACACATTTTCATCTCTCTACCGGACTTTCCCTTCAGCACACAAATATGATTTTATTTATCCCATCTTAGAAATAGACTCTTTCTTGATTTCACTTCCCCTCTGGCTTCACCCTATTCTCTTTTCTCCCTTCCCAATAAAACTCCTTGAAAGACTTGTCTGTATTTGCTGGCTTCAGTAACTCTTTTCCCATTTCTCCAGGCGCGCACGCTAATCAGGTCACGAATGACTCCCATGTTGTTAAATCAAATGGTCAGTTCTTAGTCCCCAACTGACTTGAACCCTGAGTGGCATTTGACACAGCTGTTCCTGATTGAAAACCATCCTTCACCAGGCTTTCAGGCCACCCCACTCTCCTGGCTTTCCTCCTGCTTCACTGCTCGCCCCTTCTCGGTCCATTTGTTAGCTCCTCACCGTCTCCTTAACTCTCTAGCTTTGGAGTGTTCCTGATTCAGTACATGGACATTTTCTCTTTTCTGTTTGCACTCACCCCCTTAGTGATCTCATCCATACTTATGGTCTTACAAGTCCTCTGTAGCAAGGTCTGCAGATCTGCAGTCCAGGGGCCAAATCCAGCTTGCTACCATGAGCTAAAGATGCCTTTTACATAGGAGTATGCAAGGGAGATTACATGTGGCTTGCCAAACCAAAGATATCTGCTGTCTGGCCTTCTATAGAAAAAGTTTGTCATCTCTTGATCTATAGCATGACGATGACTTCCAAATTTATATCTGTGGGCTGAACCTCTCCCCCAAATTCCAGGTGAGTGTATTCAGCTGCTCACTGGATATCTCCACATGAATGTCTTCAACGTACCTCAATATTGACTCATACAGAACTTTTGTGTTCTGTCCATCTCTTTATGGCTACAGTCTTCTTTCCCATAGTCAGTAGCAACACAATCCTTCCAATTGTCCAGGTCAAGCCCCCGAGCATCACTGTTTACTCTTCTCTTTCACTTGTGCCTCATGTGCAATCATGTTTAAGATGTGTTCAGATTCTAACCACTTTTACTACCTTCACCCGGACCCCATTCTCCCTTACCTAGGTATTACCACAGTCTACTAACTGGTCTCTCTGGCTCCCCATCAGCCCATTCCCTACACACTGGTCCAGGTAAAAGAGAAGGCAGATGATGTCATTCCTTTGCTCAAAGCCCTCCAATGGCTTTCCACCTCACGCCAAGTGAAAACCAAGCCCTGCCATGGCCTCTGTTACCTTTCTGACCCCTTCCCCTACCACTGTCCCTCCCCTTCACATCATGACAGTCACAGCGGCCTCCCCAAACTCCCTCACAGTTTGCTCCCCAAACACATCAGGCTCACTTCTGACTCAGAGCCTTTACATTTGCCGTTCCTCTGCCTGAAACATTCTTCCCCAGGGTATCTGCATGCTCCATTCCCTGACACCCTTCAGGTCTCAATCAGATATTACATTTTTTGTGCCCTCTGCAACCTTTCTATTTAAAATTGCAACCTCCATAATCATCCCTGTCCCCATTCCCTGTTTTAGTTTTCTCCCTACCAATCCCCACCACTGAACATGTATGGTAGCTTATGTTTTTGCTCACGATTATTTATTTTCTCCCCTGTCAGAGGGTTACACACACCTTCCCTTGCCATGCTTGTCTCTAGCGCAGAAAATGTCCTCATTCCAGCGTTCAGTTTGGGTAAGTGACTTGCTTTTACCAGTAGAATGTGAGCGAACATGCCACTTGTAAGCAGAAGGTTTACATACAACAGCGTGATGAGCTTGGTGTTTTATGTTTTTGTCCTCTGCCACTATAATTGAGTGTCCCACATAGGGGCTCCTCCTTCAGCGTGTGTCCTGGAATGAAAGGACACGTTGGATTAGACCTACAGTCAACCCACAGCCTGGAGCCAAGCCACAGGCAATCTGCAGCACTCCTAACCTTAATGATATATACATGTCATTGCAGACCACTGAGATTATGGGATTGTTTGTTACTCTGGCAAAAGCTTAGTAATACACATACTCCATATTGTACTTAAGAAAAATGATTTCTCTTTTCCTCTTGAAAGTATATGCCGTGAAAGCAAGGATTTGGGGGTTTTGTTTGCTGTTCTCTCCCTAGTATCTAAGAGCCCCTGGCACATGGTAGAGTTTTATGAATATATATGATTTGAATTAATAAATGCTGGAAAATTCTTAGCCATTTTTCTTTTAAATATTGCTGCTTCCCATTCTCCCTAGTTTATTTTCCTGGAACTCCTATTAAATGTATGTTGGACATTCTCATATCATCTTCCACATCTCTTAACCACTCTTTTATTTTCCATTTCTTTACATCTCCATGCTTCATCATGGGTAATTACCTCAGAACTCTCCTCCAACTCTTTAATACTCTTTTTATCTGCGACTCACCTGCTGCTTAATTTATTCTTTGAAGTTTTAGCCTAATGAAAATGTTTTTTATTTCTTTAAGTTCTGTTTTATTCTTTTTCAAATGTACCTATTATGTTTTCATAATGTCCTTTTCTTTCGATATGGTTTTTATACTTTCTTGAATCATTTTGTTAATTTAAAACATACTAACTTTATGTTCTTCAGTTGAAAAAACTCCTATAATCTGAAGTTTTAAGGGATGGTAAATATCCACCTTTTTTGAGTTTGTGATTTTGCTCATGGAAGATTATTTCCTCTTGTGGTTTGTAATATTTTGGAAGCTCATATCCAGTGAGCAGTTAAAAAAATTCTTGTCAGATCCACATATGTTCTTTAAAAAAATCACTGGCTTGGGATTTCTTTTACCAAGAAGATAGTAATAATTTGTACTCCATACCTGCATATGGCATAGACTTGGGTTTATACCTTCTTTCAGGAGTTTTTTTTTTCCCCCGCCAGAAACCTAGTCAGATGCTTTTTCTTCCCTTAGCTACTGGATGGAGTTTTTTATCCCCTCCTTATGGAGGGGGCAGCCCTTTCAGGGTCTATCTCTGGTATGTTCAGGGATCTTCATCAGTGTGAAGCCCCCCTTAACTCTTAGGCCTATATCCTTGTTTGAGACCCCCCTGACCCTTCACCCCACCCCTATCCCCAGCCCTGAAGAATCAGCTTTCAAGCTTCCTTTTCTAGCTTTAATTTTTCTGTTTTCCAGAGAATATGTATAAAGCTCTTTCTTGCCGTGAGATCCCTTAAAATATCCATCTGTATTTTTTCTACATTTTTATTACTTCAGTTTCTTTACATAAAAAATTTCACTCACATGAAATTTATTTTGGTATGTGTTTTAAGGTAGATAGCTAATTTTACTTCTCTCCCAAATGGTTAACCAATTGTCTAAACATAACTTATTGAATAATTCGTTCTTACTCTGCTTCTACCTTTATCATAAATTCTTATGTGAGCTTCAAGGCTTTCTGTTTCACTTTAATGATCTGTCTGTCATTACCTGTGCTATTATCATATTCTTTCAAGTAGTGTATCTTTCTAATACATTTTAATACTGGGTAACTCAAGCCAATTTGTAGTCCTGTTTTTTCTTGACTAGTGACAGGTGTTTATTCTTTTCAGTGAACTGGAGAACTATTTTATTCAGTCACAAGATATATATTTGAGATTTGATTGGAATGAATCACATTTAAAAATTAATTAAAGATAATGGCATCTTTATGATATTGAGCCATCTCATGAAGGAACAGTTCATCTTTTTTCATTCCAGAATTTTTTCTCTTATGTAATTCAATACAGATTTCAATAGTTCCTCATATAACATTTCCTGTAAAATGTATTATGAGTATTTTTTGTTTTTCTTTCAAATGGCTTTAAAAATTTTAATTGTGGTAAAATATACATAACATAAAATTGACCATCTTAACCACTTTTTAAGTGTACAGTTCAGTAGCATTAAGTATATTCACATTGCTGTACAATCAATATCCAGAACTCTTTTCATCTTGCAAAATGGAAACTCTTTACCTGTTAAACAACAACTCTCTGCTCCCCCATCCCCTGACAACCACCCTTCCACTTTCTATGTCTATGAGTTTTCCTACTCCAGGTACCTCATATAAGTGGAATTAATATGGTATTTGTATTTTTGTGACTGATTTATTTCACTTAGCATAATGTCTTCAAGTTTCATCCATGTGGTAGCATATGTCATAATTTCCTTCTTTTTAAAGGCTGAATAATATTCCATTGTACATCCATACCACATTTTGTTCATCTCTTAATGGACACTTACATTGCTTCCACCTTTTGCCTATTGTGAATAATGCTGCTATGAACATGGGTGTGCAAATATCTCTTTAAACCTCGCTTTCAATTTTTTTCTATTTATCTTTATTTCTGTTGGAGTATAGTTGATTTACAATATTGTGTTACTTTCAGGTGGACAGCATGGTGATCCAGTATTTTTGCAGATTATAGTCCATTTAGGTTATTACAAGATAATGGTTATAATTCCCTGTGCTATACAGTATATCCTTGTTTATTTTATATTAAGTAGTTTATATCTGTTAATCTTATCTGAGTAATATTCCATTTTATATATATATATATGTATACATATATTTATATTAAAATCTTCTTAATGCAGTCATATGTTGATGAGCACTTGGGTTCCTTCCATTTCTTGGCTATGGTAAATAGTGCTACTATGAACATTGGGGTGTATGTGTCTTTTTGAATCAGTGTTTCCATTTTTTCTAGATATATACCCAGGAGTGGAATTGCTGGATCATATGGTAGCTCTATTTTTATTTTTTTAGGGACTCTCTGTACTGTTTTCCATAGTGGCTGCACCAATTTACATTCCCACCAACAGTGCACAAGGGTTCCTTTTTCTTTACATCCTCTCTAGCATTTGTTATTTGTAGACTTTTTGATGATAGCCATTCTGACAGGTGTGAGGTGATACCTCATGGTGGTTTTAATTTTCATTTCACTAATAATTAGCGATATTGAGCATTTTTTCATGTGCATGTTAGCAATCTGTGTGTCTTCTTTGGAAAAATGTCTATTTTAGTGCCCATTTTTGATTGCTTTTTTTTTTGATATTGAGTTGTATGAGCTTTTTGTATATTTGGGATATTAATCCCTTGTTGGTTGCATCATTTGCAAACATTTTCTCCCATTCCATAGGTTGTCTTTTCATTTTGTTGATGATTTCCTTTGCTGTGCAGAAGTTTTTAAGTTTAATTAGGTCCCATTTGTTTATATTTGCTTTTATTTCTTTTGCCATGGGAAACTGATTGAAGAAAATATTGCTATGATTTATGTGAAAGAGTGTTTCACTTATGTTCTAAGAGTTTTATGGTTTCAGGTTTTACATTTAGGTCTTTAAACGATTTTGAGTTTATTTTTGTATATGGTATGAGGGAATGTTCCAATCTCAGTGTTTTATATGTGGCTGTCCAGTTTTCCCAACACTAGTTGTTGAAGAGATTGTCTTTTCTCCATTGTACATTCTTGCCTCCTTTGTTGTAGATTAATTGACCATAGGTGCGTGGGATTATTTCTGGGCTCTCTATTCTGTTCCATTGATCTATGTGTCTATTTTTATGCCAAGACCATGCTGTTTTGATTACTGTAGCTTTGTACTATAGTCTGAAGTCTGGCAGGGTTATACCTCCAGCTTTCTTCCTTTTTCTCAACATTGCTTTGGCAATTCCGGGTTTTTTGTGGTTTTATATAAATTTTAGGATTATTTGTTCTAGTTTTGTGAAAAATGGCCATTTTAATAACATAAATTCTTCCAATCCAAGGGCACAGATGTCTTTCCATTTCCTTGAATCATCTTCAGTTTCCTTCATTAATGTTTTATAATTTTCAGAGTATAGGTCTTTCACCTCTTTGGTTAAGTTTATCCCTAGGTATTTTATTTTTTTAATGTGATTTTATGTGGGATTGATTTTACTTTCTTTTTCTGATATTTCATTATTAGTGTATCAACAGATTTCTGTATATTAATCTTGTATCCTACAGCCTTGCTGAATTCATTTATTAGTTCTAATAGTTTTTGGGTGAAGACTTAGGGTTCTCTATATAGAGTATCACGTCATCTACAAATAGTGACCGTTTTACCTCTTCCCTTTCAATTTGGATACTTTTATTTTTTTTTCTTATCTGACTGCTGTGGCTAGGACTTCCAATACTCTGTTAAGTAGAAATGGTGAGCGTGAGCATCCAGGCCTTTTTCCTAAATTTAGTGAGAAGGCTTTCAGTTTTTCACTGTTGAGTGTTATGTTGGCTGTAGGTTTGCTGTAAACGGCCTTTATTATGCTGAGATACGTTCCCTCTATACCTACTTTGATAAGACTTTTTATCATGAATGGATATTGAATTTTGTCACATTCTTTTTCTGTATCTATTGAGATGGTCACGTGGTTTATGTTTTTCCTTTTGTTAGTGGTGTATTCAGTTCTTTTGGTTATATGCCCAGAAGTGGAATTACTGGGTCATACAGTAATCCTATTACTATGAATATCTTATATTCTTGTTGTTATTAGTAAGATTTTCTTTACATCATATTCTGTGATTGGTTCTTGAGGGCATGAAGTGAAATCTATTGAGTTTTGTGTATTTCTGATATTTATATCAGTGATTCTCAAGCATACATGCACATTAGAATCATCTGGGGAGCTTTTATTTTTTATTATTTTTTTAAAGATTTTTTTGATGTGGACCATTTTTTAAGTCTTTATTGAATTTGTTACAATATTGCTTCTGTTTTATGTTTTGGTCCTTTGGCCCCGAGGCATGTGGGATCCTAGCTCCCCCCCAGGGATTGAACCTGCACCCCCTGCATTGGAAGGGGAAGTCCCAACGTTAGTGGACTGCCAGGGAAGTCCTCGGGGAACTTTTAAAACATACACAGAGCCAGGCCTCCCTCAAGAACAACTAAATCAGAATTTCTGGAATGAGCCTCTAGTATTGGTAGTTTTAAAAAGCTTTCTAGGTGATTCTAAAGTGAAATAAAGTTGAGAAGCACTGGTCTAAACTAACTTATTGAAGTCTTATTAGATCTAATCATTGTTTAGTTGATTCACATGGATATTTTAGTAGACAATAATGTCACCTGCAAAGAATGATAATTTTCTAGTCTTTCCTATGTTTATACTTCTCATTAAAGTGTTTTTTGACTTACTGAATTGACCAAAACTTCCTCAACAATGAATCCTTGTTTTTATTCCTTATTATAAAAGAATAATATAGCTTTCTTTGCTTTAAGTATGATATTAGATGCTGTTTCAAAGAGGTATTTTTCTTATGAGCATTTCTGGAGTAAGATATAAAAGTAGAGAGGATTTGAAGAGTTTACATATTATCCATACCTGCATTTTTTGATATTTTAGTATATATTTTCCTGAAGCAAGCACAATTTTTTTAAAAAAAGAAGTCAAATTATGAATGTGTCTTCTATTCACTTCACTAATAAATTTAGCAAAAATGGATGTTGACTTGTCAATGTATGTTGAATTTTCCTTCATTTCCTCTCCCTCCCTCTCTCCCTCCCTCCCTTCCTTCCTTCTTTCCTTCCGTTTATGATGTTTATCACATGGTTCATCTTATTGGCCCAATTGATTTTTTGGAGCATATTAATGGATGTGCTAATATTGAAGCCATGGGTTAGGGCTACTTTATAAAGATGCTGTTTTCTTCCCCTTCACTTGGGTCTGTGACCCTCTGAACTGATGGTGTACACAGCTGCTTTGCTCCTAAAAGTCTCGGCCACCTTGTTTCTTTTTACCTCTGCCCCTACCTACAGGGCCTTGTTTGCTGGGACTTGCCCTTCTAAGATGTAATGTGTTACCACCTTTGTCCATATTTTGTTTCCAGATGTTTTTCTGGGAGTTGCTATATCTGAATGATTGTAAAACAAATATTGGGTGAGAGTGTGTGACAGGAGAATGGTATTCTGCCAAGACTAAAAGGCAGCACCCTCCTGATAGAGGGCTAGCCCCCAGTTTTCTGGGTCTCTGAGTCAGAAGGCAATGGTGAGGGAGGAATGACTTATCTTCCTTGCCCTTCCCTCCTTCCTTCCTTCCCTCCTTCCTTCCTTCCTTCCTTCCTTCCTTCCTTCCTCCCTCCCTCCCTCCCTCCCTCTCTTCCTTCCTTTCTTCCTTCCTCTCTTTTTCTTTCTCTCTTTCTTTCTTTCGTCCAAATAATCGCCTTTTTATGAGGCAAAGACTGATATTCATGAGGCAATAATTGGGCAGATTATACTCAGTATAACTCCATTTGTCTATAGGTCTGAGGATTCCTTCCAATTTTGACATTATTTTGTCTGGCAGATTTTCTCTTCTTTCTGTCTTGTTATGAATTTTCATCCCTTTTCCCCTCCAGAAGAGACTGGGAAACAAAGATCCAGATTCAGATACTACTTTAAACCAGAAATCTAATATCATTTTATCTTCATTGTGCATTTTAATCAGGAGAGTGATGTGCAGATTTGGATTAAAGGGGAGACAGGAGAGGAAGCACAGAGACTCGCAAGGAAGTCATGCTGGCATATTAAACTCTTTGAGGACATTTTAATGCAGCATAAAGTAAGGTACCACTGTGAATGTAATTTGGATATAACCAACCTCATGTAGTAAAGAGATCACTGGATATGCTCTCAGGAGATCTGAGCTTTAATCATAGTTCTAACTAACCCTAACTACCCGTGCAAACTGGAAGAACTCTCTGAACTTCTTTAAGTCTCAGTTTCCTCATGTGAGAAGATCAGAGTAAGATTCTTGGCACTGTCCCAGCATTCTAGGTTCTGCTATTCCACGCGTAGAAATGAATGGGGGTGGGCTCTGAGTACAAAGATTGCCTGGAGATCGGCTGGAAGCAGGTGGGATTTGTGATGGGGAGAGCAGCACAGCCCCGAGGGATTCCTGTAGGGTATCGGTGTGTGCCATTTCTGGTTCACATGCCAAGGTTGACAAAATAGTTTGTTTCCAGGGGAAGGAGTGAAGGAGGAGACGTTATTAGAATGGATTTTAAATTTGGATCTGGTATATTATTGTGTATGTGGACTATCTTTGCAGTAATTCATTGGAATTTTCTACGTAAAACATGATCTTCTCGGTGGGATGGTGCCAGCACTTTACATACATGAAGTCATACAGTTTTCATAGTAACTCAACTGGGGAGACGCCATGGTGACTCGGTGAGGTTATGTAATGCGGACAAACCTGCCCAGATTGTGAATGGACGGACTTCGGATTCTGTCTACATCTGCGTGAGTCCAGAGCTTGTGGTTTCTCCACTAAGCTGAGCCGCCCCAACCCTCAGGTCCCGTAGGTGTAGTGGTGTTGATAGCAGAACCAAAGAAATGTGATCCGTTCTGTGGGCTGGTAAGACGCTATGCACTCCTTGAGGTCAGCGGCTGTGTTTTATCAACTTTCTGAACCCAATGACTAGCACAATTACCAGAGCCTATAGTAGACACGTAATAGATATACTTAAGTGGAATTGAATTACACACAATACCGAATGGAGATCTGAGGGTGCTCACTCTGTCTTTCTGGACGCTCTGTCTGAATTTGTCCGGGAGGCTTGGCCTGAATTCCTCTGTCCAGGTGCTTGTCAGGAAGGGAAGGGCATGGACTTGAAGGATTTGCTTACAAGTTAATTTGGAGATCAGCAAGACGGAGTCTCAGCACTGAGGGGAAAGAGAGTGATGCCTTTAGGCTGGCATTTTGAAACCAAACAATTAAGTTCATTAACAGTAATGGAACGTGGAAGGGAGCAGCAGGAAAAAGCACAAGTGTAAAATGAGTGATAGCTCCCCCCTCACCCTTCTCCCTCCCTCCTCTCTCTCTCCCTCTCCCCTCAGAGTGAAAGTTGCTGACCCTCTGGGCTTTGTTTACCCCTGTGAACTGTGAAACTACTGTGTTCCTGAATAATAGCAACTAATCATGGGAAAAAGACCTTTAAAAAAGGCCTAATTTAAAGCAGCTTGGTACAAAAGGGCAGATCTTGCATTTTGAAAATGTAACTGGATCAATGCAGACTCTTAAGATCTCTGAGGACCAGAAGCAAATCATATTTTGTGTGTGTGTGTGTGTGTGTGTGTGTGTGTGTGTGTGTGTGTATGTATTTCTAGTGCAGTGCAATGCTTGGCACAGAACAGGTGCCCAGATTATGTGTGTTGAATCATATTGGAGACACAAGTCTTGAGCTACAGTGTGAACTGACCTCTGTGTTGAAGCTCCCATTCTGATCACTGTTGTCAGCTGGGGTTGGCTTGGCAGAATGGAGGGGCTGGACAAAAAGCACCCCACGTCTCTCAACCAAAACAGATTCGTGGAAGATTCACCAGCAACGCAAGTGCAGAGCCAGGGACAGGACCGGAGAGCGGGAGGGAGGGGGGGCCAAGAGGAAGGTAAGCCAGTCCTGCATGAGTGGTGTGCACGGCGACATGCTTCTAATAGGTGAAATAAAATTGTAGTCACCCCTGTAAAAGATTTCTGCTGCAATTTATTAATCAGGGTCTGGGGAGATCGATGACACGGAATGATTATGTAGCATTAGGCTAACCCCCTGGTCCTTCGGCAGAGCTGGTCTCTGGATGGGGTACAGATGCTCACATCTGCTTTTGTTAGAGACCCAAACTCCTGCGTCCTGTTGTGAAGTTAATGAAGTCCCCTGCATTATTCTCCACATTCCTTCAGCAAAGTAAATCCTATCTGGCCAACCTGGAAATCCAATGAGTTAATTAAGGGAGAATTGTCTATGATTTCCTTTTGCGTTATAACTGCCCCCTCAACCCTTACCACCCCCCCACCACGTGGACCTGGTTCCCCTCCTCCCTGCAGACCTAAGCAGTGAAACTGCCTCTTGCCCCATGTGCCAGAATGATTAATGGCGGGACTACAATGAGGTCAATTAGCCAGGGTCGGCTTGAAGCTGAAAGGTGGAGTGTGTTTCTTTATTGAACACTGCATTCACACTCTAAACAGTGACCCGCGCTGCAGTGATTTATTATGAGGGCAGTCCTCTGATCACTTACCTTCAGTGCTTATACCTTGGCTTTGAAAACCGGGCTTTCACTGTCAATTAACGCCAGACAAGGAGATCCATTCAAAATCTGAAGTGCATACCTAATACCAGGGTGGGGGAGGGGCGGTGCAGGGGAGGGCATGGAGGGAGGGGCCGGGATGTTGGCTCTGCTGCTTGCAGGACACCCAGCCTGCGGAGGGGCTGGGCACGTCTGGTTGGGCTTTCCTATGGGGACAGAAATGCTACCCTGCCTAGCAACGCCTAGTCCCAGAGGGTAGCTTACGCCCCAAAGGGCACACTCTTCCACTCAATTTTGTAGACATCACAGCGCTGCCCGAGAAACCTGGCAGTTCCTGGGTATTCTTAAAGCAATGTTTGTTTCTTGTATGAGCCTTTGAAATGGGATTCCAACCGGAGTCATTTGCATTTGGGGTTTTTTCAGACAAAGACTATTAGCCTCTCTGGGTAACATGATGGGTTGATATCTGTATTAAGAATGCTAGGGCAAGAAAAAAAAACCCCAGTTTTCCAGGTGTGGTCCATGCTTTTTAGTGGACAAACTGTGTTTCTTCCCACTATCACACTCAGCATCCTCAGAACATGCCAGCAGTGTGGTCACCCTCGGGACTGTCCCAGGACATTAAGTGAATTGGGAAGAGTAGGGTCCTCATCCTTAGGTCTGAAGCATCCCCGGAAGGCTCTCCCCCAGTGTCAGCACAGATCACACCTTGTCTCCTCCAAGGTGACAGAGTGTGACACCTTCTTAGTGAGACCTTCCCTGACAGCAGTTCCCCTCTCCCCTTTCCCACTGTGTTTTCCTCCTTAGCTTTTGTCATCATCTGACATACTCAGTTTTTCACTATGTATTTGTTCATTGTCTGCGTCTACCCCAGGAATGTAAGCTCCATAAGGGCAGAGAGTTTGGGGCCTGTTTTGTTCATTATTGTGTCCCAGTGCCAAGAACAAATTCAGGAAACCTCCCTTAACTCTGCAATATTTCCCCAAAGACAGTGTGTTTTATTGGTTCCCCAGACTGGTTCAATTTATGTTTTAAAACTATGTTTTATTCTATATTTAATTTGTATTTTCCAGACCCATCTAGAATTGACAGAGCTAGCGATAATAATAATAATAATAGTGTTATATTTGATTACAGCTCCTTATATCTGTCAGAGCACTTTGGCATGCCTGTTTTTCTCTCCAAGCCTCAGTTTCCTTCTGTAGGATGGGGATAAGAACTCCTTCCTGGTAGCACCTTTGTGTGGATAAACTGAGCTGATGTATGTTTTCCATCAGCTAGTAGTAGGTGCCTAATAACACTAGCTCTTGTTACCTTGCATCTGAAAATCAGAGCCATCCTCCCCATAACATACACAGAGTTGGATAATAAATTATCCACACCTTGCATGTGAAATACCTACAGTCAGAGGCATTAAATGACTTGCCCAGAGTCACCCCCATGAATCCATGTGGGAAGTGAGTCGAAACGATTGCCTTTAAGCCTTTATGTTTCTTGGTCATAAATGGAAACTCCTACTCTTCGTTTTTATTTATTTGGAAATAAAGAAGTTACATTAAAAAGTAAATTATATTCAGCCTCAGAGAACTAAAGAAAGGCTGCTGATGGCATTGAGGAAAGAGGCGGTTTTAAGAATATGTAGGAACTCAAATGTTTTCCCATCTGGATAGAAGTGATACATTCACAGTCCCAACACAGGGCCCTGGGCAGCTCCCACGTCACTGACCTTGACTTCACTCCTTTCTGTCCTTCCCGTGAAGGCATATTGGAATGAGAAGGACGGGAAAATTTTGAGTTCCCGAATTTACAGGAAAAATTATTTGCAAGCCTGTGTATACATTAACAAGCAAATTGCCCTTCCCCTCCACCAATGGGGACTAACCCTCTTTCCCTTCTCTGGGCTTGAAGGTCATCCTCACCTTGAATTTCCTCTCCAAATTTGACTTGTGGAAGGGGTAGCACAGCAGTGAACAAGTTCCTCTCCTGGCAATTAACAGTGGTATCTCTCCACTGATTTAGAACTAGACAGCTTCTATAATGAGGAAATAAAAAGGATTAGACCAACCTTTCCCCAAATCTGTCCTGGTTTCTCTGCCCCCTTCCCCCAGGAGAAACTAACAACAGATGTGTGAGTTGGGAAAGACCATTTTGGTTGTTTCTTTCTTTCCCAGTTACAGATTTGTTCCTGTGGAATGTTTCTGGAAGTTTCTGGAAGCTTCATCTGCACTGCATCCCCAGTCCCATATGAGTGGGGTCCCAGGGGTCCTGAGAGTGAGGAGAGAGGTTTGGCCTTTGCCTACTGGGTATCATCTGAGAAGAAATGGAATATGCATCCTAAATAGATTAGGATGGAACAGAGAGGTCTAGAGCATCAAGTCCCAGCAAGGAGGCTGGGATTCAGGGGAACCCATAAAAGGATCCACGAGAAGGAATGGGACCATGAAGACCATTGGTTGGCTCACAGGACGGATGCTGAAAGCTTGGCCTCTGTGCCCCAGTGCTGAATCAAATCTTGGAGACAGAGTTTTGGGTGAAGTAGAAAAGAATAGCTATATTGCTTTGCCAGGCAAAGGGGGACACATTGGGCTCCAGCCCGGAAAGAGTATGTGTCCCAACCCCGGGAGGATTTGATGAGGAGTTTTATAGCAACAGTTCAAGGGTGGGGTTGCTGATAAAATTAGGGTGCGTGCAGGGGGCCTGCACTCCTCTAATGTGGTCTCCGGTAATCTTCTTGATGAGTTTCTCTGGTTCCTTTAATGTAGCCTCGGGTGGTCTTTCTCTGGTGTGAAGAATGCTGACATCTTAAAGAGCTTAAAGACATTGTTCTGTGTATCCCTTGAGGTGGAACCAGGACCCTCCCCCAAGACTGCACTACTGTCTCCTGGCTGCCCCTCCCTTGTCTTTACATCCCTTCCCTTCCCGGATTAGCAACTGTTGAAATCTGCCCTTTGGAACTCAAGGAATGTCATGGAGGCTGGAGTCAAGAAACAAGAATAGAAAGGCTTCTGTGCCCAGAAGCCCCACTGGGTCCTGCTCAATTTCAGGACTAAAGGAATTAGAAGTAGAGCTGGACAGGGCATTTCTCCTCTTTGATTCCTCCACCCCCACTACTCTCTTCTTCCATCCTGCAGTTGCAACAATTTAGGTCTAGGGGCAACTTCTGTTGGCAAAATGTCCCTGTTCTTAGAAAGCCAAGTGACAACATAGATGGAGTATAGGGCAGCTTTTCTCCATTTATGTGCATAAAATGTTCAGTAAAAAAAGGTTCTGTTAATTTGGAGAAATGTTGGGTTCCACAAAGTTAGGCACCTTTCTTTATGGGCAGATTTCTCAGGCTCTTGTAGGTGCTTCATTGAAATGCTATCCTATCTCTTAGACCTTCCCTGAGTTCCAAAGAGTGGATTCAAGCAGTTACTAATTAGGGAAGTGAGGGAATACAGTAACAAAGGAAAAGCAGTCAAGAAACAATAGTTCAGTGATAAAACAGAGTCCTACTTCCTCTTGAAGGGATATGCATAACAACCTGATACGTATCTTTGAGTTCTGCAGGAACTAAGGCCCCCATCCAGGTGGAGGAGAGTAACCACATGCTGAGACCCAGACTGGTCAGACCCAGAAGGCTGATGATTGAGATTCCTGGAACACCTTGTTACTTTACCACCAACCAATCACACCATGCAGCCTTCCCCCCAGGTTTTGCCTTTAAACTGAAAACCATTGGGGAGTTCAGGTCTTCTGAGGATGGGCCACCTATTCTTCTCGCTTGGCTCTGCAGTAAAACTTTCTCTGCTCCAGACTCCAGTGTTTTGGGTTGTTTGGCCTCACTGTGTGTTGGGCACACAAACTTGAGTTCAACAACACATACACATCTGTGTCTTCACCCGGGTACACAAGGTGACTAGGCACGTGCACACATAGACGTCTGCATCCCAACTTCCTAACGTCACGGAAACGTGAAACATGAACACATGTGGTCATAGATATAGAAAAGCCTATAATGAGAGTTAAGAGCAATCCTACCGACAATTGGAACATATTCTCTACCCAGCTGTATAAAATGAAATGGAATGATCACAGACAAAAAGTGAACTAGTCTCAGAATCAAAGTCCATGTCAGCGAGAGGAGAAAAATCTACCACTTATCATGGGATTGGTCGTAGATTGCTTCTTTCCTAATTTAAACCTAACTCTTAAAAGTTAAAAATGAGAAGTGTGTGGAGGGAAGAGAAGTGGATTAAGAGTCAAGAGACCTGGGTTTTCATCCCAGCTCTGTGGCTAATTAGCTGTGTGACCTTGTCAAGTGATTTAATGTCTCTGGATCACCATCTGTAAAAAGAAGGGAGATGCGGCAGATAATCTCTAAGGTCCTTTTCAGTTTTAAAAGGCTGCAAGTTTAATAACTAAATGAGCTCTTTAAGAGAACTTGATGGCTTCTAGAAATCTACAGTTTTATCTTTACTGTTATCACAAGCACCTATCAAGAGCCTGTTTGCACATGCCATCATGCACATTAGCATATGCACCTCCCGAGGTGGCGGGGGGAGGCTTGCTGGCCTCTTCCAGGTTCCAGCCTCTCCTTGCTTTTGCTAACTCCTTCCTCTCTCGGGACTGGAGTCCTGCCCGGAACCTCAGGCCTGAAGCTAGGGGGTCCACACCCTCCTGGAACTCCAGCTCAGGTGGCTCCCAGATGCCCCGTGGCCATGTTTTTCCCTGGCTAAGGGCCTCTTGGTCACATATTCTCAGCTCTTGCCTGATTAGATATCCCTCCATTGGTAGCACCTGCTCTGTGCTCTTCTTGGCCTTGGGCTTCCCATCTAACCAGCTTCCTGAGCACCTAGTTTCTGTTTTTACAACAGTTGCAGTTGTTCTGGGCGGCATATATAAGTCAGGGTGGCAAGAAGCGTTAGATAACAGGGAGGAAACCCCTTGTCTTGCTGTTGTCAGGAAATAGGACTTGTCCAGCTGTCATGGGATACTAGTAAATGATTACGCTTTAGCAGGACTTGGCTTTACTGCCTCTGTGCCCCACTGACACAATGCTTCCGTCACCCGTTCTTTTCTACATCCACCCGTCCTCCAAGATCTGCCTTGAATCTCATCTCAGACTTCCAGGACTACAGGACGAAGTAATCCCCCCTCCTCTGATGGTGTATCCCACCTATTATCCAGCCTCCCCACTTTCAGCAGAGCTGACTTAACTCCTGCTTCTTCAGATCTCAGCTGAAAGGTCATTTTTCCTCCAGAAAGCCCTCCCTGACCACCCAGACCGATCAGATGCCCCTGCCGTATATGCGCAGGGCTGCCTGGACTTTTCTTTCATCTCCCTTAGCAGGCTGATAATTACATATTTACTTGAGTGAAGATTTGATTCACGATGCTCTCTCCCACGAGGACAGGCTCTGGCCTTTCCTACTCACCACTCTTCCCCAAGGTCCAGCGGAGTCCACCTGGATATGCACTGTGACCTTGCTCACTCAAACTTCTCTATAAATTCCAGCTACTTAAGGTCTTTTCTCTTCAGCTAGTCTGCAGCCAAGCAGATGATTGGTCAGAGACAACCTGGAAAGCTAACCACGTTGCCATAAAGCTTGAGACTGCAAGCCATGCGGCAGAGCAGTTTTCCTGGGTTCCCTCACCCTGCTGCTCTCTGCCCGGGCGCCCCTTCCCAATAAAGTCTATTGCTTTGTCAGCACATGTGTCTCCTCAGACAGTCCGTTTCCGAGTGTTAGACAAGAGCCCACTCTCGGGCCCTGGAAGGGTAGAAGAAGGTTTGGTCTTGGGCCCAATTCCACACAGTCTGCATTCCAAGGAGGGTCGCTCAACTTCCCCGAGCTTTAAGTCCTTTACCGACTATTTAATATTTATTTCTTTAAAATTTAAGATTTATTTTTGTTACTTTTAATTGTAGTAAAATAACATAAAATTTACTGTCTCTCCATTTTTAAGCATTCAGTTCAGTGGCATTAAAGTATATTCACATCGTTGTGTAACCATCACCCGCATCTATCTGCAGAGGTCTTTCATCTTCCCAAACGAAAACTCTGTACCCACTAAACACTAACTCTCCATTCCCTCCTCCTCCAAGCCCTGGGCAGTCATCCTTCTACTTTCTGTCTGTATGAATTTGACTATTCTAGGGACCTTATATAAGTGGAATTACACAGTATTTGTCTTTTTTGTGACTGGGTTATTTCACTTAGCGTGATGTCCTGAAGGCTCATCCACGTTGTAGCATGTATCAGAATTTCCTTCCTTTTTTACGGCTGAGTAATATTCCATTGTATGTATACACCATATTTTATTCGTTCATCTGTCCATGGACACTTGGGTTGCCTCCACTTCTTGGTTATTGTGAGTAATGCTGCTATGAACATGGGTGTACATATATCTCTTCCAGATTCTCCCTCCAGTTCTTTTGGGTATAGACACCCAGAAGTGGAATTGTTGGATCGTATGGTGGTTCTATTTTTTATTTTTTGAGGAACAGCATAATATTTTCCACAGCAGCTGTGCCATCTTACATTTCTACTAATAAACGAACAGTGCACAAGGGTTCCTGTTTTCCACACCCTCACCAACGCTGTTTAGTTCCTGGTGTTTTTTTTGACAGTAGCCATCCTAGTGAGTGTGAGGTGGTGGTCCTTTCCCTTTAACATAATGCAATGGCTATAGTAGTGCCTGGTAAACAGGACAACAGTAGACACAGGTAGAGGGGTGATCATTTCTGAGGACTCATAGGATATTCAGTCCTTTCCAGGATCCTGGACCCAGGCTTCCATTCCTTTCTGGATTTTGACCAAATAACGAAATCTCTTTTTGTGTCTGTTTTCTCTGAAAAAGATGGTGGTGGGGCGGGAGTAGAGGCGAATAAAAATAGCTGCCTTCTCTCCACAGGGTTGATGAAACATCAACTGGGATAATATATGTGGAAACACTATGAAATGAAAACATCTATTTAAATCCAAGAGGTTGTTATTTACTGTCTTAAAATCTTATTTGCCCTGCTCTAGCTGCCTGCCTTTAGCACACTCCACAGGAACCATGGGGACTAGTCTCATCACAGAATGTGATGATTAAATTCAGAAACTCAATCTGACCCGATCTGTTTTGGTTGGCAGTCTCCTGGTGCCGTTGTCTCCTTTTGGGCTGAAGAAGCTTTATCGATGAGCTGTGAGAACGAAGTCTGTTAGAGGCTGGCGGCAGGCTGTGCCTTCAGAGAGGGAAGCCTAGCTTTTGTTAAATCTGCTGACTGATTCCTTGTCAGTTTCAGATGATTTAATGGCCATGCACTTCAACTGCCCCCAACCAGACATCGATCTGGGACTGTGTAGGAGAGAAACAGTGAACTGTATATGGCCAAATGGAAGGGAGCAGGGCAGACAGCAAAGAAATGTCTACCAAAGGCCATGGACTCATTCTTAAGCATCAGTGCAACCTATCTATTGATGTATCTTATGGGAAGCCCTAAGCGTAGGAGTTAAACATGTGGACTCTGTAGTCAAGCAGACTTGAGTTCAAATCCTGGCTCTACTCAGGAGCCAGGGGAAGTTCCTTTTCCTCTCTGTGACTCACTTTCCACATCTGTGCAGGGATAATAAAGTACCTACCTCCAGTGGTTATTGTGAGGATCAAATGAAACATACATGAGTGTTCAATAAATGTAGGTTATTATTATTCTTATTAGTAGATACATAGCATCTCCTGAACCATTCAACTCTTTTAGTTGTTTGATACTATTGGCACTTCTCATCTCCATGTTCTCTGAAGCAGCATGGTGAAATGGCAATAGATCATGAAGGTAGGTAGGGGGACTGGATTCTGGTGGGTCTGTCACTAAACAGCTCTGGGACCTTAGGCAAAGTCACTTCTCTGGCCTTGCTTTGCTGGTCTGTAAAGTGAGGGTTGTGTGTGTGTTCGTGACATGTAGATGGTACAAAGAAGTGGCAGCTGTGGGAGAGCCGAAGTCGGGGAGGGTTGGTGGGAGGACTGGCAGAGGCAGGGGACTTTGCGTGTGTAAAACCCTAGCGATGGGCAGTATGGCGGTGGGGCAGGGTTGAGAGCTGTGGGCAGCCTCCTTGGGCGTGCAGGAGGAAACGGAAGACGCAGGGCAATAGCACTTGGTAAAGGTCGTTGAACAAATGAACACCTGAATGACCGAGTCGATTATAAAATAGATGTTGTAAGCCAGGGTCTGGACCAGGTGGGTTCTGCGGATGGTCCCGGGCACTAGGTGGACACAAGGGTTACCTCTCTGTAATCCTTGGGCCTCCGGCACCTCCAGCTCCAAGAAGAAGAGGAGAGAGGGAGAGAAGACTGGGCAGCAGCTCTGCAGTGACGGGGGCGGGGCGGGGAGTCCCGGGACACCCAAATCAAGTGGGCTGGGGCACCACCCCACCCGCTAGGGGGATGCCAGGCCCAGGTTGGAGGGACGTCCGTGGCTCTCGCTGATTGGCCGGTGGCGGGCCAAGGGCGGGACCGTGACTCCGGGTCCAGTCGCCAGGGCGCTAGTTCCAGCTCAGGCTAATTTCCTTAGCGGAGAGCTGATTTTGATGGGCCCCAAACCTCACACTGAGGCGGACTCCAGCTCTTGAATTTCTGGCTGGGAGTCAGCGATTAGACAAACGCTTCCCATAAACTCGTTTTCTGGACGGGACGTTGCTGGGTATGCTGTCACCACCCCACTCCCCCGCCCCCATGTGCCTCCCCCTTCCCCCTTTCCTTCTTTACACCCTGGCCCCCCTCCCCTCCTCCCCCCTTGGCCATCCTTTCCCCTCTCATTTCGCCCCGTTTCCTGCCAGCTCCACCCTGGTTTTGAAAGAGACGTCCTCTTAGGTTGAAATCCTGGCATGAAGAGGCAGCGTGTGACCTTCCCTGATTACCACGCTGTCAGTGCTGCTGGGGGCGGCGGGAAGGCTCTCTCACACTCTCTCCTCCTTCTGTCTCTTAAAAAAAAAAAAAAAAAAAGAATTACCCACCTCCCCTTCCAAATTAAAAAAAAAGAGACAGAGAGAGAGAAAGAGACAGAGTGAGAGAGAATTTGACATTATTGTATAATTTAAAATTGCACAGCCTAGAGCCCACAAAACCGAGCATGTAATTACACACTTACTAGAGGTAACAGCAGTGCTGATAATTATTCTTTACACAGGAGAGACCCTGCTGATATCCCACAGTCAGAAAGTGGGAACTACAATATCTTTAATACCATCCTCAGAGACCCTCATAAGCAGAAGAGAAGTATGAGAAGGCTCACAGGGTCCAGAGCAATATCTTCATCGCGCCAGAATGTCAGGGGCTTTAGCACAACAGAAATCAATAGTTTCTAGTACATTTTTGGTACATTTTTTTTTTTTTTATGACCCAACCTGAGAAAGTACAGGGAAGGCAGAGGTACTGAACAGTGGGAAACAAAACCTTCGTAAGGGAAGGCCTGTCCGTTTAGATAGGTCACGCCACGTCAGTTTCTGAGACACATATTCTTTATCAGACCAACAGAACAGTGCAGCTGGAGCAGGGCCCTCCTCCTGGAATGTATTTGGTCATCTTTTCATTTAAATCATAAACTATTCGCCTCTCCCCGTTGCCCCCCGATTAAGGCAGCATCTTTGCTTATTATTGCTATAAACTTACAGAGTCTTAGGTCTCAAAAGAGAGGAGATAAATATTTGGGTACTTGTTTCTGGGCACTCGACCCTTTTCTTCCCCTTTCTCCCTCTATACAGGAAAGGAGTTGGTTGCATTTTAAAAACAAGGAGAGACCAAGCCTTAGTGGAAACATTAAGAGGATTTAAAGCAATAGCCCGTGAACTCAGCACAGTGGGGTGAAAGGTTTTCGGGTGGAGAAATCAAAGTGCAAGTCTAACACTGTACGTGCTTTCAAAAGGAGACTACTTTGACTTTAGCATCTCTGTACTAACCACAGAAGCTGTGACACGTGGCTACCTATTTCTACTCTACGACCACCACCAAGTCTCTAAGTATGTCGTTTGCTCTTTAAAACATGCTGCTTTGATTGCTTGTCCGTTGTGCTGACATTCTGACTTGACAGTGTGCATGATTTCAGATGGGCTAATAAACCATTTTAATTGAGTCCATTGCTCAGTAGGAATGACAGCCAATTTTTGCTGGAAGCTTAGGGGAAGAGCCCTCTTGATTACTCACTGCGTGCCAGACATTGGGTTAGATGCACTTATGTACATTAATCATTTAAGATACACTCACTCTGTGGGCTATGTAGTAGCCTCCCATTTTAAAGGTGAAAAGACCGAGACTCAAGCAAGTGAACTTGGCCAAGGTCACACAACTAATAAAGACTGAAGAGCTAAGACTCAAATCTATTCAAGGGGTGTGGTATTCCATTTCATTCTGTAGTTCAGGTGATAATGGCCAGTGAGTCTGAAAGGGTGTGCAGCTCAGAGCAGGGAGCCCCTTGGAGATGACTTTATAAAATGTCTTTTAGTGAGGACAACGCAACAACAAACAGAGAAACACAGTGGCAGAGGACCCTTTGGTAACTACCCAGGGGTACAGTTACAGATTCTGGGGGAGGCCAACTCCAGGATGGTCTGCACCTGGTGCCCAAAGAAAGCAGCAGGTAAGTGTTGGGTGACCTGAAGATGGGGAGTTAGAGAACAGGCTAGATGTTTGCAGTGGCTGAGCAGAAAGAAGGATATTGGTGGAAGTCCAAGAATCTGCAGCGATGAACTTAGCTCCATCCACTGGATGGAGTCTTGGATATGCAAGACCATTCGGCCTGTTTCAGGTGAACAGTTGGCAAGCCAGCCAGCTGTGCTTCCTGGCTTTTCTATAAGATCGGAATGAGGGTAGGGTGTGGTTAAAGGGCCCCGAGGTAGGTTCCTGACCCTGCTGATTAAAGGGGCTGTACTGGCGGGTGCAGGGAAGAGGTGTGTGAAGGCCTTGCCGGTGGCGACCACAGACCACTGGCTTTGTGCTTCCCACAGTGACTGGCTCTGGATCCTCTGAGTTGCCTGCTGGTAGACAAAGGGCATGGGATACTGATTAGGCCTTGTGCCATAACCTCAGGACCGCCTCTGAACACGCCTGTGAGGAAATCAGAATTTGTCTTCTGGTTGGAATCTCTGCTTTCAGCTACTTCAGGAACCCCAGCTCGATCCTGGCGAACCAAGAGCCTGGATGAAAACTACAGCTGTGATCGGTCTCACAGCTGTAGTTTTCCTGGGATAAAGGGACAGTGGATGCTACTAAAGGCTTCTAGTCTCAAACCAATGGCATGATGAGGGGGACCTGATAGTGTGAGCGATGTTTCGGGACAGGGACAGGGGCCTTGTCCAGCGTCCTCTCCACTCAAGTGATTGGTGTGCATTGCGCAGCTGGCCCTTGGTAAATCCGTCCCTATCTGTACTTTGAGGGCACCGTTTTCTGGGGAAGAAATGCAAGAGGGTTGCATGGTTGGTAAGGGAGGGAGCGTATGTTAGGGTCTGGTACCTGCTAAAGATCTGGGGCCCAGAAGCTCGGCAGAGCAGGAAGGTTGACCCTTCCAAGCAGAGCAGTCCTAGAAGCCCTGGCCATTTGGGTCTTAACTCTTTTATATGTTCTGCCCAAATAGGCAGTGGCCTTGGGAGCCAGGACAGCGGCAGGAGTTAAAGAAAGAAACGGGGGAAAGTTGCGTTCCTCTTGGGGACCCGTGCTAGGAATGTCTTCAGGTCTCCGTGGGAGAGCGCTATTTGGAGACAAGGCCTTTGAGGATCCCCAACTGAGGCTACTGGCTCATAGACCAAATCCTCTCTCTTACACCGTTATTCATGGATATCTATGAGAATTCTCAGAGCAAAAGCACAGGCTTAGGGGTCAGCCAGCTCTGGCTCCGCGTTCCAGCTGGGTGAGTTATCAGCTGTGGGACTTTGGGTGAGTTATCCTTTCAGAGCCTCAGTTTCTTTATTTGTAAAATGAGAACAAAACTCTTTCCTTTGGAGTTGCTATGGGGAATAAACAATAAGTGCCGTCGCCCCCGGCACAGTCACTTGTACACAGTAGAGACTCAATAATGCTTAGTTCCTTTCCCCTCTTCTTCCTCCACCCAAATTCTGAAGCTGCAAAAATTCGGGGAAAAGAATAGTGAAATCACACATCCTATGAAACCCCACTTGGGGTTGAGTCTCAACTTCCCAGAGCATCCAGGATGACTGCTCACCTCACGGGCAGGATCTTCCAGTCCCACAGGGGTCCCTGTTGCCATGCTTGTTTCATTTGCAAACCCGCTGGCAAATGAAAGCCATCACGAATGTGAGAAAACAGCGTGGAACAGTAACATGCATTCAAAGAAATAAAACTGCTAATATCTCTTTGCCTACCTCCAAAATAGAGAAGGCATATGGAGAGGAGTTATCTTAGAATCCCTCATTGTTTTTGTCGTTGTTATTGGGTGTTGGTGCCCAAGTCCTTAGATTGTCTGAAGCTGCAAGCCACTCCTTCATCATAAAGTGGAGGAAGTGAAGGTTATTCATAAGCAGAACTACCCTGGGTGAAGGGCTCCTTTCTCCATTCATCGTTCAAAAAGGTGGCGCTTCTCCCGGCCCCCTTGCAGCCTCCTTTTGCTTCCCTGTGGCAGTGGGCAGATTAGAGAACATTGTAAAACACTTGACTTTGCTGCGTCTCAGGTCTTTTCATCCTCTGTCCATCTCCTGCCCCCACCTACCCCCAAACCCTCTCTCCTTTGTGCAAATCTGTCTTCACCACAGGAGCACATGCTGTGTCTTCTAGCTACAACACTACTTGCTAATTCAACGATTCATCTTTAATGAGGCCCCCTGCCAATGTTTAAATAGCATTCAGAACAAAGAGAAGGCAATATTTCCAAAACAGCTGCTTCTATAGCGTCCTTGTAGCTCATCTCTTCAGAAAATCAAGAAAGGTACGTTGACAGAGGTAGATGATGGAAAAATACAGTTATTAAAGATAGAGCTATCTATGTATCTACAGATGGATATAGATATAGATAAAATACTTGCCTCTGTGATGCTGGAAATTTTAAATATAAGCGCTCTCAAAAAGTTTTCTTGGCCTCAGATAGTACTGCTGTAGGCAGGTTTTTCTTATATGGCTTTATTGTTTGTTTGTTTTTTCCAGAATTATTTGGAAAATATATGCAATAGTGGAAAGAGCATGGAATTTGGAGTTAAATATAGGCCCATCTTTTTCCTTTGTCACTTCCTAGCTGTGTGAGTGGGCAGATCCCTTAAGCTCTCTGCCCATGTATTGTTTTACTGATAAAATGGAGATAATATTATCTTCCTTTCAGGATATATATCAAAATGGGTAGTTCAATGTTTGGCAAATAGAAGCCACGAGATAAATACTAGTGTCATTTTCTTGTTTAAATTTAGGCCCTTCTAGGACCCTAAGCAGCGGTCAGAGTCTGAAGGCTCTGTCTGTGTTTACAGAAGCTGCTTCAGTGGCCCCTCACCAATAAGTCTTCACATTAGCCACTCCTCAGATGTACCTCTTCCATCCCACATCAGAGTCATCCTTTGAGTAAGGAAGTGGAGGGTGGAACATCATCTAAAGAAAGTGCCTGGTAAGAAGTTCACATGTGCCTTTCACTTTTTTTAAAACAAAGATTGAAAATAACTGAGAGTACAAAACAAATAACAAAATGGACTCAAGGAAACCAGAAGGAAGGAATGAATAAATTCTAATAAATGAACTCTAAAACAGGAAAATAGTAGAATTTATTTAAAACAATCTGAGAAATTGTTCTCTGAATGGGGGAAAAGGGCAAAGTTTGAAAAAAAAAAAAAAAAAGCCTGAGTCAAGAAAATAGAACTACTCGACCTTAGGCCTGAGATAGGAGATATAAACACAAATAAACTTTTTAATTATTAGCAAAGGGTGGAGCAGATGTTCACAGAGAAGTGTGGAAAGATCCCAAGAAGGCAAAGAAAGGGATTGGGAGGGAGGAAGAAGCCAGGCCCAGTGTCTCCCATGCTGGCTGCCCTGCTGTTAAAATCTTCCAATTTTCCATCTGATGCTTTATCTTCCCTTTTTGCTTTCGCTGTTTTGAAGCTGATTTCTAATACTTGCAATTAAGAGAGCATTACTAACATAACTATGAAAATAGCAAGTTACAAAGTAGTTTGTGTAGCATGATCCTGTTTTTGTTAAGTAAAATATGTGTAAATATCTCTAAAATAGAGCCTGGAAGTACACACCCTAAAACTGGTAACAATGGGTAAATTTGGGTAATGGGATGGTGGGTGCATTTTCTTGTCTGCTTTTTGCTTGTATAATTAATGACATGTGGGCTGCTCTGTTCAGCCTTCAGGAGCAGATTAGTATGGTCCAGCCAATGAGATTAGCTGGATATCAATGATCGCCTTGGGAGTTCAGAGCCTGGCCCTCGAGGGAGGGGACACAGGGCAATGATGTTTCGACAGCAGGAGGACGGTGTGGCTGCAGAAAGGACCAGCGTGAGGTTGGACAGAGACCAGTGGGTGATGTAAACAGACAAGAGGTTAAGGGGCGAGAGGGAGGAGCTAAGCAGGTGAATCCAGTGTTCACTGAGGAATCTTGAGAGAACAGAGTCTGATTGCCAAGAAAAAGGCAATGCCGCCACAGCTGTTGTAATCAAGAATCATTTAGTTGCAAGGAACAGAAATTCCTTTATGCTTAAACTTTAAAAAGAAGGTTTCCTAAAAGGATATAGGGACATCTCATTGACCTCCAGTGCACGAATACAGCCTGCTATCCTCTCCATGTCTGTCCGTCTGCCTGTCTCTCTCTGTTTGTTGACCTCTCCTCACTTCCCTCTGCTCTTCTGTCTATCATAGCCCAGATGTCTCTGCAAGCTTTAAAACCACCTCTAACAGAAACTAGAGCGAGCCGGCCTCTCCCATTCTGAGCTTCCAGAGCGCATTCCACTGTGTTGCTGTTTTCTGTTTTTGTTTTTTCCTACCCTATGAGTTCATTGACGGTAGGAACAAACTTTTTTCCTTTCTCTTTTGTCCATCACCAGGAAGCTGCTCGATGGATAAACATTTGTTTTGAGTAACAAATATGACGGTGTGAGTGTAAGTCTTTTATAAACTGAAGTGCCACGTAATTGTAAGATATTTTGTTATGTTCATTTAAGGCAACCTGTATTATATTCTTATTTTAGGCCTGTTCCTAGTAGAATGTTCAGGCAAGCCAGTAGCAGAACTAAAATTAATTTTACCCACTGATCTCCTGAGAAATGTGAAAGTGCCTATCACCATTCCTGGCACATAGTAGCCTCTTAATTTTTGTTAAATCCCTGAAGAGGGTCTGCTCTCCCAAGAGAGGCAGGGGGAGGATGCACCAAAGAGAAGCAATGTTCACAGTGTTTTTCCATGGCCCCAGGGTCTTCAGTGAAGAGCCTCTCCCAGTAGCTTGACATAGGCTGGACCATAGCCCATTAAGGAGCCTTAATGACCACATCAGCCTCCATCACATGGCTTCATTGTACTTATTGGACCTTTCTCATCTTCTTCCATGATCACAACCCTTTATGCCCCAAAACTACAGCTCTAAGTACCCCTCTTTGATGCCTGACCTTCCACTTGGCAGGGCTCATACTCAGAATTTTCTACACTGGCTTATAATGTGATCGCACTTCTCCCATGCTGTTCTTAGATGATTCTACCTTGTTTTTATCTGGAGTTGCTTTATTTTGGATTGTTTTAATTATGTAATACAACCTCAATCCTTTTAGAAGCCAGGTTAGGTAAAAATAAATCCCCGTTTAAATAGCTATCCCACTACAGCCTTTCTCAGTGGCTTTTAGGAACATTTCCTGTTGAGCAGGACTCATCCCGGCTATCAGCTCGCGCCTTTAAGGCCCTATTCCCCATCATTTTCTTCAGTGAGACATTAATTCAACAAATATCGATATTTGGTCAATAGTAACATATGCCAGGTCTCTGGTGTTGCTTGTTTGTTTGGAGATTATTAAACCAGTGCTTTCAGGGAGCTCACAATGTAGATGAAAGACAGAGTAAAATGTTTCAATTCAGCTGTGGCAGGTGTGGGAGCTCACGTCCAGCCCCTTTTCCTTTGCCTCTCTCTGATAGAGAGTTTGGAACACTGCAGATGAATCTTCCACATTCCCTTGCAGCCAGGAGTGACGGTGTTCTGGCTACAGTTGTGGCCAATGAAACATAAGTAGAAGTGAGGCGTCCTCACCGTCCTTCCCCTGCCTGGAACGCGCGTGGGGCCCGAGGCGTCTCTGAGGCTGGCGGAAAGGGAGAGGGGAGAGCTTGGTTCCTTGATGGCAGACAGTAGCCCTGGACTGCCTGTGCCGATGTATTGTGTTGTGAAAGAGATCAACTCCTTACTATTTAAGCCGTTGTTTGTTGGTTTATGGGAGCTTGCAGGCAAGAGCGATCCCAACGCACACATCTACCTTCTCACGAGAGCTTGGTTCCAGATAGCTCCCTCCCTGGAGGGAGTCTGGACTGTCCACTTTAATGCAGATCGTGCCAGATGGGCTAATCCTAAATGAAGTGAGATATCTGGAACCTAGACTCCTTACTGTGCGAGACCATTCAGAGTCCCTCAAACACACCACCCACGTGTATTTGGAGGCATTACCTCCTCCACTTGGAGCTTACTTCTTCTCTACTTTGTCTGGGAAAACAATCCTCTCTCTACCCTCCACATTCCAATGTAAACATTAAATTCAATTAGTTCTAAAGCTTTTTCCATCCCAGCACCCTCACCCGCAGGAACAAGTCATTACTCCTTAATTCTGTTTTCCTGCACTTGATCCACATTTCTGCACAAGTGTAGCATCTTGCGTCGTCTTATTAGTTAGCTATGTGATCCAGGTAATATAAGTAGAGCCACGGGACCGCCACCAGGGAGACAGTTCACTAAGACGTGTGCCTCAGGCCTAGTAAAGGGCTTCTTCCAGAAGCAGGAGAGGAGGCCCGGAAGAGGAAGCACAGGACAAGAGCAGATGAGACGGCAGTGTTGCAGAGGAGTGGGAGAAAGCAGGGACCCATGACTCGGGAGTTAAATGGCGTGGTGTAGTCTGCCTATTAAACGATACCATGTATGACTTTTTGCTGTTAATTAAGGTTCTTCCCATAACTATGGTTTAATCGTCCCTGCATGGAGGGAGTTTGGACTGCCCACTTTAATGCAGATCATGCCAGATGGACTAGATGGATTAATCCCCAATGAAGTGAAATATCTGGGCACCCAGCAATAAGAAGAAGAAGATGCAAGATGCTACACTTGTGCAGAAATGTGGATCAAGTGCAGGAAAACAGGATTAAAGAGTAATGACTTGTTCCTGGAGGTGAGGGTGTTGGGTTGGAAAAAGCTTTAGAACTAATTGAATTTAATGTTTACATTGGAATGTGGAGGGTAGAGAGAGGATTGTTTTCCCAGACAAAGTAGAGAAGAAGTAAGCTCCAAGTGGAGGAGGTAATGCATCCAAATACATGTGGGTGGTGTGTTTGAGGGACTCTGAATGGTCTAGGACAGTAGAGACGTGGGGAAATGGTGAGAGGGCACCTGAGCGCGAGGTTGAAAGGGGTGTTTGGACCAGAGTTTGGAGAAATGGAGAAGTTTTGAATATTTTTAGAGGTGAATAGTAGCCAGTCAAGGACAGAGAAAGAAAACTAGACAGTATATTAAGCAGGGAAGAGGATCTATATTTAGTAAATACCAGCAACTTGGCAGTACTACCCTCTTTAAGTTAGTAAATTTTTTTCTTACAATCAACCTAGGCAGTAGGTATTATAGTCCCCATTTTATAGCTAAACGAAGAAAGACCAGTCAGGTAGCTAAGGCAATAACCTACACAGAGATAACTGGGAGTCTGAACCAGGGCAGGAACAAAGAGAATGGAGAAGAAGAGACAGATGTGAGAGATGTTTCAGGAACAGAGCCAATTACAGAGGGTCAATAGGTCTACAAGTGGAGTAGAAAAGAAAGTTAGGAGAACATGAGAAATGTTTCAGTGGTAGAATCAGTAGGACAGAGATGTTTTATAGATAGATCTAGTAGGACCTGGAGAGAACCAACAGGGCATGGAATCAGTCCGATCAGATAGAGTGGTTACTGTTGTCAAATGTTGTCTAGGTCAAGGAGAAGCCAAACTGATAGAAATTGAGTGAAGGGGTCACGGGACCTGGAAGAGACAGTTTTCTCTAATAGTTGAGGCAGAAGCTAAATAACAGTGTTCTGACGAGCGAATGGAAGATAAGAACGGGGACCGGGAAGACATGCAGCCTTGTTTCCAGGAAACCTGGTGGTCAACAAAGAAGAGGCTGTGTGGAAAATTAAGTGGGAGGTGGGCGTTAAAGTTGAAGAAACATCCTTTGAAGGATGAGACACTTGAGCTTGTTCAGAAGGGAAAGGGAGGGAGAGGGAGAGACCCTTGGGATAAGAGGGAAGGGAGAATAATAGTCCCTCCCATTTGTAGAGAATTTTATAACTTTTTACAGTGCTTTGCATTCAGTATCTCATATGGGGCAGATAGAAACGACAACACCATCTATTTGAGGCTCAGAGAGACCAAGGGACTTTATCAAGAGAAAAGAATAAGGATATGAGATCAGGACATGTGAAACTGGTTCAGCTTTTGACTTTTTGTTTCTGTTTTTATCCCTTGCTTTCCATATGAGGGGAAAGACGACTTTAAAAGTACTATTGAGTAACAAGGACATGTTTTGTGGAGAAACACATTCATTGCCTAATTTAACCACCAGAATAATCATGTGAGGCTCATCAAACCAGCATTCTCCTCATTACATTGTTGAGCAAACTGAGGGTTGAGGAGGCCAGGTGACTTCCGTAAGGCCACATAGCTAAGAAATGGTACAGAAGAGCCTCAAACCCTTGACCTCTGACTCCTCGTCCAGTGTTCCTTGCCCTGAGCCTTCTCGTTGACAATGCAACTTCCTCCTGCACTTGTGGATAAGAAAGCCTATGTGGGAGATTGACAGTGCTTCTCCCCCATATTTCTGATTCTCCTCTCCTTCCTGGGACATTGGACGAGTGTACATCTGCATCCCCTTGGATTAGCCATGACCACGTGACTTGTTTTGGACAGTGTGGTGTAAACGAGTGTGTGGTTCTCCACACTGGCTACCTTGGCAACCCTGGAAGAGAGAGGACTGTAAGACGGAAGCTGCCTGAATGTTGAGTCAACGCTTGGAGAATTGTCTAGAGAATCGCCTGAACCCAGAGCCGACTTAGAGGGACTGAGAAATCAACTTACGGGCCTGATATTTGGGGATTGTTACAGCAGCATAATCTAGTCTATACAATCGCAGACCAACAAAACCTTCCCAATGGAAAAAGAATACCCTGGTGTCTCATAGGTAGTCCAGTCCCAAAGAGGCAAGAGGCAAGCATCTTCCCAGAATAACTAGGAAATAAACATCACTAAGTCCCTCTAGTAGTTAAAATGCCGTCTGCACTTTTTTTAAAAAAGGCTATATTGGATGGAGAGTTTTTATTATGAGGTTCAGTTGTAGGCTTGAGGAGAAATTGTTTTTACAGATGTTCAGGGTGTGTTATAAGGAAATGGCCTTTTACAGTGGTTCAGATTGATGGCATCTCTAGGGATCTCCTCTGACTACACGCACAGAGGAAGTAGGGAGGGGTCTGGATAGGCACAAAAGGACACGATGGAGTTTGAGGAAAACCATGAAAGGGAGGCAGCTGAGTCCACGGAATAGAAGAAGATTTGGAGTCACATAGACTTGGGCTTGAGTCTTGGCCCTGCCGCTCATGAGCCATTTAAATGACTTACCCTGCCTGTCAGAATGGTGCTGTCTAAAATGACACTAATGATACTTGCCTCACAGAGCTATAATGAAACTTGATAGATTCAATGAGTCACAATTGTTATCATTACTTTTGTTATTATTGTTACTACCTTACAGTGGGGAGCCACTGGTTCAGTTGTTTACTTTTTCTTCAGAGGCTTCACAGGCTCTGGGCAAAGGGTGTATGGAGCTGGGAGAGAGGATTCGAAACCTCTACATCCCGTCTACTTTTATTTCTTCCTTTGTGACAGTGCTCTGGGGTGGCGAGATCTTGGGAAGTGCATTTTGGGGCTGGAGATGCCTTTTTTTTAGAAGTTGCTTTTGAGTCTTAAAAGCTAAGAGGAGCTGGGTGAGGCTGAGGGGAAAGGAGCCGAGAGCTGGCTGCTTAGAACTGGCTCCACGATAATGGTTCTAAATGGGATGACAAAGAGCCCTTTCAACAGACTGGCCTCCTGCATTGGTCCAGCCTAGTTGGCAGGAGAACCCATCCAGCGTAGGATCCTGGTCAGTATTAAATAGGACTCAATGACTGAGGGTCCTGTCTGACCCGGCTCTCGGGAACCTCAGCCAGGTGCTGGGCGGGGCATTGGATACAATCAAAGAGACACGAAGGAAACCCCCAGTGCACTGACTGGCCAGAATGGAGAATTGGTCTGGTGGGTCCCTATCTTGTATTCCATCACGTCAATCATTTTTTTTTCCTCCTGCTTGGAAAATTATCCAGTCTTGAGAGAGAACATTGGAATCCTTCCTTTAACTCAGATTTCCCAAACTTTATTTACTGACATACAGTTTTCATGGTTTTGTGTGTGTGTGTGTGTGTGTGTGTGTGTGTGTGTGTGTGTGTGTGTGATGCCATAGCTGTCCTATTATTCACTTGATCATTCCTTAAAATTGACTCACATTTTTTTAAACACCTACTTTCATTTGATGCTGAGCAGTCATATCCATGAAATCCCAGCTTTTGCATGTTTTCTAACGCACACGACAATAAATGCGTGACACATTTTTTCAAGAACATTCACTCAGGCCGTACCGCCAATCATCTGGCAGACCTCTAGGAGTGCCCAGGCCACGTTTTGGGGTCCGCTCTCTGGAAGACGAGGGGAGCAAGGAGGGGGGAGGTCTCGCCGCGGGAGTGGCTGGAAGGCGGGCCCGCACGGGGCGCCGATGTCCCGGAGGTTCGCCCCGCTGGGGCGGCCACCATCTTGGTTCCGGCACCGCCGCCATCTGCTCCGAGCGAGCGTCCTTTTGTGAAAAGCTGTGGGAGGATCAGCATGGCTGATTGGCTGGAGCCGTGCCCAGAGTGCCCAGATGTACACGCGCCCCTGAAGAGGGGGCACAGCTGGGGTTCGCTGCCTCCCCGGAGGCTGGGCTTTGCTGGGGAGGCTGGGCTATGCCTCCCCCTCGGCTGCGGGGGCCTGGTGCCGGGCGGGTGGCGCGGGGCAGGCTCACCGCCCGCTGCGGCTCCCGCGCCGCTGTCTGCCTACCCTGTGCTGCCCCTGGGGACCCACGAGTGCTTCCATGGCAACAAAACCGTGGATTGTGCTTCCAGAAAACGTCTCAGGCTCATTTGCGTGGAGTTGGGCTGGGGGTGTGGAGCGTGTGGTGGTCACAGAGGAGGGGCGAGAAGAGGGAAAGGGAGGGTTTGCATGGAATCCCCCATTTTCCTTGAATCCCAGGGACTTCATTATTTCAGGCTCTTGAAGGGCGTCTTGGACACTGGGTCTCATTGAGGGGCAGTGTTAGGAAGGGGTTCCCATTAACTCTGACCAGGGTTCGCACAAATAGCTGAATTCCGTTTGGTCTGGACGGTTCTCCTTCTCGGAGGTCTCCCTCAAAGCAGGGAGGTGCACCAGGGACGCAAAGAAAGGTGATGGAAGGGTGTGTGCGCTGTATTGTTTCCCCCAGGCCTCCGTGTAGGACCCTGGGCTGTATGTCAGGACTAGACTGAATCTCCCTCACAGCCCTTTATCCTCTATCAGGCAGGGCAACGTAGCCTCAAAGATAAATACATTTTGTGAACTCCTCTATGTTTCTTTCAACATCCAAATATGAATCTTGGATTTTCTGTCTGCAGTGGAACAACGGGTCGGACTCCCAGCCAAAAGGAGCCAAAGAACCAGAGTAGGTGCCTCAGTGGGGAGAGTGGAGTTGGCATATGTTGCCCTTCCAACGCCTAGCTGGCAACATGGTGACAGAGAGACACAGAGGGAGACAGAGAAACATCCAATGGGGAGAGAAAATAGGAGGTTAGAGCTGCTCAAAGCAGCTCAGGGATTCTTAATACCCTGGCTTAGAGGAAGGAAGTGAGAAAAGATGTCAGGACCCTGGACGCGGATACCTCACATAAGTGTTGCACTGGGATTAAGATACAACATTTATGTGCCCTGTGAACTTTTGTTCCATTAGGTGTTCCACCCAGTAGAATGGTGGTCCAAAAGGATGTTCTGGGATTTAAGCAATCTAGGCCATGACTTCTCCTCCTTGGGGATGGACTGTCTTGCCTCCTCCAAAGAGAAGAGAGAGGTCTTACCCAGCCTACCCCTCTTCCCCTTAAGAAGGGAGATGCAAAACTTCTACCATAGAGTGGTTTGGCTTCCTTCTAGTATGTCTTTCTTCTTTCCTCTTCGGACAGTGACTTTGGGTTTGCCCGGTATATAAATGTTAGTCATGGTGCATCTGGGGATCCACGGGTACTAAAAAAACTAACTTCAGTTGACTAGTATGCGACGCCTGGAACCTTGCCCATGGCTCTCTGCTGTTCATTTAGAACAGTACCAGCACATATCTGTGCTCTAAAGAAGTTATAGTTGGGTAGGTGTCTCAGACTACAGTTCTATGTCACCTCTTAAGAAACTAGAATGTGTCACCATGTGGCAGGAGGCTGAGCTCTTAGCAGCGTGCGAGGCCTTGGGGTGCTTGGCCCAAAGCAAGCTAAGCAAATAATTGTTGAATGACCAAATAGCTATTTTTCCTTATTATATTCTACGATTAGAATTCCTCTAGGAGTAAAAAGCATTTGGACAACAACTTTACAATATCAACTTTTAAAATTGGGGATTATCACAATATCTTCAAAGAAAAATAAATAACGAGTGGTCATCATACCATTCTCTATGCATTGAATTTCCTGTCTTTTCAGAGCTCTGGTTCTTTCTTCTCTCCTTTTGCCTCCTCCACCCTCCCCCTACCGTCCAATGGTGCATGGCATGCATTTACTTCCGAGATGAAGCACATTTCAATTCTGTTTCAAGAATTTCAGCATATCCCTGCGCGTCTCTGGAGATCCGTAGGATGGCTCCTAGCCCCAGACTGCAGCTATCACAGTATAACATCAACCATCCTTCAAGCCCGGCTCCATGGAGCTGCCTGCTTCTATCACGTCTGTGCTCCCGTTGGCATTGCCCGCTTGGCACTCACCCAATCCGGTCTGTCACTTGCTGCTGAGGATGGGGAGGGGACCCAGGCAGGCTTCCAGTTCTTTCATGAGCTGGGTGCTGCAGGTAGCCAGCAAACTGTTCAGCCCTGTTCTGAAGGCATCAGAGGTCCCCAGCATGGGGACTGGGGTGCTGAGCCACGGGAAGTGTATAAGCAGAGAGTGACGTGGAAAGTAAATTAGCTCCTGCCATCGAGTCCTGCTGATAGAAGCTCTTGATTTTTTTCACCCCTCGAGTACCACTTACATCCCTGAGCTTGCTTCCTGACAAACAATGGAGACGATTGTTCATTTGTTTGCTAGGAATGGCTTGGGCTTTTCCCCCCTCTCAGTTCCAAAGGCTTGACGTGCTCAGCTGTCTTCTCTCCAGAAGCCTGCCCCCCTTGGCTTTAGTGTCTTCTGTGTTTAATTGCAAATTATTGATTTGAAGGGAATTAATTTTTAGCTCTTGCCAGATTCAGTTGCTCCTGGGTTGGACTCCCCAGCAGGACACCCTAGGGATCCCAGCTGGGGAGGGGGGAGGACGAAGGCTCACGAGGAGCTGTGCTGGGCGGGAGACCACACGCCTCTACTTACAGACTGATCGGATGCCGGGGCTGACGTTGTCTAGCCCAACATTTTCCTCTATTTTACCAGAGAGGAAACCGAGGCCCAGTGCTTGGCAAGGCTTTTATAGCCAGAGAGAGTAGAGCTCCTGATTCCTAGGTTGGCACTTCCACAGCAGTCCGTGACATGTATGGATTCATTTACTCCTCACAGAAAAACACAAGTGGTGGGGATCTTGTCCTAATGCAGATTCTGATTCAGTAGATCTGGGGTGACACCCAAGATTTTGCATTTCTAACAAGCATCTTCCAGCAGATGCTGATGTTACCTGTCCCAGAAGCAAGGATGTAAACCACATCATCGGGTCCTAACCTTGTCAGTGGAATCACCTGGGAGTTTAAAAAATTACTAATGTTTGTATCCCACCCCCAGGAATTCTGATTTACTTGTGGACTGCCCCAGACAGTGGGACTTTAAGAACCTTCCCAAGTGCTTCTCCTGTTTAGCACATCAGTTTCATGAGGGAATAATGAACCCCCTGAGCCTTCCTAAATTGTGTACAAATATTCATTCATTTGCATAGAGGTGTCCTCGTACATAAACGTGTGCCTGATTTTCACAACGTCAGTGAACTTAGAACCAAAGGAATAAAATAATAGTTACAAGAATATAATAAGTTTTCCCTGAACACCTATTCTGCACCTGGCACTTTACATGCATTACCTCAATTAGTGTATCACCAAAACCCTACAAGAAGGTGATGCTTAACCCCTAGGAAAGGTCAGCTGACTCCAGTCCCCATTCTTCTGTCAGGTTTGGCATAAACATGCCCACTCTATTCATGAGGCATCTGAGACTTAAAGGTCATCATTCCCGTGTGTCATGTGGGGCGACTGCCCACCCAGGTGGGTGAGGAGGTGCTGGGTTCATTTTGTGATTGTCAAGATGGGGCTTCTTTGTGGGAAGCGTTGGCAGCAGGAGCCAAAACATCGACGACCAGAGGAAGCAGCTGTGGAAACACAGAGCCGGAAAGCATTAGGCAAGTCGTGGCCCGATTTCGTTGAGCTGGTTCATGGGTGTGAACTTCACAGTTGTGCAAAGTAGAACCTTTTTCTCCGTAGTCATTTGGACATCGTGTGTGCGCACGTGTGCGGGCGCCTGTGTGCCTTGGTCCTGTGCTGTGTCCCCCGCAACTCCTCCCACCCCTGCAGGTTCCTGCAGGTGTCTCTGCATCATCCTTCTCTCATCTGTGAGGTTGTATAAGTGCCCCCACCACTCGGAAGCAAATACTGCTAGAGGAAGCATTTCCTGCGTCCTGGGCTCCATTACGAGCGCTTCACATATATGAACTTACTTAGTTCTCATAAAATCTTAAAAGGCAGACATTATTATCACCCCTCATTTTACGGAAACAGAGAGAGGTTAAGTTACTTGCCCAAAGTCACGTGGTAGGAGCAGTGATTCAGTGTCACTCCGGCTCCAGAACCCACACTTTTACTGATCTCACTAATTGGAGATCCTGAGTGTCAAGGAGGAATACTGCCCTCATGAAGGGATTTGATTAGATGATTTCTTAATACTTTTCAGCTCTGACTTTGTCTCCTCCTATCGTGTGGACCAGTAGCATCGTGAATAAATCCTCCACTCTCCGTGGTCTGTACTTCCTCATTTCTTGCACCATTGGGGCCGTGGATCTGTTCATACCTGTGACACGTGCCTGTTTTTCCCTTATTGCATCCTCTGTGAGGACAGAATACTGTATTCTCCTGCGTAGATCTCCAGTGCCTCGCATATCGTAGCTGCTCAGCCAGTCTTAAGAAACTTGAATGTCACTGAAGTGAATAGTAGCCCAAAGGCTAAGTTTTCTTGATGAAAGGAAAGGGAGGAGGAAAAATGGAAGGGAGGCGACAGGCTGCATGGAAGACAATTCCAGGATCAAGTTCATCGTTTTCCTTAAGCTTGATTCATATTAACCTTCTGATCTGTAGTGCTTTGGAAGCAGATCTCCAACAGAGCATATCTTAAATTTCTCCATCATCACAACGGCTAAGGCTCTCTAAGCCAAGCTGCCACCTTGCATCTTTCTCCTTCTCTTTCAGTTTCCCAAAGCAGTGGAAGGGGCTATGGATTCAACGTGTGCTGAGCAACAGAACGACTCATTTTACATGGGGCTCTGTCTCCTCAGTCCCTCTCTGCCACAATTAACACCTCAGGGAGGGAATTTAAAATCAAGTGCTTCTTTTTCAATTACCAGTTAGAAAACTGTGTAATAAAACACCACGCCAAACCTGCTTGCTCTTTTAGAAAGTCTGATTAATTCATTCACAGAGGTTGCATCTTGCCTGGCACTGTGTCACTGGCTCATTTAAAAAGGTGCTAAGGCTTGGAATCTGTGAGTTACCACTTGAACAAATCCATTTTCATGTCCTGTTTTTGGAGGCTGACAGAAGAGCAGTGGAGGCTGAGATAGCCTGGGGACAACACAAATGTCCTATGATCCAACAAGAGAGTCTGCTTTTGGCTTCGCAAAGAATCCACCATCCACCATTCTATCTTCCATACTAACGCATGTATGTGGAATATAGAAAAATAGCACAGATGCACCTATTTGCAAAGCAGAAATAAAGACACAGATGTAGAGAACAAACGTACGGACACCAAGGGAGGAAAGGGGGAGTGGGATGAATTGGGAGATTGGGATTGACATATATACGCTATTGATACTATGTATAGGGTAGATAGCTAATGAGAACCTACTGTATAGCACAGGGAACTCCACTCAGTGCTCTGTGGTGACCTAAATGGGAAGGAAATCCAAACAAGAGGAGATGTGTGTATGTGTATGGCTGATTCACTTTGCTGTACAGTAGAAACTAACACAGCATTGCGGAGCAACTATACTCCAATAAAAACTAATAAAAAAAAAAAAAGAATCTGTCATCAACCTCACCTTCTACCCTGGGAAGCAGGTGGCCTGGGTCTAGGCCCATCTTGGCCAGTGAATGGTTGTGTGACTTTCAGCAGTCACCACCCTTCCCTTTTTAAAAATTAAATCATAATTGACATGTAATATTATATTAGTTTCAGGTGTACAATGTAATGATGCGATATTTGTATATATTGTGAAATTATCACCACAATAAGTCTGGTTGACATCCATCACCGCACATAGTTAAATTTTTTCTCTTGTGGTGAGAAATTTTAAGATCTACTCTCTTAGCAGCTTTTTAAAAAAATAATTTTTATTGGAGTATAGTTGATTTACAGTGTTCTTAGCAACTTTCAAATGCAGTTGTCCCTCGGTATCTGTGGGGGATTGGTTCCAGGACCCACTGAGGATACTGAAATCCGGGGATGCTCAAGTCCCATAGTCGGCCCTCTGTGTCCCCTGTATCCGTGGATTCCATGGGAACCACGGATCGTAAACATAGTGTAGGATCTGAGGTTGGTCGAATCCACAGATGTGGAACCCATGGATGTAGAGGGCTGACTGTACTTACTGAAAAAAATCTGCATACGAGTGGGCCTGCGCAGTTCAAACCTTGTTGTTCAAGGGTTAACTGTATACAATACAGTATTATTAGCCACCACGCTTACCCTTTGTTTTGTTGAGCCTTTAGTTTCTCGAATCTTTCCCCCTAAACTCTAATATTCTAAGTTAGACCCATCTCCAGCTATCACTTTGCTCACCAAATGTGTTGTTATCTTCAGCTGATTAACCTAAAACCAGTTGGTTTCATGGCATTTCATGTATAATGTACCTCGACAAATTTTTGGTGAAAGAATTTGTAGGGAGGACAATAAAACAAGTCAGTTGGTTCACAAAATTTGGCATCTCCTTGCTTCCCCAAATAGTTTGTGTGTATTGAGAGAATTCTAGCCCGCAAGGTGTTAATCTGGATGGGTCTCCTCTAGGGCTTTGATTTCTCTAACCCGGTCCTCATATTGCAATAAGAAACTAATGTGTATATTGTTTAATTGTTTAATTCCCTGTAATATCTTCTCATTAAAAATCTTCCCACATTGCCAATCAAGTGCTTCTAAGTGGTTTTTTCCCTACTCAAGGGCACAAGATATTATAGTCACGTGCTGAGACTCACTGAGCCCCTGGAGTGGGGGCATGGCTGGCCCATGCCTGAGCACGTGAGGAAGAGAAAGCAAAAGCCTGCGGGAGTCCATGTGAGCTGGAAAAAGCACATGTGCAAGGCAAGTCTAGAGCCTGGCAAGAGGCAGTGAAGGTGAAACAAACTGCCATGAGCCCAGATAAGCGTGGGGATCAGGAAGCTGGGAACCAGAGTCAAGGCCAAGTGTGGATCTGGACAATAGAAATAAGGAGGGTGCAGGGTTTATAAGGGGCTGAACAGCTGCCAGACAGGTGACTTCTGTTTCAGGATGGATACTGGTTCTCTTGTCTCCTTTTGCTCTTGGCACAGTAAGTGTGGCTTTGGACATCTACACCTTTTTCTCTCCATCCCTTGAGAAGAACAATTGATCTGAGGCTTTCAGTGTCTAAATCACATCAAAACAGGACTTGAGGCAAAGCTTATGTGGTCATGCCTTATTGAGGAAGGGGGAGTAGGGTGTGCAACACCGGGGCTGGGAGGGTGAGGGAAGTAGAGAGGTGAGGCAGGAAAAGAGAACCAGTCATGCAGTCATGTGTCTATCTTTGAACCATCTGTCCCAAATGCTGTGCCTCGGAACCTTTTGTTAGAGGGAGGTAAAGAGAGAAGTTTATCTGCCAGATAACATTCTCATTCTGTCTCTTGTTGGTGAAAGTTCATCGCCTGCACTTCAGGGCTTTTGCTATTTGGCCTCATCGAGTGACGGCTGAGGAAGAGAATCCCATGCCCAGTGGTTACAGCACTTCCTCTGAATCTGGACGTGGTGGGAGGAGGCAAAGTCTCTGTAGGTATAGGCAGGCCCCAGCTGGGCACTTGGGGCTTCTGTGGCCCCTACCATGCAGGCATGATGGCGGCCACGCTAGAGCCCAACAGTCACCTGGGGAGGTCTAGACAGTGGGTGGCACCATGTGAAGAGGCAACAGTGACCGGATCTGGGCTTTTCCATTGGCAAGTGTCAAAGGACTGGGGTCAGAAGAGGCTGAGTGAATATGAAGAAGAAGTAAATTAGGTGCCATGTTCTTAGATAGTTAGGAATTTGGGGACCATGGTGGTGGGTTGGCAGGGGAGGGAAGAAATATGCCTTTGACTAGGAGAACTGACCTGATCTTACAGGTGGCCCTAAGGATATTCAGTCTCCCAAATGACAGTGTTCCAAGGAGTGGTGGAATTCTGAGTACTGACTAGTTTCATTTTGTTGTCCATGGGGTCTTACAGACCCTCTGCTGGCACTAGCCCAATTCCCTGCCAGGAGGCTGGGAGTGGTTTGGTCTCAGTGAAGCTCATTTCGACGGAAGCAATATCATCTGGAAAAATCTATTGTACACTCATGAGAAAATGAGAATGAAAAAGGCAAATGTCATCTTTGTATTATTCTAAAAATAGTTTTGACGTTATGGACCTCCTGGGAGAGTCTCAGGAACCCCCCAGAGGTCCCTGGGCTATACTTTGAGAACTGCTGACTTATCAATAGGGTGAATGCATGTCCCAGTTTGCCTAGAATATTCCCAGTTTATGTTTGTTGTCCTGTTAATATAGTTAGTACAAGCATCCCTCTTTACTCTTAAAAGTTTGGATAAAAACTATACAGACACTATCTACAAGTGACAGGTGTAGAGTATCTGTTTAGGCAGTTTTCCTATGCAGATCATAAGGAGGATATTTTTTCGAGAAGAACAGAGTCTAGATTGAATCACTGATGTGTTTTCTAGGGACAGAAACCCAATAGCCTTGCTCTGAGTTGAGCTCCATTGGGATGGATAAAAAAATTCACATTTTTTGATGTGTACAGAGTTTCATTTGGGGGTGACAAAAAAGTTCTGGAGATGGATGAAGGTGATGGTTGTACAGCAATGAGAATGTACTTAATGCCAATGGACTATGCACTTAAAAATAGTTAAAATGGTAAACTTTATGTGGTGTGTATATTACCACAATAAAAAGTGCAATAAATTTGGGGGTGTTGCTCAAGGAGACTGTCAACCTTATCCAACTTTATCCCGAGTCCAACACAGTAAGAGAACAATGGACCACCAATTGCTGAGAAAGGCAGAGGGACCTGAGATGGATAGAGGACAAGCAGAGGCCTCTCAGTATCATTGAGAGGATTTGTCAGTGTTCAGACATGAGCTGTATCAGGCGTAAGTCTTGCTGGGAGTACTGACCTCAGCTGGATGCAGCGGGTCTAGAGGCTGCCTAAGAAAGACCAGGTGGGATGCTGGCCATCTCCACGGATGCTTGAGGAGAACAGAGGACAGCTGTACCAGATGAGCCCCTTACTCTGAATGTTGTGCACACTTAGCCCACCGGGAGCTCGCCCCCAGGGAAGGGGAAGAGCAGACTCTTGAATAGCCTGACAAAATCCTGACTTGACCAGGGCAATGCTATCCAATAGAAATACAAGGCAAGGCACATAAGGACTTTTACATTTTCTAATAGTTTCATTAAATAAAGTAAAAAGAAACAGGTGAAATTAATTTTAGTAATATGTTTTATGTATCCAATATATCTAATATATTATCATTTCAACATGAAATCAATATTAAAAATGATTGAGATAGTTGACATTCTTATTTGTACTGAGTCTAGGAAACCCAGTGTGTTTGTACTTCTGGCATACCTGAATTTGGATCAGCACATTTCAAGAGCTCCGTAGCCACATGTGGTTAGTGACTGATATATTGGACAGTGCAGGAGTAGTGCAGGAGTAGAGGTTAATCCAGAAATAGCCAAACCAAAAAAAAAAAAATCACTAATATGACAGGATTTACTTGGATGCAGTTACATTATGGTTTTTTCTTTCGGCTGCACTGCACGACTTGTGAGATCTTAGTTCCCCAACCTGGGGTCAAACCTGGGCCCACAGCAGTGAAAGCACAGAGTCTTAACCACTGGAGCGCCAGAGAATTCCCTACCTACATTATGTTCTTAATCGATGAAATGGAAGTGGAAGTGATGCGTGTTTTTGCTGAGGGGAGAAGCATTTAGTTGCCAGTGATTATAGTGCAGCTCTCTACAATCACCCATGTGGTGAGTGTGAAAACATTTACCTCCATCAGATTGAGTCCCTGAGTAATTAAATGGTAGAGCCACCTAACTACTTACATTGGACAGGTAATAGGAGAAAGCAATAAACTGTCTAAGAGTCAGGAGATGTTTGTTACTGTAGCATACTTTAGCTTGTCCTGACTAATACATGTGCTTCCATACTGTTTTGACTGATTAAAATTTTAAATATAAGCTTATAATAAAAAGGCATGTCTTCTATTTTAAATATTTACAGCATTTCCAGTTGAAAGATAGGGGAAATGTGCCACTTATGAATGCTGTGGACTTATGTACCTAGGTATTTTAATGAAGAATGTATGAAGGGAGATATTACACAAACAAGTAGGATAAGTGTAATTGTTAAAGACAGCCCCAAAAAAGAATTTTATCTGTCAGTGTCTGTTGAGAGATATAGGCAGGCAAACTAAAAATTTAATCCTGAAGTAGCAATGCCAAAAATTATTTCTATTTCCAACAATAATCATGATCTATGAAAGAAAAAAACCTGGCATTGGTGAGTGCTTTTCTCTACAGAGTTTGAAACATTTTCTACTTATTTAGAAACTGATGCTTTAAACATAAGAGGGTGTAGAGTCATGGACAATCTGACTGTTCTACCCATTCTTAAATAAATGGAAATAATAAAGCCCAATTTTTACCAACTTCCTCAGAATTTGTACTTGTCAGCATTACTCATTTATGGAACATGTATGAGCTCATGTAAATCTGTTTAAAGTGTTTTAAAACTATATATAGAATCTTAACATTGCAAAGACTTGTCATTATAAAACACAATTAGAATGTTTCATAATGAGTACTAAAAAAGTTCTCAATTCCTAAACCTTCTTTCCACGGGTCAAACTTTTAAATTATCTATCTCATTTTCTTTGAAACTCCCTCTGCATGAGTACACTTCTTTTAGGGCAAAGAATTACCTTCAGTTCTTTCTTAGTATTCAGATAGATACAAAGAAATGAGCACATTCCTGAAGACTTTACCTTCTCTATACTGAGAACCTTTTTCAGTTGGCTTTGGGGTAAATTCCATTTTGTTGAGTATTTTTCAAATACTCACTATGTATATAGTGTGCTTGGGTGCTGTGAAGAAATGATGGATATATTTAGGATGCCATAGAATGTTACGGAAAAACATGAACGAACTTTTTGACCAACCCAATAGAAGATGTATTACCTACCTTGAAGGAACTTAAAGTCTTGCTGAGACTCAGACACACAGACAGGGAGTGACCAAATGACTAATAAGGTAGCAAAAGAATGAAGGGACAGGAGGGATGGAAGACAGGAGAGTGTAGAAAGCAAGAACTGGCAGGGAGCCTGGGCACTTAAGTTTTAGCCCTCGTTCTCCATATGTAATAATAGTACATTTGTATGAAATAATACACTTCATAAAGTGTTTTCACATATTACCTCATTTAATCCTCAGAACAAGACTGAGAAGCTGATATTATTATGACCCTCATTTACCACATGAGGGAACACCGATGATCTCAGACTTTCCTTAATAACTGAAGGAAGTGGCCAGCATCCCCAGAACTGAGGGAACAGAAAAGGTGGTGTTAGGTTAAAATGGTGACTAGGTAACAATAATAACAGTAAGGAAATTTCATTCAGCCCAATAATCAGTCATGGGAAGGAACCTTTGACATAAAGTGTGATATAGCAAATCCTGAAACTCAGGACCCACACTGGCATTATTTGGAATTAGTGAACAGAAGAAAAGGCAAAAGATGTTTTCTAAAGGCTCTAGACCTGAGAGCCTTTAGAATGCTCAGGAAGCAAGTGGCTGGGGCATGCTATCCTGCTCTACCAGGAACACTTACTAATTCATAATTGAGGTTAGTTGTATGGTTTATTATTTGTGCCAGATCTTATGCTCTGATTTCTATAGTTATCATATATGGATTGTAAACTCCTGCTTATAAACCCCACCCCATATCCACCCTTACAGAAGTGACTTTGTGACTTGTAGTGAAACATATGTTGAGAGGTGGAGTATAATAGCTCATTACTGAACTCTGAGAAAATGGGCTTGCCTAGCAACTGATGATAAATGCCAAGGTCTAATTTCAGGTTCAGTTGCTGATGTGTCTGTTGAACAAAAGCAGATTGTTATTAGCACATCTCAAGACGTCAGAGGTGGAATATTAGGATTTTAAGGAATAAGTGGAAGACTCCTGAGTATTGATATTTTGCATCTAGAGCTGTGTATGTTCTCACAGTAAAGAAATACCTCCAGAGTTTATGTGAGATATTTCTGACATAGTATAAATACCCACTGCTTTAGAGGAACATGTGTTGTTTCAGTTCATGCTGTGCTAAGGGCTCTTGACTGACAACTTATGTTGCAATATACTCCTCACAGTGGAACAGGGGATGCAGAAGTACCCGTCTATGCTGATGGGCATATCTTGCCTGTTCCTTGCTAAATTACTAACCTGGTTACTCTCCACTAGTGAATGAGTCCACATTTAACTCTAGTTGTCTGACCTAATAGTTTTTGTACCAAGCGTGAGGGTCAAGTGTCAGAGGGTTATATGGCTAAATAACAGCAAGATCAAAGAAATCTCTCCATTTGGAACCATGAAGTATGTAGCCCATAGTTGCTGATGCCCTGCAATTCATGAGGTGATCATTGTACCACTGTGGGAGGTTAAGGATTGCCTCTGTCAGTGGCAGCTCCTTAGAGAGATGTGAAAACATTAAGGAGTTAATGCATTAAGAGGCCAGGACAGCATCTCCTCATTGACTTAGATAAGACAGTGAAGAAAGAGGTAGTTCTACTAGAGGGAATCAACAACTTTGAGCTTAAAAGAAAGCTAACTTGGTGAATGTGATCCTTCAACAAGAAAGTGTTCTTAGGTAAATGAGCTAAACTGACAGGACTCCAGGTACAGCCACTTGGTGAGTTGGTCCAGCAGGTTAATATGTAGCCAAATAAAGTCTCATGGTCAAGACCAAGTAATCTATAACACTAATCACAAGGGAGAAAATGGATAGAACTACTCAGCTGCTACTATGCTCTCCTTTTCTCCATCAAGGAGAAAATGGAATGGGGAATATCCACAAAAGAAAAGTAAAGACAAAGAGAGAAGAAAACTAGCCAAGTCATCTACATTTTGGAGCTTTCATGCAGAAATGATTTTCAATGTCTGTCAGGGGAAAAACCAACCCTGGAAGCTCTTCTACATTTTGGAGCTTTCATGCAGAAATGACTTTCAATGTCTGTCAAGGGAAAAACCAACCCTGGAATCTTATTCCTTGGATGGAAGGAAGGGAGGAAGGGAGGAAGGGAGGGAGGGAGGGAGGGAGGAAAGACAGAAAGAGTGCTTTGATATAGTATATACCAGGAACTAATACCAGATAGATTCACATAGGTTAACTCACATTTACATTTCACAAAAACCTGAAGAGTTAGCTTTTGTTTTTTCCATTCTTAAGGTGAACGATGACATATATTGTTATGCTTAAAGTAAACCAGCTATTAAGTTTCAGAGCTGGGATTTAACCTGAGTCTGTGTGACTTCAAAGCCTATGTTTATTCTATCTAATTTTAATAGAGAGTTGTAAAACTGAACGTATGGCCGTGGACTAGCATGGGAAGGTTCATAAAGGAATGGAATAAAACTTCATAAAGGAGGGAAATTTCGACCTGAGTATTCAAAGGTGTTGGATATGATTAGGCTAAACAAAAAGGGAATTCATCAAAAGTGGTGCTTCAAGAGAACTGTATAGCCTTACATAATTTCATGGAAATAAAGATAGCTTCAAAATTAATGACCTGAGTATCCATCTTCAGAAGCTATATAAATGAACAAGAATAAACTCAAAGAAAGTAGAAAGTAATAATTAAAGTAAGAGTAGAAATGAATGCAATAGACATCAATAACAAAAAGTCAAAGATAGTTAACAAAGCCAAAAGCTGATCCTTTGAAACTAAAAAACTAGACAAATCTTTGGAAAAACTTTTCAAGAGAGTAAGAGAGAATACAAATAAATAACGTTATCAATTGCAAAAGAGTACATAACCACATATATAGTAAACTTCCTGTAAACAGCTATGTGGCAACATTTTGAAACTTACCAAGACCGTATAAAGAACTCCTATAAATCAATAAGAAAAACACAAACAATCCAGTATAAAAATGGGCAAAAGACATGAAGGGGCATTTGAGGATAGGAAGTCCATGTCAGCAATGAACACTTGAAGGTATGTTCAACACCATTAGCAATCTAGGAAATGTGAATCAAGGCCACAATGAGATACCATTTTACCCCTATTTAATTGTCTAAAAATAATGATACCAAGTGCTGTGAAGGATGTGAGTCCATAGGATCTCCTCTACATTTCCTGTTGGAGTGAAATGGCAAAACCACTTTGGAAAAGTTTGTCATTAGCTTCTGATGTCAAACACTCACATATCTTATGACCAATAATTCTACTCTTTGGTATATACCCAAGAGAAACTCCTGCACATTTACAGTAGGAAATATGTACGAGAATGTTCATAGGAGCACTCTTCACAATAGCAAAAGCCTGGAGTAATGCAAAAACCCATCAACAGGAGAGTAAATGAAAAACCTGTGGTATAGTCACCCAATGGATAGCACATTACATATCAGAAAAAAAAACAAATGACTACACCATCAACAATATTATGCTAAATTTAAAAAAGTCTTCCAAAATTACATTTAACCTATTTTCTTAAAGCTAAAACCACAAAATCATACACACACAAATATGAAAAAGAAATACATGAAGGATATGAAAAGGAAAGCAAGGGCATGAATCCACATAGGAATCCCAACGATGGTAATTTCAGGTGGGAGGAGACAGCAGAATGGTATGTGGAGGGGGACACATGATTATGCATAAGTTATTTTTGAGGTCCTGACTTTAATTTTGAATTGTGGTTTCATGTATAGTTACTACAGAATTAAAACAAACAAATGTTGGGTCATGCATAGATCAACGATGAAAATGTGTTATGAAATAAGATTCTGATTGATCCATTTAATCAAAATTAGGGAAGAACAAGGAACACTTTATAGGTGCCTGGAGGAGTTCCATCCATAGAACTCTCTGAGATGTTGGAAATGTTCTTTGTCTATATTGTCTAACACAGTAGCCACTAGCCTACATTGAATACTTGAAACGTGGCTAGTGCAGCTGAGGAACTCAATTTTCAGTGTTAATTTGAATTAATTTATATTTAAATTTATTTTTTAAAATTAAAAAATTTTTTTATATTTAAATTTAAGTGACCACACAGTACAGTTTTCAGTGGTGGGAAAAAATAAGCTCAAATATCAATGAGCAAGATGGCATGCCTTAAGTAAATGGTTCTCAATAGAAAGTAGCCCAGAATAAGGTTGACCAAAGACTTTTAAGTTACCTGCCTTGTGGGAAATCAGTTCATCGTCTCCAAAGGGTAGATTATGTACTTTTCTTTCCTCTTCTTGTCTTTCTACTTAGAGTAGTGTGAAAAGCCTTTTTTAATATCACAAAACTCAGCTACCTGTTACTGTATTCATTTTTCATTCATTCATTCATTCATCAATTTTAATTTCTCCCTTCTCAAGCCTCCTGTTTCGGTAAACAAACAAGACTCCTGAAGACATAAACCCGTTATTATTTGAGTGAAGTCTAAGGCTGCGTGTTTAAATGTATTTACCTCCTCTTGTTAATGCCATCATTCAATCACAGTTTAGTAGCTTCCAAGTGAGAGGATTAGAAGTGTCATGGGAATTGCTCACTCAAACCAGGAAATGTGAGGTTTTTAGTTCAAACAGTATCTGAAGGAAGCTGGTAAGCAACAGCTGAGAAGATGAAAGATCAGATCAACGCCTCCCTTTGAAGTAAAGACTACTCAGACTGCGAGTATAATATAATGTTCATTACTGCCAGAACTCCAAGTGGTTGTTCCTGACGCATGCTTTAGAATGTATCATAAAATCTATAAAAATATCAACAAGACGCTTTCAAGTGACACGAAACAGCTAGAGTGCCCTATTTGCAGGGACACTGCTGTTTAAAGGCAATTTGCTGGATTGCTTTCCATCTGGGACCAAGGCAAGTGCCTTCCAATCTCTCTTTCTCCCCACTCCCCCCTTCCTTCCTTGCTGCCTCCTCCCATCCCTAGTTAGAAGCTAAGATTCTTAATGTTTCAATTCTGCTTCCTTTGAGGGCCAGGGGGAGAAAATGAAGCTTTTCTTGGCTGGCTTCTCAGCTCTCCTAAGAGATTCAGAGACAAAAAGATTGCTTTGGGAAAATAATAATGCCAAATGAGCATTAAAATAATAAATGGGTTTTCTGGAAATTAGGTTCTCAGAGGTCATGCAATTAAAAGTTAGGAGGAAAACACACCTCAGGCTTGATTGGAGGAGACAGCCGAGAGCCAGGGCAAATACTTCCTCCATACTTAAAGTTCCATTCAAGGTTTTAAGCGCGGGAGCTGGTTGATTAATCTATTTGCATACTTCCAGGACTTGATAACAAGCCAGAGTGTAGTATAATTTCGTAGGCACTGATTATTAATAATAATGAGGAACGTGACCAGGGCCCTGAATATCGAGAGGTCACAGCAGGGCACAAGGCAAACGTGAGTCAGCAGCACGACATTTTTTGAAAAACAACAAACAAAGGCTCTGAACTGCCTGAGGAGATGCATGGATGCCTTTCCTTTTATGAATGTTGATATATTAGACTTTTGTCACGGCTCAACTAAAATCAAGGAACTTATGTCACATGTACTGTCCTCAGAAAAGCTTTATGGAAATTATGGAACTCTTGGCAACGTGGGTTTATTCAATAAACGTGCTTCCCTTGTGACTAGTGGGTCTCTCAGTAAGCAGGACATGTTGTGATGTGTCACCTCCTCCCAGCAACCTGGTTGATATAGCCAATAAGTACAGGAATGGGTCACCGACCCAAATCCGACTTCACTTTTGCTCTGTGTCGCGTCTCTGCATCTCGTCGTTCTTGAAGATTCATCCTCTGTGACTTTATCACCTGTCTGAAAATGACGCCTACATTTGTTTTGACAGTTCTGACTTCTCAAAAACTCCCATCACATCTCTGTAAGAGCGTAGGTAAATGTCTCCTTGGATCTTCCACCTCTGTGCTACCTCTAAACCTTGCAGTTCTTATCTGCAATGCATTTGTTTGCCACTCCCTCCCTTCTGGGCTATGAGGGTCCCACCGGAAATGGACTAGGTCTTATTCGTCTCAATATCTTTAGTGTCTGGCATGTAGTCGACTGCATACAAGTGTGTTTAACTGCATTATTTTCCTGCTTCCACCTCAGACTCATTATGTCCCAAACCAAACCATCATCATCTCCATCCTAGCTAAGTAGCTTCTCCTTTTCTCTTCTGTGTTCCATTAAAGACTTCCCCATTCTCACAGTCCTGCAAACGTTGTAGCATTTGACACCTGCTTCTCTTTCAGGCACCGAGTCCTGTCTCTCACCTGTTCATTATATTCCCTAGTCCTCACTCCCATTACACTCTATGTGGATTATTGTACTTTTCCTAGAACTGGTGTTCTTGCTTCGCCCTCTTCTCTTCCAATCCATTTTGAACATTTCTTCACACATGCCAGATGTGTCTTCTTAATACATTGCCTTTATTTCATCACTGCCATCTGAAAATTCTTCAGTGGCTGGTAACCCCAGGATCACTTCTCGCTATATAGTTCTGTGAATCAGGTGGGATGCTTTCAACAGCAAGTAAAATGACCCTTGTACTCGTTTAAAGGGTCTAGAAATCCCTCCTGGAAATCTGGAGTTCAGAACTAGGATCCAGTGGCTCAGGATATTAAGCATCTAGTTTTTTTCCATCTCTCCAGCATTGGTTTCATGCCAGGCCTGATCTCTCTCATGATTTAGTGATGCCATCAGGAGCCACATCAGGGGCCACACGTGCCCTCAGTAACTCCCAATAGGAGATTTACTCCTTGTGACTCTTTTTAAGGATAAAGAAAAACGTTTTCCAAAAGCATCCAGCAGATCTTTCCTTTCATCTCCTTGTCATGTGAAATTTGCCGTGGCTTACAACAAGGGTTTATTGCTTGCTCACGTCCGATATGGTTTGAGTGCAGTTCTGCTTCCTGTCATCCTCACTTGGGGATCCAGATTGAGGAGCAGCCCTCATCTGGGACGTTGCCAGAACCACACCTGGGCTCACTTTTATTTGTCAAAATGAGCCTCATGACCAAGCATAACATCAGTGGAGCCAGGGAATCAGTGGGGTCCACAGAGAAGGGAGTATTACAAGTAATAATAGGTCTACCACAAGTTCTCCAACCTAAATTGGGTCACGTACTGCTTCTTGAACCTGTCAACAGCCAATGAGTGGAGACTGATTATCCTTATGCCAAGGCACACCCCTTGAGCTGAGGTCTAGTCCCCAAGAAGTTTTAGTGCAGCCCGACTGGGGAAAAGAAGTTTGGGACTTACCATTATATGTATATATATTCAAGTCTTTAATCCACTTTGTCTTGATTTTTGTGTATGATGTAAGATAGTGGTCCAGTTTTATTCTTTGGCATGTGGCTGTCCAGTTTTCCCGACACCATTTATTGAAGACACTGTCTTTTCCCCATTGTATATTCTTGCCTCCTCTGTCTTAATTAATTGACGTACAAGTGTGGGTTTCTATCTTGGCTCTCTATTCTGTTCCACTGACCTCTGTGTCTGTTTTTATGCCGATACTCTTTACATTTCTTTTTAAGTTTGTTTCTAAACGTTTTACATTTCTGTTACTAGTCTGGATAGAATCTGCTCTTTAAAGTTAAAAAAAAATCTTTTTCTATTAATTAAAAAAGTCATACATATTCATCATCAAAAATACAAAACCGTGCTAAATTAAAGAAAAATAAAACATTCATAATCTCAGCACTCAGAGATAATTCCTGAGAGTTTCTGTGTGTGTTTCTTTCTAGATAATTTCTTCTATGTACATATTTATACACGTTTTTATGCCCCACACAGTGGTTTCATGCTCTGTGTAAATTTTTGTGATTCTGTTGGTTTTATTTACAATCTATAGCCAATGTTTCTCCATGGGAAAACAATACTCAACTACAACATTATTCTTTTTTTTTTTTTTTTTTTTTTTTGCGGTACGCGGGCCTCTCACTGTTGTGGCCTCTCCCGTTGCGGAGCACAGACTCCAGACAGACAGGCTCAGTGGCCATGGCTCACGGGCCCAACCCCTCCATGGCATGTGGGATCATCCCGGACCAGGGCATGAACCCATGTCCCCTGCATCGGCAGGCGGAATCTCAACCACTGCGCCACCAGGGAAGCCCTCTTATTTTTTTTTTAACATCTTTATTGGAGTGTAATTGCTTTACAATGATGTGTTAGTTTCTGCTGTATAACAAAGTGAATCAGCTATACACATACATATATCCCAATATCTCCTCCCTCTTGCGTCTCCCTCCCACCCTCCCTATCCCACCCCTCTAGGTGGACGCAAAGCACTGAGCTGATCTCCCTGTGCTATGCGGCTGCTTCCCACTAGCTATCTATTTTACATTTGGTAGTATATATATGTCCATGCCATACTCTCACTTTGTCACAGCTTACACTTCCCCCTCCCCACATCCTCAAGTCCATTCTCTAGTAGGTCTGTGTCTTTATTCCCGTCTTACCCCCAGGTTCTTCATGACCGTTTTTTTTTTCTTAGATTCCATATATATGTGCTAGCATACGGTATTTGTTTTTCTCTTTCTGACTTACTTCACTCTGTATGACAGACTCTAGATCCATCCACCTCACTACAGATAACTCAATTTCGTTTCTTTTTATGGCTGAGTAATATTCCATTGTATATATGTGCCACATCTTCTTTTTCCATTCATCTGATGATGGACACTTAGGTTGCTTCCATCTCCTGGCTATTGTAAATAGAGCTGCAATGAACATTTTGGTACATGACTCTTTTTGAATTATGGTTTTCTCAGGGTATATGCCCAGTAGTGGGATTGCTGGGTTGTATGGAAGTTCTATTTGTAGTTTTTTAAGGAACCTCCATACTGTTCTCCATAGTGGCTGTATCAATTTACATTCCCACCAACAGTGCAAGAGGGTTCCCTTTTCTCCACACCCTCTCCGGCATTTATTGTTTCTAGATTTTTTGATGATGGCCATTCTGACTGGTGTGAGATGATATCTCATTGTAGTTTTGATTTGCATTTCTCTAATGATTAGTGATGTTGAGCATTCTTTCATGTGTTTGTTGGCAATGTGTATATCTTCTTTGGAGAAATGTCTATTTAGGTCTTCTGCCCATTTATGTATTGGGTTCTTTGGTTTTTTCATATTGAGCTGCATGTAAATATTGGAGATTAATCCTTTGTCAGTTGCTTCATTTGCAAATATTTTCTCCCATTCTGAGGGTTGTCTTTTCATCTTGTTTATGGTTTCCTTTGCTGTGCAAAAGCTTTTACGTTTCATTAGGTCCCATTTGTTTCTTTTTGTTTTTATTTCCATTACTCTAGGAGGTGAGTCAAAAAGGATCTTGCTGTGATTTATGTCGTAGAGTGTTCTGCCTATGTTTTCCTCTAAGAGTTTGATAGTTTCTGGCCTTACATTTAGATCTTTCATCCATTTTGAGTTTATTTTTGTGTATGGTGTTACGGAGTGTTCTAATCTCATACTTTTACATGTACCTGTCCAGTTTTCCCAGCACCACTTATTGAAGAGGCTGTCTTTTCTCCACTGTATATTCTTGCCTCCTTTATCAAAGGTAAGGTGACCATATGTGCGTGGGTTTATCTCTGGGCTTTCTATCCTGTTCCATTGATCTATATTTCGGTTTTTGTGCCAGTACCATACTGTCTTGATTACTGTAGCTTTGTAGTATAGTCTGAAATCAGGGAGCCTGATTCCTCCAGCTCCATTTTTCGTTCTCAAGAGTGCTTTGGCTATTCGGTGTCTTTTGTGTTTCCATACAAATTGTGAAATTTTTTGTTCTAGTTCTGTGAAAAACTTCCTCTTTTCTGATTTGGATTCCTTTTATTTCTTTTTCTTCTCTGATTGCCATGGCTAAAACTTCCAAAACTATGTTGAATAATAGTGGTGAGAGTGGACAACCTTGTCTTTTTCCCGATCTTAGTGGAAATGGTTTTAGTTTTCACCATTGAGAATGATGTTGGCTGTGGGCTTGTCATATATGGCCTTTATTATGTTGAGGTAAGTTCCCTCTATGCCTGCTTTCTGCAGGATTTTTATCATAAATGGGTGTTGAATTTTGTTGAAAGCTTTTTCTGCATCTATTGAGATGATCATATGGTTTTTCTCTTTCAATTTGTTAATATGGTTTATCACTTTGATTGATTTGCGTATATTGAAGAATCCTTGCATTCCTGGGATAAACCCCACCTGATCATGGTGTATGATCCTTTTAAGGTGCTGCTGGATTCTGTATGCTAGTATTTTGTTGAGGATTTTTGCATCTATGTTCATCAGTGATATTGGCTTGAAGTTTTCTTTTTTTGTGATGTCTTTGGTTTTGGTGTCAGGACGATGGTGGCCTTATAGAATGAGTTTGGGAGTGTTCCTTCCTCTGCTATATTTTGGAAGAGTTTGAGAAGGATAGGTGTTAGCTCTTCTGTAGATGTTTGATAGAATTTGCCTGTGAAGCCATCTGGTCCTGGGCTTTTGTTTATTGGAAGATTTTTTTTTCTTTTCTTTTTTTTTTTTTTGCGGTACGCGGGCCTCTCACTGTTGTGGCCTCTCCCTTTGCGGAGCACAGGCTCTGGACGCGCAGGCTCAGTGGCCGTGGCCCACAGGCCCAGCCGCTCTGCGGCACGTGGGATCCTTCCGGACTGGGGCACGAACCCGTGTCCGCTGCATCAGCAGGTGGACTCCCAACCACTGCGCCACCAGGGAAGCCCATATTGGAAGATTTTTAATCACAGTTTCAATTTCAGTGTTTGTGATTGGTCTGTTCATATTTTCTATTTCTTCCTGGTTCAGTCTCAGAAGATTGTGCATTTCTAAGAATTTGTCCATTTCTTCCAGGTTGTCCATTTTGTTGGCATAGAGTTGCTTGTAGTAATCTCTCATGATCCTTTGTATTTCTGCAGTGTCAGTTGTTACTTCTGATTTTTCATTTCTAATTCTGCTGATTTGAGTCTTCTCCCTTTTTTTCTTGATGAGTCTGGCTAATGGTTTATCAATTTTCTTTACCTTCTCAAAGAACCAGCTTTTAGTTTTATTGATCTTTGCTATCATTTCCTTCATTTCTTTTTCATTTATTTCTGCTCTGATCTTTATGATTTCTTTCCTTCTGCTAACTTTGGGGTTTTTTTTTCTTCTTTCTCTAGTTGCTTTTGGTGTAAGGCGAGGTTGTTTATTTGATATATTCCTTGTTTCTTAAGGTAGGATTGTATTGCTATAAACTTCCCTCTTAGAACTGCTTTTGCTGCATCCCATAGGTTTTGGGTCATCGTTTTTTCATTGTCATTTGTCTCTAGGTATTTTTTGATTTCCTCTTTGATTTCTTCAGTGATCTCTTGGTTATTTAGTAGTGTATTGTTTAGACTACATATGTTTGTATTTTTTACAGGAGTTTTCCTGTAATTGATATCTAGTCTCATAGCATTGTGGTCAGAAAAGATACTTGATATGATTTCAATGTTCTTAAATTTACCGAGGCCTGATTTGTGACCGAAGATATGATCTACCCTGGAGAATGTTCCATGAGCACTTTAGAAGAAAACGTATTCTGTTGTTTTTGAATGGAATGTCCTCTAAACATCAATTAAGTCCATCTTGTTTAATGTATCCTTGAAAGCTTGTGTTTCCTTATTTATTTTCATTTTGGGTGATCTGTCCATTGAGGAAAGTGGGGTACTAAATTCCCCTACAGCATTATTCTTAAAAGGCTGTATTTTATCAACTTGCAATTGCTCACATTTTTTGTTTTACTGTTATAAACAACATTGTGATTAATATTCTTGTAACAAAAATCTTTGTACACATTTTTAATACTTTGCTTAGGAAAGATTCCCAGAGATTGAATTGCTGGTTATAGGGTATATTATGCATTTAAGGTTTAATATACAGTCTTGCTAAATTGTCATTTATATACAGATTGCTAAATTGCCCTAAGGAAAGTTGAACCAAATTTACATTTGCATGAGAATAGCCAGTTGCCTTCACCTGGCTATTATCAGTCATTTGGTATTGTTCTTAAAGAAAAGAAAATTATCCAGTTTATAGAACAAAGGTATATAGGTTTATTTAGGATGTATTAGTTACAAAAAAGGTCAAAGATTTACAATAATTTTATTTACCATCCATATTCCTTTCTGTGAACCACTCTTTCATGTCCTTTGACTTTTAAAATTAGATTCTTATCTTTTTTTCTCTCTTATTCATAGAAGTATTTTGTGCTTTAAGGACATTAATCTGAATCTATCATGTATATTAGGAATATATTTCTAGTATTTTTTGTTATTTTATTTGTCTTAATTTAGTAATTCAGAAATTTCACACTTTATTCGTAGCTTTATTGAGATATCATTGACAAATCACATTGTGTAAGGTTAAGCTGTGTAACATGATGATTTGTTATATGTACGTATTATGAAATGATTACCATCATAAGGTTAGTTAACACATCCATCACCTCAGATAGTTACCTTTTGCATGTGTGTGTTGACATACACAACATGAGATCTCCTCTCCACTTACCGAGTAATCTAGCCTTTCTCACTGATTTGAAATACCACTTCTGAACTTTTGATTAAACATGGCAAATTGAACACACATGGTTATCTCCTCTTTCTCCTAAAAGCCCAATTAAAATGGCAATAAAAGAATACAAAGGCTTAAACCCACAAAAATTAGGAGGGGAAATTTACAGGAGTTGAGACATGTCAACCAGGGAAGCTCACAATTTACACATGCATGTGAAGCTTGCAATTAGCATTTCTGAAAAATCAGGTTCATTGAAGTATAATTTACACACAATAAAATACACTCTTAAATATACAGTTCTGTGCATTTTGAAAATACACTTGTGTAACTACCCTCGCAGTCAAAATATATGAACAATTTAATCAAGAATGAAAATTATTTTTTGACTCTTGGATAGCCAACCTCCCAGTCCCTGGCAGCCGCTGATCTGTTTTGTGTCACTAAAGGTTTGCCTTTAGATGTAATGTCATGTAAATATAATTAATGTCATGTAAATGTAGATTTTTGATCTGGCTTCTTTGAGACTCATGCATGTTGTTGGGTACATCATTATCCATTCTTACCTTCTTATTGCAGAGTAGAGTTCCAATATTTGGATGCACTACAGTTAATTTTATCTATTTATTGGTTGATGAATATTTGGGTTGTTTCCCATTTCCTCTCAATCTGTTGGCTTTTGTTTTCATTTTCTTAACAGTGCCTTTCAAAGAGCAAAGGTTTTTATTTTCTATGAAGTCCAGCTTATCAATATGTAATTTTGGGATCATACTTTTGGTATCATAACTGAGAAATCCTTGTCTAATCCCAGATCACAAAGACTTTCTTCCATATTTTGTTCTAGAAGTTTTATATCTGTATGTTTTACATTTAAGTCTATAGTTTTTAAAAATTAATATTTGTGTATGAGGTAGGGTATGGGTTGAGGTTCCCTTGTTTCCATATAAATTTCCAGTTGTTCCAGCATTATTTGTTGAAAAGACTATCCATTCTTCATTGGCTTGTGTTTGCACCTTTGTTGAAAATTGACTACATTTACGTTGATTGGGAGGGGAGCTGTTTTAGGACTCTATTCTGTTCCATTCTATTTACCTACCTATCTGTTTTATCATTAATAACATGCCGTGCTAGTTTTTATAGCTTTATAGTAAGTCTTAAAGTAGTGTGAGTCCTCTAACTTTATTCTTTTTTTTCAAAATTATTTTGGCTCTCTTAGTTCATTTGTCTTTCCATGTAAGTTTTGGAACTAGCTTGTTGATTTCTACCAAAAAATAAAATTCTTCCTGGGATTTTGACTGAGACTGCATTGTGCCCACAGATCAATTTGGAGAGAAATAACATCTTAACAATAGTGAGTCTTCCAATCCATGAATGATGGTATATCTATTAGGTTAGGTCTTCTTTGATTTCTTTCATTAGTTCAAGAGTAAACCTGTTGTTAATGCTATTCACGTCTTCTATATGCTTACCAATTTTCTATCTACACATTCTATCTGTTACTGATAGAACAATGTGGAAGTCTCTGCCAACAATCATGGATTTGTCTATTTTTTCCTTTCAGTTCTATTGATTTTTGTTTCTAGTATTATGAAGCTATGTGTTTTTGGTGCATACACAATTATCTTATATGTTCTGGGTGAATTTACCCCTTTATCTTTATGCAATGTCTTTCCTTTTTTTTTTTTTTTTTTGCGGTACGCGGGCCTCTCACTGTTGTGGCCTCTCCCATTGCAGAGCACAGGCTCTGGACGCGCAGGCTCAGTGGCCATGGCTCACAGGCCTAGCCTCTCCACAGCATGTGGGATCTTCCCGGACTGGGGCACGAACCCGTGTCCCCTGCATCGGCAGGCGGACTCTCAACCACTGCGCCACCAGAGAAGCCCTGCAATGTCTTTCTTTATTCTAAGTAATATTCCTTGTTATGAAGTCTATTTTGTCTGATATTAATATAGCTATTTTAGCATTTTTCAAAATTAAAATTTTTTATGATATATCCTTTTTCTTCTTTTTAATGTCTATATGTATAAAGTGTGCTTCCTATAGAAAAAGTATAGCTGGATCTTGCTTTTTTAAAAAATCCAATTTGACAAGCTCTATGTTTTACTTTATGTGCTTAGACCATTTGCATTTAATGTAATTATTTATATGTTTGAATTAAAATCTAGCATCTTGCTAATTTTTTTCCTGTGGATAGTCAATTTTCTTTAGAGCAATTAAAATAAGAAAATGTCCTTTCTGGAGATTGTCCTTTTTTTGTTCAGAAGCAAGTTTTTTTCTCTTTTTTTCTTTGTTCAGCTATAAATTCTCTCTGAATAATTTCCTTTAACATTTTTTTGTTGGACAAGTCTGCTTGTAATTTATTCTCTCAATTTTTGTTTTTTGGAAAAGTCTTTACTTCACTTTTATTTCCACTAGGTATAGAATTCTGGGTTGACAGTTGTTTTGTTTTGTTTTTTCTTGTAGCACTTTAAATATGCTACTCTTGTTTTCTGGCTTTTATATTTTCTAACAAGAAGTTTGCTGTGATTCTTATCTTTGTGTAAGTATGTAATATGTCTTTTTATTTCACTGCTGCTCTCATGATTTTCTTTTTAAATTTGGTTTTTAGCAGTTTGAATATAATCTGTCTTTGGGAAATGAGGAGGGAGAATTTACCCTGCTTGAGGTTCTCTGAGTTTCTTGGATCTGTGAAGATGTCATTTATTATTCTCGGATAATTCTTGTTTATTATCTTTTAAAGTATTTTTTCTTTCTTTTCTCCTCTGGGATTAAAATTTTAAATCTTTGGCTATTGTCCCACAGTTACTTGATAGTCTTTTCTGGTTTTTTTGGGGTTTGTTTTTTGCTGTACGCGGGCCTCTCATTGTTGTGGCCTCTCCCGTTGCGGAGCACAGGCTCCAGATGCTCAGGCTCAGCAGCCATGGCTCACAGGCCCAGCCGCTCCACGGCATGTGGGATCTTCCTGGACCGGGGCACGAACCTGTGTCCCTTGCATTGGCAGGCGGACTCTCAACCACTGTGCCACCAGGGAAGCCCAGTCTTTTCTGTTTTGTTTTTCGCTTCCTTTCACTCTGATTTTTCTTTTGTATTTCAGTTTGGGTAATTCCTTTTGACCTGCTTTCAAGTTCACTTATTTTTTACTCACCTGTATTGAGTCTACTGATGAGTCTGTCAAAGACATTGTTCATCTCTAGTACTCTGTGTGTTTGTGTGTGTTATTTCTAGCATTTATATTTGACTCTTATGGTTCCTATCTCTCTGCTAAAATTCCTCATCTGTTCATTCATGTCGTTCATCTTTTCCATGAGAATCTTTAACATATTAATCATAGTTATTTTTAATTCTTTATCTTATGGTTCTGATATCTGTTCATATTTGAATCTGATTCTCTTGATTGCTTTGTCTCTTTTCAGTGGGTTGTTTTTTCTTATTTTATTGTGTCTAGAACAGTAAAGCCTCAGGTAAACAGTATTTGTGTCTGGAAATAGGCATACTGTTTTACAAGGTCAATATACAGGGGGCTGTGTCAATCTAAACAGTAACTGAGCTAGTTCTGCATTTTATTGTTGTTGTCATCTTCAGTGAATCAAGGCTTCAAATTCTTCTAGTATTACCTTATGTTTAGGGTGGAGGCCCATTTGTCGTTTCTTTTTTTTTTCTCTCTCTCTCAATATTTCTGCTGTATCCTCAGCTTTAAGCCTTCTTTATGTGTCTGTGCCTCAGAGGAGATCTCTCATCTTTCTTCTTTCCAGGTGTATTAGTTTCCTAGAGCTATAATAAAGAATCACATGACTTAAAACTACAGAAATTTATTTTCTCACAGTTCCAGAGGCTATAAATGTGAAATCAGTATGTCAGCTGGTTTGGCTCCTTCTGAGGGCTCTGAGGGAGAATCTGTTCCATGCCTTTTTTCTAATTTCTGATAGTTTTCTGGCAATCCTTGGTGTTCCTTGGCTTTTAGATGCATCGTTTATTCCAATCTCTGTCTTCATTTTCACATGGTGTTCTCCCAGTGTCTCTCTCTGTGTCTATATTTCAGTCTTTTTATAAGGACACCAGTTATAATGGATTAAGTTCCCACCATACTCCAGTACTCATGTTAACTAATACTAATATATAATATTGCTACTAGTATTATAATACCAGTATAATATAGTACTATATTAGTATATAGTACCATATATTATACACTATGATACACTGATATAATACTAAGAACTAATACATCTTAACATAATTAGTTCCACCTACAGTGACCTTATTTCCAAACAAGGTCACATTCTGAGTTACTTGAGCGGGGGCAGCTTAGGGTTTCAACATATCTTTTGGGGGACACAGTTCTCAGTGATCATTGCCCTTCTCCAGTGGTTGACCTCTTATGGAGGCCAGGATAGCCTCCTGCCTCATCCTAGGGTTAGACTTTTTTAATTTTATTTTTCTCCCAGTGCAGTGGGTTTTCTACTGGATCCTGGGGTAACAGGGTTTCCTGCCCTGCCTCCAAAGACTTAAGGCTTTTCTTCCTTGGAGAGAAGTGTCTGGGAAGGGCTTTGTACTTTTTCTGCAGTGCACCCACTACCCTACTCCAGTCTTCCATCACCAAGGGAGGTTTTCTCCAATCTCCACCTTTCCTCCAATCTTTTCCAGATAAGCCATGAGTAAGTCCGTGGAGAAGAATGTGGGACTGAGTGCAGACTCCTGTTTTATCTATAGCATCCAGGGGTTCTAGTCTCTCTTGCTAGCCTTTAGCATTTCATTAAAAAATTTTAGCTGAATTCTTACTCACTTGTATGGTAGTGCTCTTTGCCCCCTGTGCTCTGCTATAGGTGAATCAGTACTCATGTCCCACCTCTCCGTAGAAGTGCTTGCATTTCCTTCCATTTCAGGCCAGTTAGTTGCTATGTCACCTCAGTACTCTGATGCCTTCAAGAAGAGTTGAAATTTTTGAGGATTATCCTGGGTTTTTTTTCTTGTGTTTAGGCTTTAAATGCCACACTTTCAAATAAGAACACAGGCCAAGTTTCAACAAACATATGAAAAACGTCTTTAACATGAAAAAGAGACATCAATAGACAAACAAAAAGGGAACTCAGAGGAAGCCAAGACAAGCAGAAGAAAACTTCAAAACAAAATAAAAGCAATATATTTAAAAAGAGAAGATAATATATTGTATTAACAAAATGGGAATATAATAAGTATATATGTATGTATAGATAGAATATATGTATACATATGTATATATAAAACATTTAGAGAACAAAACATAACTCTATTATAAACATCATATTAAAATGTGATAGTAGAAGTAAATCATGTTGGTAGAAAACAAGGAAGGTAACATTGAGGAAATCTCTCAGAAAGACATCAAAATACAAAAAAGAAGGAGAGGGTATTAGATGACCAACACACAATGCCCAACATCTGACTAACAGAAGTTCCAAGAAGGGAGAATAAAGAAAATATAACCAGGAAATCATCAAAGAAATAGTATAAGAAAATTACTCAAACCTGAGGACATGAATTCCCTGTTTGAAACTTCTCATCAAATGCCCGGAAATGGAGTAAAAAATAGCCACACCAAAATACATGACTGTGAAATTTCAAAACACTGTAGTTAAAAAGAAGAACCTAAAAGTTTCCATTGAGGAAAAACCAAACAAGTCACATATAGAAGATCAGGAATCAGAATTCATTTGGGCATCTCCACAGCAACACTGGAAGCTAGAAGCAATGTCCTCAAACTTCTTAGGTAAAATTATTTGCAACCTGGAATTTCATACTCATCCAAACTATCCTTTACTTAATTGTGAGAGTAGAATAAGGACATTTCAGAGAAAGCAAGTTTTTAAACTTGTACATCCCTTAGACACTTTCTCAGGAAGCCACTTGAGGATATGTATCACCAATATGAGGGGGTTATTTTAAAAAAGACAAAAGAAAGAAAGAAAAACACAAGATCCAGGAAGAAGAAACTCAACACAAGAGAGAATTGGAATTACAGTGATTTAGCCAGATGGCATCTGTGAAGGTTGTCTAGAGACCATTCTTTCTGGATAGAAGCAGGAAGATGGCACACATCAAGATATTTCCAAGGAAAAATGAAAATGAAACTAATAGAATTGATTGATGTGTTTGATTTATATCAAGAGGACATTTATAATTATAGAGGAGATTTGGGGGACTTAATTAGTGATAGGTACATGGAAGACAAAACAACTAAGAAAATGGGACAACAGTTAACTCCAAGAAGCGGTGGGGCATTGTTACAAGAAGGAAAATATGATCATGGTCCACACCTGACCTTGTGAATAATATTTATATTATTATAACGTAGTATTGTTTTAACCAACTGTTGTTTAATTACCATAAGGTGAGGATAGGAAACTATTGTGCCAAAGAGAGATAAATTCTCATCTTTCCGACTTGGAAGTCAATAGATAAGGTCTAAAATTGAAAATATCAAGAAATAGCAATGTAAGCTTTACACTTCGAAATATAAGATTAGATAGTAACAGCAACACTAAAATAATTGAAAGTGGCAGCCTCTGGGGTGTGGGAATTTGGTGTATAAGTGAGACATTGCATTTCATTTGAAGCTTTGAGGTATCATTTGACATTTTAAGTTATGTACATGATTAAAACTTTATCATATATTAAGTTCTAAAACATCTTGTACAGGCTCTGGGGATGGGAAGCCTAGATTTGAATACAGTCCCACATTTACCAGCTGTGTGAATGGGGATGGTTGTTACTTAAGCTGACTGCTCTGCTTTTGTCTTGGGTGGAGATAAAAATAGTACCTACCTCACAGCAATGTTATGTATGAGATAAAATTAGTTAATGCATGTAAAGCACTTAACAGTTGTGCCTTGTATTCCACTTAGTACAGCTTTATATTTTATTTAATACAGGTTGGGAAAATTAGCTCTCATTGCTCTTCTATTTTTGTGTGTGTGTGCTAAATTTCATGTGGTTTTTTTCTTCTAAATAAATTTAAGAATCATTTTATTTTCCCCACAATAAATATATTTTATTTCTGAACTTATTTAAGCCTTTTGTCCAAGAGCAAAGACTATGACTTTCTTTGTCAAAGTCTGCACACTTCTTATTTAGTTTATTCCTTAGATATCATGAGTGTATCAGTATATCCACATCTTTCTCCCTCGCTCTTATTCTTGCTCTAAATCTAGTTTTATTTTATACACTATTGTGTATGAGATTTTATTTCTTTACATGTTGTTTATATCTCTGTATAGAGAAACAATCTTGATTTTTGCCGTCTTATCTTTCAACTTATGTTTCTGAACTTTCTTATCAGTTTTATCTCAGTTGATACTCTCATGTTTTCCTATCATAGAATCATAGTATCAGCAAATTATATTTTCTCCCCATTTCTAACATGAAATTGTTTTCTTTCCTTGTTTCACTTTCTGTTTTTAATTTGTGATATATAGCTATATTGTATGAAAGTTCAACTTTTGTCTAACTTAACGTTACTTTGATCTTGTTTTTTGCTTTCCCATGGCCTTCTTGTTTTCTGTCTTTTCATTTATGGTATGTTTTCTTCATTAATGTTTTAGTTAGGTTTACGTCCCATTTTTAATCAAATAGTAATAACAATAGTAACAATAACTCTGTTATTGTCATAATAGTCATTTATTAAAAACTTACATGCATCTGGCAATGTTTGGCACTTTACACACTTTCCAATAATACTAATATTATTACTAACAACATCAACAACAATGACAATGATTGCTAACAATATTCAACGTTTTCTGTGTGCTGGACATGCTTTTAGCACTTTACATGCATTAATTCACTTAATTCTGTCAACACTTCATGAAATAATTGGTATTATTAATCTGACAAAACCATGCAAGGACTGTGTACATTTACCTTCATTTTATAAATGAGAAAGTGTGATTCTCAGGTATGACACCAACACCTAACAATAATCCATGGTCTCTCATACTTACCTTTAAGGTTTTCAAAAACATTTTTCTGTTTTTACCTTTTTTTCTGAATCCTGTTGCTGCTTCTCCTTCTTCCTTCCCCTCTTCCTCTTTCTCTTCTTCCTCTTTTTCTTCTTCTCCTCCTCCTCCATATTTCTCATCTACGGTCACTTTCCTCATCTTCTTTCCCCTCTGTCACAGGCAGTTCCACTCTGCATTTCCTTTTCCTTTTCCTTCTTTGAAGAACAGTAGTACAACATCTATTACTCTTACACCGTTTAAAAAAGAAAAGAAGAGAAAGAAGAGACAAGGAAAAGAAAAGAAAGGACTCATTAGAGAAGAGAACCTTTCCAAGACAGTGACTTCAGGTTATTCCCAGTAACAATCTCCCTTATTCCAAGATCAGGGCTCCTTACTCTTGCAAGGGGTCTGCCCAGGCAGTGAAGACAGCACACACTCAATACCCAGTGTGTGATGGTTCCTACAGAGGGTGGATCCTCCTGGGTTCAGGTGCCTGAAAACAGCCACAGATGGTGCAGGCCATTACTCACTACCCTGAGGCAGCACAGCCCAACCCTCATTGTTCATGGATATAACAAAGTACTTAGATCAAGCCGGTGACAAAGGCATTCTCTCTGAGCACTAATTAGCCTCTGAGTAATTTCTAATCTAACTCCAATTTCAACCATATGTATATACAGATGCGGTTTACTTTACACTTCTTGTCTTCTTTTTTCCATCATTCTTAGATCCTCTTGCCGTCTTCCTCCCTCAGTTCCTGCATCCTTTTAATTCTATTCACCAATTTCCTTCCATAAGATATTTTAACATTTAACTTGGGACTCGAAGGCTGGTGACTTTGGGGATCCTACATATTCTCCCACACAGCTGTGTGGGGCTCTTAGGAACCAATCACTAGAGAATCCTTTTTTTCCCCAGAATGACAATACAGCTGTAAATGCAACTAAGGCACGTGTTGTGTCTGCTGACTGTTAACTTATTATTATTTATTTTTTATACTTCATATTCTTTATATTTTTAATGTTTACCCAGAGTTAACTACAAAAGGATCATTTTGTTATTTTGAGTACCTTTTTTTTAATCAGTGAAAACATGCCCGAGGTTCTCAGAGAGACTTTCCCCTCATTTGTTCCTATTCTTTTAATATCAGAGACCTTCTTGGGTTATGGATTTCTTTAGATTATTGCACTTATATTTCTATCTGACATTAGGTATGACTGTATTGTCACAACTTTACTTTAGGAACTTGTAGTTCTTCTTTTTCTCTGTCCCATGGGTTGACTCCTTTTTTCCCTTCTTTTTTTTTTTCATTTTCAAAAATCTGTTTCTCAAACTGCATGACACATATTCACCATGCCTTTCATTTGCTTCCTAATTGGCATGAATTCCAAGAATACAGTGGCATTCTCTTGTAGGTTCTTCTTGCTTCCACATCCACTACCAATTTCTTTTTTTTTAAAATTTATTTATTTACTTATTTATTTTTGGCTGCATTGGGTCTTCATTGCTGCGTGTGGGCTTTTTCTAGTTGCAGTGAGTGGGGGCTACTCTTCATTGTGGTGCACGGGCTTCTCATTGCAGTGGCTTCTCTTGCTGCAGAGCACGGGCTCTAGGCACGTGGGCTTCAGTAGTTGTGGCACGTGGGCTCAGTAATTGTGGCTTGCAGGCTCTAGAGCGCAGGCTCAGTAGTTGTGGCGCATGGGCTTAGTTGCTCCGCGGCATGTGGGATCTTCCTGGACCAGGGCTCAAACCCGTGTCCCCTGCATTGGCAGGCGGATTCTTAACCACCGTGCCACCAGGGAAGTCCCCCAATTTGTCTTAATTAAGGTCAGCATGGTCATTAACTCTGGCAGGAGATTGCATGGCGCTGTGAAAAGGGATGGCTTTGGAAACAGGTAAGCCGAGGTTAAAATCTTGGCTCTCTACCTCTTCCTAACCATGTGGCCTTGAGAAAGTTTCTTAGCCTACCTAAACCTCAGTCTCCTGATGTTTAAAAATGAAGAGAACAGCACCTACCTTGTAATATTGTTGTGAGCATTAGAGATCATTATGTAAATTACCTGGCATGTGACAGGGATACAATAAATGAAAATTACTTTTATTTTGAGTCAGTCAAATATGGGATTCAGATCCCAGTTCTTCCACTTCCTAGGACTTTTTAAAAGGAAGTTTACTTAACCAATTTTGAGCCTAAGTTTTCCTATCTGTAAAATGGGGACAAAGGTCCCTATCTTGTAAGGTCATGGGAAAACTATAACCTCAGACAGGGTATAAGACAGTTGCACATGCTCTCAACAAACGTTCTTTCTCTTCCACCTTCTGGACAAAGACATACTCTGCTGGACATGTCTGAATTTTACCTGATGTGTTGCTTTTTCACAGAACAAACTTCCAATAGGTATTACCCTGGTGTGAAGGGCTCACTTTAGCTCAAAAGAATGCTTGTTTTGGTCTCAGAAGGGGAAGAGCATCCATTTTCCCCTTCTGATCAATGGAAATGTTTTCATAAAAGTATTACTTTTGATTTTCTGTCTTTACAAGTAGGTACATCTTTTAACCCCCGGGTACCCTTCGAATAAAAAGAAAGAAAGGAATGAGAGAGAGAAGAGCCACAACTTAGTGAAGGTGATAGGTTCAGATAATATGTAAAACAAAAGACTTAGAGAAAATGCCATTGTAATCAAGAAACATTCGTGCATTTTGATGAACCCATTTTTCACAGTCAACTAGAAGAAAAATTCTTATCCTTATTCACTTTTTCAAGGATTTGGGAAATGCTAAATAAAAGGGAACCAATAAATTGGGGAAAATATTACTCTCATTAGAGTACACACAGAGATTCTTTGCTTCTCGCAGGATTCTGAAAAAGAAATGCTCTTAAAATGCAGGTTGCTTCCCATCCTTTATAATCCCTAAGGAATACCTCCATGTCTGATGAACTGAAGGATGTGGGCTTTGAAATCTGACATGCCCTGATTTTAATCCATGCTCTGCTACTTACCATTGGCAATGCATTTAACTTCTGCAAGCCTCAGTTTCCTTAGGTGTTAATAAAATGGGCAGCCTAGTTCTTCCTTCATACAGATTTTAGTAGGAACAAATAACATAATTGATATGTGCTAAAGCATGGAGCCCAGTGCCTTGTATAGAGTAGAAAATAAATGTTGGGGCCCCTTCTCTTTTTCCCTTACATCTATCCAATAGTGTGAACTTGATAATCATAGATGATCAATATAAGTAAATAATGGAACCTGTTGGAAGAATGTATCAGTGGAATGAATCTCATTTTCAGTAGTATAAATCAATTTGAAGAAGCTATCATTTGTTGACTTAGTATGAACCAGGTGCATGTCCCTTAAGGAAGGCAATATACCTCTTACATATGAGGAAACTCTGGCTCAGAATTGAGAGGATCTTTCCTTAAGGTTACACAACTAATGAGTAGAAGAGCCAGCATTTGAACCCAGTTCCTCCCTTGCCACAAATATTTGTCGTTTTCGTATCTTATGGTGACAGAAATAGACTATTGCTGCAAATAGGCATATTATTTGGTTCACAATAGAACTGAATCCATGATCAAATTTTAAAAATTCTTATTTTCATATATTCTCTGGAAAAACTTCAACACCCCAGGGGTATAATTTCATTTTTGTCCAGTTTTGGCATCTAACTCTATTTTATTGAGTTTATCTATGTAAATGATTGGAATGTTCTACCATTAGATACAAGATATCATCTTATTAGCAAATGAGGCCAGCCCATGGCTGAGGCATCAATACAGCATATTTACCAACGAGTCAGGGAAGTAAGAGATATATATTTTTTCCTTTGGAGTTTTGACACTTTCAGAGTTTAGGGAAGTGAACTAACATTCAAAGTGTGTTTACAATGTGGCAGGAACTATAGGTAGTGGCGTTGCATGTATTCTTTCATTTAATACTCAAAACAATGGGTGAGACAAACATTATTATCTCCGTCTTATAGCTGAGGAATGGAGGTTTTGTGAGCTTAAGTAACTTATGTAAAGTAGGAAATATAGCTAGGCTTTGAGCCCTGGAAAATGCACTTGTGTTGAGGATCTCATTCCATGATGATGCTAGTAAATGAAGTGTTAAGAGTTCTTTGCCGTAATTCTCTGTTTACCTTGACAAGGAAAGCATCCATTACTTTCCCTGGGGTGCCCTGGCTCATGCCAGGGTCAGGCTGTCTTTCAGCTAAATTATGTACAATTTGAGAAGCACACATGACTGGAACACCTTCCGCAGAACCCTCAGTCTGCAAGCTCAGAGGGGTGGAGGCGGGGAGGAGAGAGGATGGATGGAAATAATGGAAAATGATGTGATGTTGTGGAAATTTAGATTTGGAAATGATTTTTAATCAAGTTCAGTCAGGAGAGCCTCTCTCCAGGTGTAACCTAGAGGTAATCAATAACTGACATTCCCAGCCCTCTTGCCTCCCATGCGATTTTACTGAACACAGGTTTAATTGACCTGAGGAAGAACTTACTTGTTCGAAAAGCTGTGTGCACTGCCAGCAAAATAAACTTTCCTCAGTTCTTGCCTTGTGGGGAACTTTGCTGGACTGTTTTACATGGTCATTTCTGAGTAGAAAACTGTCAGGTCACCAGGCTTTAAATGCTTGGGAAACAACTCTATGAGGTCACTTTGATAATGAGAGACACTATAAAATGTGGTAAGGATTTACTTTCGCTGGGCTTGCTTATTCCAGAAATTGAATTGAATCAGTTACCGTGGAAGGATTCCATTGCAACCGTGCTCAAGAGGGGCAAAGTGACACAGGACCAGATTCATACAGAAAAAAACTTACCTCCCTTATATTGTATAATCCATGAGGACCCTACCTTGAAGGAGTAGACTAGGAGTGATTGCTCAAAGAAAAATTCCATTTCTTTGTAGAATCAGACTATGCACTTTGTCTCGATGAGCTCCAGTTTCCTCATCTGTAAGATAAAAATAAGTCCTACCTTGTCAGAATGATACAAAGACTTCTGGACCTTAGCAACTGAAGAAAGTTTAAGCTATGCTTTCTACTGATCAAATTCTTCTCCCGTACACTTAATATCTTGGTGGCCTGAAAAATCTTTTGTGAGCGTCACATTTCTTATATGTACAATGAGAGGGTTGAGCTAGATTATCTCCAAAGTCCTTCCCATCTGTAACGCCAAATTACTGCACTTCCACAAATATCCTACGAATAAGGCAGCCTTGCATTTACAAAATATCCCAGGCTCAGAGAGCTGCTTTAGAAAGCAGCCATGGCACAGAGGAAGGACCTAGAGTCAGAAGACCTGCAGTCCAGTCTCACATCGGCCACATCCTTGCTGTGTGGACTTTGGCAAGGCATTTAACATCCCTAAACTTGAAGTTCTTCATCTATAAAAGGATGATAATAATAACCTACCACAGAGAAAGGTTGGTAGAATTTTATTAGATTGTGGAAGTAAAACTTTTTACACTGTGAAACCCTGTATACATTTAAATATTTTGACTATCATCTAGTAAAGCCCATGCATTTATTTTTTTCCCCAAATAAGAGCTTTTTAAAAAATCCAGATTTTTTGGGCTTCCCTGGTGGCGCAGTGGTTGAGAGTCCGCCTGCCGATGCAGGGGACGCGGGTTCGTGCCCCGGTCCGGGAAGATCCCACATGCCGCGGAGCGGCTGGGCCCGTGAGCCATGGCCGCTGAGCCTGCGCGTCCGGAGCCTGTGCTCCGCAACGGGAGAGGCCACAGCAGTGAGAGGCCCGCGTACTGCAGGAAAAAAAAAAAAAAGAAAAAGAAAAAGAAAAATCCAGATTTTTAAAAAATGTCATTTTAATCAAAGTTATGTACGTTCATAGTTTAAAGCATCAACTACCTATACAGAACCTATGTAACACATGGTTCTATGCCCCTTCTCCCTACTGCCACTGATGTCCTGTCCCAGAGGCAACCACTTTCAACTCTAAGTTTTTGTTTTTTAAATATTTACCTCCACGTATCTAAATATTCTGTGCATAGTGTCATTTTTTGATTTTTCAGTTTTAGGCATTTATAATGACCTACCAATCATGGGAGATGAGGATTTTCATCCCTATCACTCTACCACCAGAAAATACATGCATAGTATTAATATTTCTGTTCTCTCAATACAAACATATTGTAATATAATTTTGGTTAGCTCTGTCATCAGTCCTTAAGTTAAAGTGAGTACATAAAGCCTATTCATAGCTGAGCCACATAGAGTACTATAATTTTTTTCTTTCCTCTTACAAGTATTTTTTCCCCCGAGATTTAACAGTTGTTTTGTTTTGCTTATCTGCTGCATTTTCTGTGATCTTATTACTAACTCAGCCCCAAATTCTCTCTCATTATGTCTCAATGTATTAAATATTTTTTACCTATTTTATCTTTTTGGAGACATCACCGAGAGAACCTTCTCATCAAAAGATCTGGTTTTGTGGGTCGATAAGTCCTACTGCCTGATACCATCCTGGGATTACTCTTTGTCATCATTCTGGGGGTTTTCTTTGACCTCTCTCTTATTGAATTCCCTATTACTTGGGCCCTATGTCTACATCCATATAGGCTTATTCGCTTGTTTTTAAAATGGAGCACCTTCTCCAGTAACTTTCTCTGAAATACGTATATCTTTTTTTTTTTTTTTTACGTATATCTTAAGAATGAAAAAAAAAAAAAAGAACGTACCTGTCTGGAAATATATTTAGTCTCTCCTTATACTATGTTAATAGTTTGACCGGGTTTGGAATTTAAGTTGATAATAATTTTTCATAACTTTATAATTTTGATGACATTGCTCTAGTATTACATTAAAATGATTGGGGCTATTCTGATCCTTTGTATCTTCCTGATTTTTCTTTTGAGATACTTTTATAATCCTCTCTTTCCCTTTGTGTTCCAGAATTTCATGGTGATGTGCCTGGGTCTATTTTCATTTATTGTGCTAGTGCTGGGCAGTAGACTAGATGGTCCTTACGTTCTCCAGTCCTGAGGTTTAGTGAGCCTCTTCTTCTTGGCTGTTTTTAACTGAGTACTTTAATGTTCCTCTTTTACAGCTCTACAGGCATATTTCTGTGACAGCTCTTACTATATAGTTTTATAGTTAGTTGTGTATATCCCTAGCATAAGCATAATATGTCCCATTATGGAAGCTCAACTGATTTTTGTTGTGTGAATGAAAACAAAATTTACTTGTGATCTTCTGACAGCATGGACATAGAAACATAGTATGTAATATCTGAAAAATTAATGGCGGCTAGAATTGTACTAGATTTCTGAAAATATACCTCGACTTTAGAGATTTTACACTTTTCCATACATTTTTTAACTCTTTGTAGTGAATGATTTTGCTATCAACCGGAACAAATTCTAGACTGCTCTCCACAACCACTTGAAACTTAAAAGGAGAGAAACAAAAATAGTTTGAGGTTCTTGAGGTTTCTAAAGACCTTTGAACATCCATTGTTATTTATAGCCAGCATGTTTATAATCAAGGAAAAGGAAGTGTTATGGAGACAGGCCCTCCTTTAACATTTGTGGGGCCCAAAACAAGCGTATAAATGGTGACCCGCATACATATGTCTAAATATTTAAAATTTATAACTCAACCTTTAAAAATGTTGAATAAAATATGCTCTAGCCACATACCTTAACAAGTGCGCTTTCATCGGGACCTGGAAAGCTAGACTGCATTTAAATTCTGGGATTCCTTAGCAGCTCAGATCTGTCTTGTCTTTGAGACGTTCAGCTGGCACACACGTAGGTACATAGACACCACAGCCCCATGACCAAGCTCTGCTCATGTGCTCTGAATGCAGGTGCCCTTTGGCCAGTGGTTGGGAAAATGGTAAGCGTATTTGTGGCCCAGTCAAAATTTGGGAGGACAGTCTTGGAACAGAACTCTGTGCAAGACCTGAAAGTGGTCTAGGGGGCATTTGTGCAAGGAATTCCAGGGTTCCATGGAGAAGTGTCTAGAGGGCAGGCATGGGTTCCAGGTGGGCATATCCCCTTGACCCTGCGTCCTCCTCCGCAGGAGGAAAGCAAGAACATGTCCCTCTAAGTGCAAAGTCCGGGGCAGAGTCTCCTCCTGACTGGGGCCGAAGGTTGGACTCCCAGAGAGTAAGAGGAATCTGCCTGTGATCATTTGATCAATTGGTGGCAAATCTGAGAAGGAACACAAGTTGGTCCGTTCTATTCCTTTGACCTGTAACTATCTCTGCCAACTCCACGATCAATTCCATTAACCAAGCAGGAAGGAACTGAGCAAGTTCAGTCCTTTTACTTCTACTTTACATTAAAAAAAAAATAACGGTGGAACATGAGATTTCTTGATAGCTTGTGCTGGTCCAGCCTAAATCATAAATCAGAATTTAAATGTCTCGTGGTTTGTGGTAAGTCCTAAGCTGACGTTATCCTCCAATTTTATGAAGCCTTGGAGGCTTACAAACCCAGATTCGGACTTGGTGGTTTGGGTATTAAAAACTGGTTCCTTTCCCTGGGTTTTATGTTACTAATTCACATTCCACTAGACAAGGAATAAGGGATACAGTAGGAAAGCTCAGAGGACAAAGAATGCCCACCAGGGCTCGGGGAAGGACCCTCAATGAGAATTTGGAAACTCAAAATATCTTTGTTCCTAATTAGACTGACTAAGGAACCTGGAAGAAGCTACATCTTGAATTTGAAAAACTTTATAAATAACTGATGTCTTCAAAACAAGTCTTTTCCACCTCACCCCATCCCCACCTCCCACCAGCTGCCTTTGTTATGCTCCAGTATTTATAAAGCACCTGTAATCGCTTTCATTTCTTCTACTCTTTTTGACAGGCTACAGGAATACAAAGGAAAGATAAACCAAAATAGCTAAGCCATGGGGTAATTTTCAAACAGGAATTAAAATTTTAAATTCTTTAAAATTTAGGAAGGAAATATATATTTTTAAAGGAAATATAACAACATTATGGATTTATAAAGTATCAAAAGAGAAAAATATATTACAACACTATTAAAAAGGAGGAGGATATACATTTAAAATAATATTGTAAAGGTCGTGAGGAAAGGAGTGCTGGGTGTGCTGCCGCCATTTCTTCCGCCTTCAGTTTCTGCGCCTTTCGCAGGGCTTCCAACAGCGTTATGTTGGGACAAAGCATCCGGAGGTTCACAACCTCTGTGGTCCCTAGGAGCCGCTATGAGGAGGGTCCGGGGAAGAATTTACCATTTTCATTGGAAAACAAGTGGCGGTTACTAGCTATGATGGCTTTGTACTTTGAGTCTGGATTTGCTGCATCTTTCTATGTAGTAAGACACCAACTGCTTAAAAAATAATCCATGAGACAGATACGAAGAGGAGCATTTTAAGATGTGCAGTCTCTTTGAAAAAAGGATCAAACTCTTGAACTCAGCATCCTAGATATGTTTGTAAATAAACTTATAGCATAAAAAAATTATATGGTAAAATTCTTGTATTACAAGGGAAGTAGGATGTCATTAATTCAAAATAGATTGTGACAAGTTAAGGATGCATAGTATAATCTTTAAAACAACAACTCTAAGAAAAATACAAAGGAGTATAGCTGAAAAGCCAGTAGAAGTGATAGAATGAAATACTAACTGATTGGGCTAACACTCATTAGCCCAAAAGAAGACATGAAAGGAGGAGAAAAGAAACAAAGAGCAGAAGGGACAAATAAAACAAATTAGAATAATTGTAGAATTAAACCTGGCCATATTCATAAATACATTAAATGAAACACTCCAATTAAAAGGAAAATATTTTCAGACTGCTTGAAGAAGTAAGGCCCAACTATATTGTTTACATAAGAGGCACTTTAAATGTAAAGACACAGAGAGGCTGAAAGGAAAGGTTGAGAAAAGATGCAGCATGCAAATACTAAGAAAGTTGGTTTGGCTATATGAATATCAGATAAATAGACTTAAACACAAGGAGTATTACCAGAGATAGAGAGGGCAATTTTATAAAGAGAAAAAAACCACAATCCTGGCACAACTATCTGAATATACTAAAACCCATTAAATTGTATACTTTAAATGTGAGAGTTATATGGTAGATAAATTATATCTCAATGAAGCTATTAAGAAGAAGTTTATTGAAATGATTTTCATTGATTAATATACTACATCACAGTCCCATTGGTTCAGCCATTTTTTTCTGTTAGTCATGGAATGTGTTGAATTAAATTAGTCAAAAGCTCATATATAGGGCTTCCCTGGTGGCGCAGTGGTTGAGAGTCCGCCTGCCGATGCAGGGGACACGGGTTTGTGCCCCGGTCTGGGAAGATCCCACATGCCGCGGAGCGGCTGGGCCCACGAGCCATGGCCGCTGAGCCTGCGCGTCCGGAGCCTGTGCTCCACAACGGGAGAGGCTGCGACAGTGAGAGGCCAAAAAAAAAAAAAAAAAAGCTCATATATATATATATATATATATATATATATATAGTCAAATGTTTATTTCTAGAGGCATCAGTCTTTAAGAGATGACCATGCTGATGTTATGTGTCTATTCATCTTTTCATTTTTTTATTCATCTCTTTATCTAAGTTATACTATGTATGGTATTTTAAATAGTTTTGGTCATATAATATCATTTTCATCTTTATAATATGTTTGAAAAGTAACAAAATATGCTCACCTTTATATTTTGTCATATTATTATCTTGATTAAATGAAAAGTTCTTACCATAGGAGAAAAAAATGACATAACAATCCTAGCATGTACACACTTAACAACAAAATTTCAAAATATAAGAAACAAAAATTGACAGAACTAAAAGAAAAAATACAAAATGTTACAATTACAGTTAAATATTTTAATATCCCTTTATTTAGTAATTGCTAGAACAAGTAGAAAAAAATCAGTGAGGTTATGGGAAATTTGAACAACATCATCAACCATGTTGACCTAATTGAAATTTATAGATCATTATATCCAATAACCACATAATACACATTCTTTTCAAGTGCAGATGGAATTTTCAATAGCAGAATGTATACAGGGCCATAAAGTGTCCAATACATTTTAAAGGATTAAAATCATGCAGAGTATGTTTCTAGAACATGACATAATTAAACTAGAAATCCATAACAATAAACTACCTAGAAAATTCATCAAAATTTTGAAATGAAACATTTCATTTCATAAATTCTTTTTTTTTAAACATTTATTTATTTATTTGTTTATTTACTTCTGGCTGCGTTGGGTCTTTGTCGCTGCACGTGGGCTTTCTCTAGTTGTGGCGAGCGAGGGCTACTCTTCAGTGTGGTGCGGGAGCTTCTCTTGTTGCGGAGCATGGGCTCTAGGCGCGCGGGCTTCAGTAGTTGTGGCTTGCAGGCTCAGTCGTTGTGGCTCGCAGGCTGTAGAGTGCAGGCTCAGTAGTTGTGGCGCACAGGCTTAGCTGCTCCGTGGCATGTGGGATCTTCCTGGACCAGGGCTTGAACCCGTGTGCCCTGCAGTGGCAGGCAGATTCATAACCACTGCGCCACCAGGGAAGTCCCTTCATAAATTCTTAAAACCCATTTTTAAAAGAAAAAATTAAAAGAGAATTTGGAAAATATTTTGAACTGAATAATAATGAAAACATATCAAAATGTGTGACTGCAACTAAAATAATTCTTAAGGGAAATAAATAGCTTGAATACATACTCATATTAGAAATGAATGAGGTAAAATCAATTACCTAAGCCTCTGCCATGAGTAATTGGATAAAAAAGAGCAAATTAAATTCAAAATGAGTAGAAAAAAGTAATTAAGATGAAAACAGATATAAATATAATAGGAAAAAATAATAGAGTAAATAAACAAAACCAAAGTTGCAGTTTTGAAAAAACTGATAAACTTTTAGCTACACTGATGAAGAAAAAAAGAGAAAAATACCAGGAATTTTTTAAATGGGATAGCTTTACAGACCCTCAGATTTCAAAATAAAGGGATACTATATACAACTGTGTGTCAAAAATTGTGATGACTTAGATGAAATTTATAAATTCCTTAGAACCAGAATTTTACACAAAGATGCTTCAGGGACAGATGGTTTCATTGGTAAATTCTATAAACGTTTGAGAAAACTAATATCAATCCTATTCAAACTCTTTCCAAAAATAGAGATGGAGAGAATAATTTTCAACTTATTTATTGAGTCCAGGATTATCTTAATATCAAATCCAAACAAGATGCAAGAAAGAAAATTGCAGGCCAGTGTGCTCCATGACCATTGATGGACAAGTCCTAAAAAAAATGTTAGCAAATCTAATCCATCAATATATAAAAATGATAAGGCAACATGAAACAGTGGGAATTACCTCACAAATGTTACTTTGGTTCAGCTTTTAAAAAATCTATTGATGTACAATTTACCACATTAGCAGAATATAGGACAAAAATATGTAATAATTTAAGTTGATATAGAAGAGCACCCATTCATGATAAATACTCTCAGAAAACTGGAGAGGGAGAGAAATTTTCTCAACCTGATCAAGGGCACCTATGAAAAACCTATAGCCATCACATACTTGATGCTGTATTGAAGGTTTTTTTCCCCTCAGATTGGAAACATAGGCAGGATGTATGAGCTCACTACTTCTGTTCAAAATTGTTTTGGAGGTCATAGCTAATGCACTAAGACATGAAATTGAAATAAATAGCATGCACTTTAGAACAGAAGAGATAAAACTGTATTTATTTGTCTATGAAGAAAATAAACTGTATTTGTATAGAAAATTCTAAAAAAGCTACATAAATTGAATATAATTAATAAGTGAGTTTAGCGCATTCTCAGGATAGAAATGAATATGCAAAAATTAATTGTCTTTTTCATATATGAGTAACAAACAAGTGGAAGATGAAATATTTTAAAAATCACTTTCAATAGCATGGAAGAAAACATAAAATACTTAGGAATAAATTTAATGCAGAGGGTACAAGACCTCCCTCCTGAAAACAAAACGAAACAAAAAATTTGCAGAGAGAAAGAAAAAGAAACCTGAATTAATGGGGAGATATACTACATTTGTAAACTGGAAGATTCAGTTTTGTTACAATTTCAGTTCTTTCAAAATTGATCATACAGATTTAGCACACTTCCAATGAAGTCTTAACAGTATTTTTATGTAGAAGTAGGCAATATAAATCTAAATTTTATATGGACATGTAAAGGATCTAAATATGCCAAAAAAAGAACCTGAAAAAAAAAAGTTGGAAGATTTACTCTACCTGATTTTAAGACCTACTATAAAGCTACACTAATCAAGACAGTGTGGTATTGGCAGGAGGACAGATAAATCGATCAATGGAAATGAGTAGAGAGTCCAGAAATAGGTCCATACATGTACAGGCAATTGATTTCTGACAAAGTTGCGAGGTTAATTGAATGAGGAAAGGATAGTCTTTTCAACAAATTGTGTTGGAGCAACTGGATACCCACATGAAAAAATTGAACTCTGATCTCTTCTTCACACAGTACACAAAAATTAATTCAAGATAGTTCATAGACCTGAACATAAAACTGAAACCTACAAAACTTTTATTAAAAAAAATCTTTTGGCCTGGGGACAGGCAAAGTATTTTTGACATAACACAAAAAGCATTCACCAGGGATAAAAATAAATAAATAGGACTTTATCAGAATTCAAAATTGTTTTTCAAAAATGTGGTTGACTGTTTTCCTCTCATCCTAATATGCCTACCCCTTTGCAGTGTGATTTTGCCATTCCTCACATCCAGAGACAGAGCCTTTTTCTCAGTCCCTTGAATAAAGCCTGGTCTTGTGACTTGCTCAGACCAAGAGAATGTGGCAGAAGTGATGTTTGCAAGTACCAGAGCCAACTTCCACACGTGTGAGTGAGGACATTTTGAACCTCCCAGCCCAATCAACCTTCCAGCTGAATCAAGCCTTATGAATAATCCCAGACTAAACCGAAGAGGAGATGCTCAGACAAACCATGCAATTGTGAGAAGGAATAAATCATCATTGTTTTACGCCATGAACTTTTGGGGGTGCTTTGTAATACAGCAAAGGCTAAATGAAAGAGAAATTGCTACCTGGAGGTGGGTGCTGTATAAAAAAAGCCTTAAACATGTGCCAATAGCTTGGGGACCAGATGGCAGATGGAGGCAGGAAGGATGAAGAAAGGAACAGATAATGGAGACTGAACGGTCATAGGAAAGTTCTTTCGGGGGCTGGAGAAAGACTCACGTTAGGTAATGGTGGAAAGACTACCTGTAGCAATTTAGAAGCTAGGAATGTAGTTAATTAACTTGTAGGTGTGAACAAGGAGATTTCCAGACAGAACGTTGAAAGTATCAATGCCAATGTTTAGCTATACATAAGATACATGGAGTGATAAATGAACTGAGGAAGGAACTGCTTGGCTTTCAAGGAGAAATTAGGACGTGTAATGGAAAATTAGGCTCAGTAATGGAAAAGAAAACTAGCTTGGAAATAAAACTAACTTAGAAAATAAAACTATTTCTTATTCTCAGTCTTTCCCAGCAAGGAGTCTTGAAGTAGGAAATTGGGTAAAGATCAAACTATTGGTGTGGCTATAAGATAGTTTTGTAGGAGCTCAGGACAATTTAAAGTGGTGCCTAGAAGACCCTCTCACCTTGACAAAGGACGTTTAAGAGCCGCGAGAGCCTTGTCCCCAAAGCAACCCAACAATGGCCCAAAATACAGAGAGGACTCTCAAAATTACAGATGTAAGCTTTGGGAGCATTGAATGAATTCCAGTCAAATTCATAGGAAAGCCATAATTTTTTAAAGAGTTGTATTAGAACACCACCAGCTTCACAGACATGTGGCTCTTCTGCTTCCTCATATTCATCATTTTGTCCCCTCCAGCATGACTTCTGCAGCTGTTGCTGTAGAGAAACTGCTGTCTTGGTGGGTGACAGTCAATGCCCTCCTAATCGCACATTGAATGAACTTTTTTTTATTATTTCCTTGTTCTCCTTGAACTTTTAGGGAGTATTTCACACTGTTGCTTGTTTCCCTTTTCTTGATGCTCTTCTCTCAGTCCAGCACTACACAACCTAGTTCTTTTGTTTCTCCAGTTAGTTCTTCTCTGACCCCTTTATGATTTTGCTTCCGCTTGCTAAGTAAATCTAGTTCTTGGCCATCTTCTCTTCTTTCCGTATATTCATTTCCAGGCTAATATCATATATAATCCCCTAACCTAAACTATCATTTCTATATGGAAATTTAAATCTACATCTTCACACCTTACCCTCATTCTAGAACTCTAGTCCTGTCAGCTTTTAGATCAGTAAGTCTGCCCTTGAAGCCCAACTCATTTAAAGGCAACAAACTTTACTATTGTATCTCCAAGAGCCTAGCACAGTGCCAAGCATAGTGTCTGATATATGGTGGGTGTGAAATTTGGTGATTTATTGGATGTTATTGGTGAGTAGATGGTAAGTACAAGGATGACCCGTAACATTATTTTGGCTACTGCAGAGATGATGGTTGTTAACTGAGATAGGGAATGGAGAAAGAAGAGGATGTACAAGAGGAGGAAGAAGAAAAAGATTTCTACATACAATTTTAAGCATGTTGAGTTTGAAATCCCAGCTGTGTACAGATACTGGAGTAAACTTCCTAAAACACAGTTTAATCATGACATGACTTCCTTGTTCAAAAACCTTCAAGAGTTCGTCACTGTTGACCAAATCTGTATCAGTCTGTCCTGGAATTTAAGATCCTCCACAATCTGGCCACTACTAGCTTTCCAAAATGATCTCACATCCTTCCCTTTTACCAAACATCTGCTATTCATCTCCTGGGCATGCGTCAGACAGTCCCACCTACTGAGCCATTCCTTCCATCTGGAGTATACTCCTTCTCCAGCCTACCGGTGAAAATCCCATCCGTGCTTTAAGACTCAACTCAAATAGCATTTTATACAATTAGAATTGTTTTTCCGATTACCCAGACAGGAAGACCTATACCTCTGAGGACAGATCAATCTCATTATATGTACTGATCAACTCGTGTTGTAGCTATTCACATATATGTTTTATTACACCTACGAGAGTTAAAGTGTTAAGAGGGTAGAGATTGTGTTTCACTTATATTTTCAATCTTTCCATGTTCCAAGCCCATCATATGACATATAATAATGCTTAATAAATTATTATAAAATGAAACAATAGAATAGAGATGCATGAATAACTGAAGGCAAGAATGAATGAATGAATGAATGAAGTAGTTGAGAATAACTCTTCTCCAGTTGCTTTTACATAATACCCTTCAGGAAATCCTTAATAACTATACCGAATGTGCCAACACTGAATGAAGCATGTGTTGAAGGAAGAGGCCAGGAAATCAGCTTGTCCGAAGGACCTTCAAAGTTTGGGCTAATTAATCCATAGCTTGGAGTTTGTGGCTGTTGGTCCCACGTGGAACTTCTGTGCCAATTAGTAGAATAGACAATAAAAATAGCCAAGTAAAATGTTTATACTTCTCCAGGTTCACTACATAATAAATTATTAATGCTTCCTGATACTACATTTTCCCTGAATCTGTTTAAATGTGAATACATTGATGGAAGCAGAAAATACACTTATATTTCCATTGCTCCAATGTAATTTATAAAACTAACATTTATTACATATTTCTGATTGCAAAACAAATACGTGTTCATTCTAGAAAATTTGCACAAGAGAAGCACAGAGGTGAAGCACAAAGAGAAGCCCAAAGGTGAAATTAAAAGCACCCATAAGCTTCCTTCCGTAGTATAAATCTGTTAATATATTGGTATATATTCTTACGGGTTCTTTTTCCTAACTATGGGATAATAGCATCTTTAATTTGGTTTCTTTCGCTTAATATGCTTAGAGTATTTTCTATGTAATTAAGCATTCTTAACAGAACATAACTTTTGATGGTTGTACATCTTCTATCATATCCTCATATCATGAGTCAGTTTGTTATTGTTGGACATTTAGCTTGTTTTGAACATTTCATAATTACACATGACTCTCTGATAAACAGCCCTGTAGCCAAAGCTTTAGCATCTCTCTCATATCAATAGTTTGGTAAATTCTAGCCATGGAATTACTGGGTCAAAGAGTGTGTACAGTCTTATGATTTTTAAACACATATTACCAGAAGGTTTTTTGTTTTGTTTTTTAAGAAATTTATACCCTCATCAACACTGTGAAAATTTCTATTTACCCCTACTCTTTTCACCAGTTCTATAGGTAAAAAGTTATACTTCATTGTTTAATTTACATTTATCTGAGAATGTTTGTTCAATTTTCTCCTATCTTATATAAGCCCCCCCCCCCACTTTGTTTTTGGCTGTGCCACGTGGCTTGCAGAATCTCAGTTCCCTGACCAGGGATTGAACCTGGGCAACAGCAGTGAAAGTGCTGAGTCCTAACCACTGGACCGCCAGGGAATTCCCTTTTGTAAGCCCTTTTAATTTCTTCTTTTTTCACTTGACAGTCTATATCCCTTGTATTTTTACTGTAGTGATGTTTGTAATAGCTATTTATTTGTTAAAAATGTGAATCTTTTGTCATACATTACAATAACAATTTACCAGTTTTTGTATGCCTGTGAACTTTATTTATGTTGATTTTCTACATATAGACTGCTTCCATTCATGTTGTCAGAATGTCATTATTTTCCTTTATGAATACTGCCTTTACATATATACAGGTTAATGTGCTTTTGCTTATTCTTTTATTTCATTTTTAATATTTTAATCTTTCAGTCAATTCATAGTTTACACTGAAGACGTTGAGAGATAGGATTATGACTTTATTTTCCCTCCAATAATTAGGTAACCCTCCTAGTACTATTATTGAATAATCACTTTCTTTGAACAATTTGAAACACTACGTTTATCATATATTGAATTCTTACACCATTTTCGGCTCTCGACTTTCTATTTTATTTCATTTATCTGTATACTCTGAGAGGACACTTTTCATTATTGTAGAATTATAATGTGTATGAACATTTACTAATGTAATTTCACCCTTCTTCTTTTTAGAAGATTTATTGGCTCTTCTTATCTATTTACTTTTCCAGATGAACTTTTTAAAGGATTTACTCAAGTCCCAAAAAAGTCCTTTTAGGATTTGATTGGTGTCTCAATAAGATTCTTAAATTAAATAATGGTGAACTGACAACTTGCAAAATCCTATCTACCCAATGAGAAACATGATTTTATTCCAACTGTTCTTTCGTCAGTTAAGTTTTCTTTATGCATCAAGCAATTTTCTTATTACATTTATGTATAGGAATCTCGTTTTATTGTTGATATCATGGATGGAATTTTTTTTAACATCTTTATTGGAGTATAATTGCTTTACAATGGTGTGTTAGTTTCTGCTTTACAACAAAATGAATCAGTTATATATATACATATGTTCCCATATCTCTTCCCTCTTGCGTCTCCCTCCCTCCCACCCTCTCTATCCCACCCCTCTAGGTGGTCACAAACCACCAAGCTGATCTCCCTGTGCTATGCTTCCCACTAGCTATCTATTTTACGTTTGGTATCTCTGCATCTACTTTTAATGTGGTAAGTTACATTGATAGACTTTCTAATGTTAAATCACCCTTACGTCTTAGGATGAACTCTCTTGATTAGAGGCACGCTTGTGGGTTTAGGTAGCTAATATTTTCTTTAGAATTTGTGCATCTATGCTTATATGTAAACTTGTTTATACTTTTTTTCTTTCTTTCCTTCAACCATCCCCCTCTTAACTTTGTTGGCATTATCTAGAATTTTAATTCTGGATCATAACAGATATATGGTAAATCTATTTCAGTCAGTCCTTCATTTATATTACACTATCTTCTTGAACTTTTTTTTTTTTTGCTGGAATATTTTCTCTAAGAGAGTTTCCAAAAATATATTTGTAGCAAAACCCTTTATGCATAAAAATATCTTTATTACATGTTTATACTTTAATGATGGTTTCTGTAGATATAAAATTCTAAGCTTCAAAATAATTTTAACATTTTGAAAATATTTCTCCTTTGCCATCTGCCTCTGGTGCTACAATTAAAAAGTCTGATGTCAAACTGATTCTTGTTCCTCTGTAGGTGATCTACTTCTTTGTTCTGGACGCTTTTGTAAATAACCCTTTGGTTTTGATGTTTTAAAATTTTATAATTTAAGATGTGGTGCTTAGTGTGGGGTGTTTTTATATTTATTCTGCACTTCTTCTTAATCTGAAGTTATATTTTTTGAAATATGGAAAATTCACAGTCATTTAATTGCTTCCTCTCAACTTTTTTTTCTCTTCTTCCGGCGTTTCTAAATATCTTTTATATATAATTTTTTGTTTTCTTAATACATTCTTGGTGTCTTCTAGGAGAGTTCTTTAATACAGTCTCCTTAAAATGATAAGCCTTTTGCTATTCACGATGTCAATTGAACTCTTTCCATTTTATTTTCATACCTAACATGTCTAGATAATTTTCCTTTATGACTTCTTCCTCCTCCAGCGTTGAATAGTCTCTCTTTCATGTTCCTCTTTTGTGTTGTGAACGGCCACCCTTATCCCAATGATGATAATTAATGCCTTTAAGTTCTTGCTCTGTCCCACCACTTTCTCTTGTTTTAACTGGTTGGAGCTGCTGCGCTCCTTTTTATAAAGGTGGTGAAGATGGCATGTTAACTGTCATCTAGCCACCTCCCAGCCTCCTGAAGGCTCTGATTCAACCACCTTGGTTTGTGATTAAAGCTCAGGTCCCAGCCTGTGCCCTTCCTGCTGAGAAAATGCTTCAGCTCTGTGTTGTCTCTATCTCTGCCCTGCTCAGCCTTTTCAGGAACTGTAATCACCTAGCTGCTGAGATGGGAATGAGCATGGGGCAACAAAGCTCAGAGACAAACCTTAGTTGTTTCCGATTTTCAGCTTTAGTGAAGTGTAATTGACAAATACAGATTGTATATATTTAAAGTATACAACGTGATGTTTTGATATATATGTATACAATGTGAGATGATTACCACAATCAAGTTAATTAACACATCCATCACCTCGCATAGTTTCGATTTTGGGATCTGGGTGTGTGGGGAGAACACTTAGGATCAACCCTCTCAGCAGATTTCAGTGGAATATTTTTCAGCCTTAGAAAAGAAGGAAATCCTTCCATTTGCTACAACATGGATGAACCTGGAGGACATTATGTTAAACAAAGTAAACCAGATGCAGAAGGACAAATACCGCATGATCGCACTTATATGTGGAATCTACAAAAGTCAAATTCAAAAGCAGAGAGTAGAATGGTGTTTGGCAGGGACCGGGAAGCAGGGAAACAGGGAAATGTTGGTTAAAGAGTACAAAAGTGCAGTCATGGGCTTCCCTGGTGGCGCAGTGGTTGAGAGTCCGCCTGCCGATGCAGGGGACGCGGGTTCGTGCCCCGGTCCGGGAAGATCCCACGTGCCTGCCGCGAAGCAGCTGGGCCCGTGAGCCATGGCCGCTGAGCCTGCGCGTCCGGAGCCTGTGCTCCGCAAAGGGAGAGGCCACAACAGTGAGAGGCCCGCATACCGCAAAAAAAAAAAAAAAAAAAAAAAGTCAAGTCATTCAGGATGAATCAGTTTTGGAGATCTAATTCTAATGTACAACAAGGCCTAGTTGTTAGCTGCACTCCACTCCTGACACGTAGATGCACTACCTTGATTTTAATCTCTCCCCTCATTGCTGGAGCTGGTGCTTGACTGATGCTGCTATATTTGTTGTTATATATGACATCATATATGACATTCTGCCTTGCAGAAGTGAAGAGACTAATGCTGGAGAGAAAAAAAAAAAAAAAGAGAAGCTGAAAAAACCCTTTCCCTAATCCTACCTGTGGTACCCAGCTCTTTTTTTATGTTAATTGCTTATTCTCATACTACCAGGACCCAAGTACATACTGTTGCCCAGAAGGGTTTTTTGGTTTGCTTTGTTTTTGTCCTTGTTTGTTTGTTTTTAATGTTAACTACCTTGATTCATGAATCTCCTCCTAGCTTCTATGGCATATGCATTCACAAGGGGAGGCCAGAAACACTTCCTAGTGCTGTTATCCTGTCTGCTGTGATTTTTATATGTTTGTCTTTTACCTAGTGTTCATGGCGAATCTTGATTATTTGTAGATTAGATGTTCTATGTGGAGAATTATGTCTTTGTAGAAATAACGTCAGTGATGTATCTCCCTTTGCGATTATTAAACTCTTTTTTTCTTGTCCTGTTGTATTTGTTAGATTCTCTAATAGAATATTAAGAGTAAGACTGATATTGAGAATTATTGTCTTGCTCTTGACGTTAATATAAATAATATTTGCTTTAGGTTTGGGATAGATGTCCTTTATCAGCTTAAGAAAGTTTCCTTCTGTCCTTAGTTTTAAAACTCGGAGAGTTTTTAGTTTTTGTTTAAATCATGAATGTTGTTGAGTGCTTTTTCTGCATTTATTGCTAAGATCATATGGTTTGCCTTCTTTTTTCTCCTTCTTTCCTTTTCTTTTTTTCATTCTCTCCTTGTTTTTGGTTTTCTTTCTTTAATCAGTTAATTTATGTGGCAGGAATACATAAGTGGATTTTCTAATATTGAATCATCCTTATGTTCTTGGAATAATATGTACTTGGATTTGACTTGCTAATAGTTCAAAATTTTTGTATCTGTGCTCGTAAATGAGATTGTGTTATATGTTCTTTTATTTTTGCCCAGTTTGGGTCAATTTTATATTAATCTTAAAAAATGAGCTGGATTACCTTCCCCGATGAAACTATTTATTGGGTTTTTGGCCAACCCAATATGTAAGATAGGGAATACCTATTCCTTCAAACTAGAAAAACTAGGCAGTAAAACTATTAAGACTGGTAATATTTTGTGAGGTGGAAGAAACAGTTTACTGGTTAAATTACTTTAAAAGATATTAACAGGTTTTTTTTAAATTTCTTCTTGAGATAATTTTGAGAATTTAGATTTTTCTAGAAAATTTTCATTTCATCTGTTTCACAGTTTATTGGTTAAAGTCATTCATAATGTTCTCATGATTTTTAAAATCTCTGTTATATATGTAGTTATGCCCTGTTTATACATTACTAACCTTTCTTTATAACCTTTTTTTTTGGCCATTATATATTCTCTTCCTCTTGCCCCAACCCCTTTCTGACTTGGAGTTATAATTTTTGTATATAACCTTTTAATACTTATTCTTTTAAATATGTATACCTATTCATCTTCTAACGAAAACTCTTCAGGAATCCTTAGCCAAAAGTTTTTAGATTGCTGGAGTTATCCACTCTGCACACCTTCCCCACCGTCTCCTTTGTTATTAACTGTCTGCAGTTTTAGGTGCACCTTTAAAAAATATTAAAAATTAATTAAGTCAACTGTTTTATTAAATTTATAAACATACTTCATTAATTTCTGGGCTCAGCACTGTTCCTTATAACTCACTTCATTTCTCTAGGGTCACTTGTCACTCTTTGGTGGTTCCTTCAACATGGGTGGAGAGATGAGAACAGTTTGAGTCTCTGTATGACTGGAAATGTCTTATTTCCTCCTTACTTTTCTCTGGAAGCTTTCTACTCTTTTTTTTTTTTTTTTTCTCCTTTTGGATCTCTGGGATAGAGATTTGGAGTGATCGTCATTCATGGTTCATGACCACTAAGTACTATATATTTTTGTCTATCTATCTACCTATCTATCTATCTGTCTGTCTTTTCCATCTCTATAAAGGTAAATATCAGTATATATCAATATCAGTTCAGAAACAGATATATAGATATAGTTGATATAGATATATTGTATTTAATATCTAACATTTGAGGAATCTTTAAGAATGAAAAACTAAATTATTACAAAAAACATACATCTTTTAATGGGCTCTTTCCCTATCCCATCCCTCCGTCTCCCTCCCTCCCAGAAATAATCCCTAATATGAATTTTGTGTTTACTTTTCCCTTGCTTTAATACATGTTTTGTCATCTATTTATCTAGGCCTTTACAACATATTATTTGATGTAGCTTGGTTTTAAATTTTATAAAAAGGGTATCTTACTAGATATAGTTCTCTGGAACTTGTTTTTTTCATGTAATATTTTAAGATTCATCCAGGCCATTGTGTGTGGTTGTACTTTTTTCATTTTCTTTGCTATGAAATATTCCATGGTATAAATTTATTTTTATTTATTTATTTTTTCCATGGTATAAATTTATACAATTTAACTTTCCCCTGTCAATGGATATTTAGGATGCTTTAATTTTTTGATATTATGAATCATGCTGCTATGACATTTTTGTACAAATTCTTGAGACGCATATACTAAAGTTTTTTCTTGCATATATATCTGGGGGTAGAATTGCTGAGTTGCAGAGTATAAGGATGTTCAATTTTACACGATAATGTCAAATTGCTTTTTAAAATAACTATCAATTTACACTCCCCAAAATTACACATGGGGATGCCATTGATACGCTTGCCAAAGCTCAATATAATCACATTTCTTTAATTTTTAAAGATCAAATTAGTAAAAAATGGCATCTCAGTTTGTCTTAATTTGCATTTCCCGGATTACTAGTGGGGTCGGATATCTCTTTACTTTTTAACTAACCATATGATTTCCTTTTTGATGGAATTCAGAAAATCTTTTTCCCCCTAGTGAGTTGTTTGTTTGTTTCTTATCAACTTGTAGAAATTTTAAAATATATTCTCAGTTGTAATATTTTGTTGGTTGTATGAGTATTTTCTACCAGTTCATAGTTTGATTTTTCACTTTTTTGAAGTCTCTTTTTCTGAGCAGAAGTTTTAACAATCTTAATGTAGTTGAACCTATCAATCTTTTCTTTTTAAAGTTGGTGCTTTTAGTGTATTATTTAAGAAATCCTACCCTACCACAAGGCCAGAAAGACATTCATCTACATTTTTTTTCTAAAAGTTTTAAAGGTTCACTTTTGACATTTATATTCTTAGAAATTTTATTTTTGGACTCTCCAGTTTTGCTGGGTTTATTTTCTTTATTTTGCTCAGTATTGGTGAATACTTATAATCCAGGGACCCATGTCTTTCTTCATTGCTGGAAAACTCTCAGCGATTGTTGTTTTGAATATTGCTTCTCCATCTATACCTCTTATTTCTCCTTACAGAGCTCCTAGTTAATGGAAGTTGAAAATTCTCAATATATTATCTATCTTTCAACAGTTCTTTCTTTCTTAAAGTTTCTCTATTTCTCTATGTGTATTTGGAGAAAACATTTTTATACTTTATTCCAATTCACTGAGTCTTCATTTAGCTATATCTAGTCAAGAGATTATCCCATTATTGAATTTATTTGACAGCCGTAGTTTTCAACTTAATTATTTCATTTTTTAAAAATATCCACTTACATTTCATAATTTTATCCTTATTCGTAGATATTATTTCTTCATTTATCTCTTTGAAAACCCTAAACATACTTACTTTGAAGTCTATTTCAGATTTTTCTGTTATTTATTTCTATCTGTTGTAAATTCATATTCTGATAGTTGATTTTGTTGACTTTTTTCCTACATTTTGTGGACTTTTTTGGAATTTATATATTTAGGCTCATCTTGAATGGGTGGGTATTTCTCTCATTCTTTTTCTTTGGGATTATTCTCCATTTAGTGGCCTTGAAATAATTGTCCCTAGGCCGTCCAGGAACATGTCTTACATTGGAGGCCTAGAACTCCTGCTCTGCGGTGAAATTGGAGATGTCAGCCTGGCTTGGTTCTTTTCTTCGTCTTAAAGCTCTGCTTTGTCTTACCTTCCTTAGCCCAGGAAACATTTGGCAACAACAGTTAGGAGGCCTGAAATTCAACCTAAAAGTATATTTTATTTTATATTTCCTTAATTGTTAAAGTCAAAAGTGAAATATTATCATTTGTCTCCTCCCACTTTAGATGAGGAATTTAGCATATAAATTCCTCCTTCTCTTTTACTTCTTGGTTTTGCTGATATGATTTGGGAATTTAAATCAGGATTATTGCTCTCAATTTATTATTTTTAAATAGCCAGTTCCCTCTTAAATGGGAATGCTCCAATGTAATACAGTAGGAACACCCATGATTTTCTATGCCTCCATAAATGGAGCACTGGTGATCATGAAGAATATAATTTTGGGGGTGACTGCCAATTTTCTTCTATGTAAGTGACAGTTGCAAAAGAAACTAAAACAAAAGTAGCATAACGAAAATAGGCGTTCTTTGTAGGTCATTCTAACAGTTAACTTCTTTTTTCAGAGCAGCTTTTAGCTTATATCCTTATTGTAAATAGCTTACCCAGTAAGGATTGGAAAAGCTCATGAGGATGTGGAGATATTTAAATGTAAAGTATTCACAGGCACTGGAAATAGAGCAAACACCAAAACTAATGGTCTCCACCATCATGGAATTTATGGTCTAATTAAACAAACTTAATCACCTGTAGTTCCTTTGCAAGTTCACCTTCAACACATTTCATTCTGTCTTTCATCTCCATAGCTCTTCTCAAAGACCCTCATGACCTCCATGTTGCCAAATCCATTAGCCTTTCACCATATTTTACTTGACAACATTCAAGAGAGTTAACTACCTATCTTTCTAAAAATCACTTTTTTCTCTTAGTCTATTTTTAAAATTTTTATTTATTTTTTTATACAGCAGGTTCTTATTAGTTATCTATTTTGTACATATTAGTGTATATATGTCAATCCCAATCTCCCAATTCATAACACCACCACACGCCCACCACTTTCCCCCCTTGGTGTCCATACATTTGTTCTCCATGTCTGTGTCTCTATTTCTGCCTTGAAAACAGGTCCTCTGTACCATTTTTCTAGATTCCACATATATGTGTAATATACGATATTTGTTTTTCTCTTTCTGACTTACTTCACTCTGTATGACAGTCTCTCGGTCCATCCACGTCTCTACAAATGACCCAATTTTGTTCCTTTTTATGGCTGAGTAATATTCCATTGTATATATGTACCATGTCTTCTTTATCCATTCATCTGTCAATGGGCATTTAGGTTGCTTCCATGACCTGGCTATTGTAAATAGTGCTGCAGTGAACATTGGGGTGCATGTGTCTTTTTGAATTATGGTTTTCTCAGGGTACATGCCCAGTAGTGGGATTGCTGGATCATATGGTAATTCTATTTTTAGTTTTTTAAGGAACCTCCATACTGTTCTCCATATTGGTTGTATCAATGTACATTCCCACCAGCAGTGCAAGAGGGTTCCCTTTTCTCCACACCCTCTCTAGCATTTGTTGTTTGTAGATTTTCTGATGATGTCTATTCTAACTGGCATGAGGTGATACCTCATTGTAGTTTTGATTTGCATTTCTCTAATAATTAGTGATGTTGAGCAGCTCTTCATGTGCCTCTGGGCCATCTGTATGTCTTCTTTGGAGAAATGTCTATTTAGGTCTTCTGCCCATTTCTTGATTGGGTTGTTTGTTTTTTTAATATTGAGCTGCATGAGCTGTTTATAGATTTTGGAGATTAATCCTTTGTCCGTTGACTCCTTTGAAAATATTTTCTCCCATTCTGAGGGCTGTCTTTTCGTCTTGTGTATAGTTTCCTTTGCTGTGCAAAAGCTTTTAAGTTTCACTAGGTCCCATTTGTTTTTTGTTTTTATTTCCATTACTCTAAGAGGTGGTCAAAAAAAATCTTACTGTGACTTATGTCAAAGAGTGTTCTTCCTATGTTTTCCTCTAAGAGTTTTATAGTGCCCGGTCTTACATTTAGGTCTTTAATCCATTCTGAGTTTATTTTTGTGTATGGTGTTAGGGAGTGTTCTAATTTCATTCTTTTACAAGTAGCTGTCCAGTTTTCCCAACACCACATATTGAAGAGACTGTCTTTTTTCCATTGTATGTTCTTGCCTCCTTTGTCATAGATTAGTTGCCCTCAGGTGTGTGGGTTTACCTCTGGGCTTTCTATCCTGTTCCACTGATCCATATTTCTGTTTTTGTGCCAGTAACATATTGTCTTCATTACTGTAGCTTTGTAGTACAGTCTGAAGTCAGGGAGTCTGATTCCTCCAGCTCCATTTTTCTTTCTCAAGATTGCTTTGGCTATTCAGGGTCTTTTGTGCTCCATACAAATTTTAAGACGTTTTGTTCTAGTTCTGTAAAAAATGTCATTGGTAATTTGATAGGGATTGCATTGAATCTGTAGATTGCTTCGGGTAGTACAGTCATTTTCACAATATTGATTCTTCCAATCCAAGAACATGGCATGTCTCTCCATCTTTTTGTGTCATGTTTGATTTCTTTCATCAGTGTCTTATAGTTTTCTGAATACAGGTCTTTTACCTCCTTAGGTAGGTTTATTCCTAGGTATTTTATTCTTTTTGTTGCAATGCTGAATGGGATTGTTTCCTTCATTTCTCTTTCTAATCTTTTGTTATTAGTGTATAGGAGTGCAAGAGATTTCTGTGCATTAATTTTGTATCCTGCAACTTTACCAAATTCATTGATTACTATGGTGGCATCTTTAAGATTATCTATGTATAGTGTCAGGTCAGCTGCAAACAGTGACAGTTTTACTTCTTCTTTTCCAATTTGTATTCCTTTTATTTCTTTTTCTTCTCTGATTGCTATGGCTAGCACTTCCAAAACTATGTTGAATGATAGTGGTCAGAGTGGACAGCCTTGTCTTGTTCCTGATCTTAGAGGAAATGCTTTCAGTTTTTCACCATTGAGAATGATGTTTCTGTGGGTTTGTCATATATGGCCTTTATTACGTTGAGGTAGGTTCCCTCTATGCCCACTTTCTGGAGAGCTCTTATCATAAATGAGTATTGAACTTTATAAAAAGCTTTTTCTGTATCTATTGAGGTGATCACATGGTTTTTATTCTTCAATTTGTTAATATGATGTATCACATTGATTGATTTGTGTATATTGAAGAATCCTTGCATCCCTGGGATAAATCCCACCTGATCGTGGTGTATGATCCTTTTAATGTGTTGTTGGATTCTGTTTGCTAGTATTTTGTTGGGGATTTTTGCATCTATATTCATCAGTAATATTGGTCTGTAATTTTCTTTTTTGTAGTATCTTTGTCTGGTTTTGGTATCAGGGTGATGGTGGCCTCATAGAATGATTTTGGGAGTGTTCCTTCCTCTGCAATTTTTTGGAAGAGTTTGAGAAGGATGGGTGTTAGCTCTTCTCTAAATGTTTGATAGAATTCACCTGTGAAGCCATCTGGTCCTGGACTTTTGTTTGTTGGAAGATGTTTAATCGCAGTTTCAATTTCATTACTTGTGATTGGTCTGTTCATATTTTCTATTTCTTCCTGGTTCAGTCTTGGAAGGTTATACCTTTCTAAGAATTTGTCCTTTTTCTTCCAGGTTGTCCATTTTATTGGCATAGAGTTGCTTGTAGTAGTCTCTTAGGATGCTTTGTATTTCTGCGGTGTCTGTTGTAAATTCTCCTTTTGCATTTCTAATTTTACTGATTTGAGTCCTCTCCCTCTTTTTCTTGATGAGTCTGGCTAAAGGTTTATCAATTTTGTTTATCTTCTCAAAGAACCACCTTTTAGTTGAATTGATCTTTGCTATTGTTTCCTTTGTTTCTATTTCATTTATTTCTGCTCTGATCTATGATTTGTTTCCTTCTGCTAACTTTGGGTTTTGTTTGTTCTTCTTTCTCTAGTTCCTTTAGGTGTAAGGTTAGATTGTTTATTTGAGATTTTTCTTGTTTCTTAAGGTGGGATTGTATTCCTACAAAATTCCCTCTTAGAACTGCTTTTGCTGCCTCCCATAGGTTTTGGATGGTCGTGTTCTCATTGTTATTTGTCTCTTGGTATTTTTTGATTTCCTCTTTGATTTCTTCAGTGATCTCTTATTTAGTAAGTATTGTTTAGCCTCCATGTGTCTGTGGTTTTTTCGCTTTTTCCCCTGTAATTGATTTCTAATCTCATAGCATTGTGGTCGGAAAAGATGCTTGATATGATTTCAGTTTTCTTAAATTTACCAAGGCTTGATTTGTGATGCAAGATGTGATCTGTCTTGGAGAATGTTCTGTGTGCACTTGAGAAGAAAGTGTAATCTGATGTTTTCGAATGGAATGTCCTATAAATTTAATATCAGTTAAATCTATCTGGTCTATTGTGTCATTTAAAGCTTGTGTTTCCTTATTAATTTTCTGTCTGGATGATCTGTCCATTGGTGTAAGTGAGGTGTTAAAGTCCCCTGCTATTATTGTGTTATTGTTGATTTCCTCTTTTACAGCTGTTAGAATTTGCCTTATGTATTGAGGTGCTCCTATGTTGGGTGCATATATATTTATAAATGTTATATATTCTTGGATTGATCCCTTTATCATTATGTAGTGTCCTTCCTTGTCTCTTGTAATATTCTTTATTTTAAAGTCTATTTTATCTGAAATGAGTATTGCTACTCCAGCTTTCTTTTGATTTCCATTTGCATGGAATATCTTCTTCTATCCCCCCACCTTCAGTCTGTTTGTGTCCGTAGCTCTGAAGTGGGTCTCTTGTAGACAACATATATATGGGTCTCATTTTTGTATCCATTCAGCAAGACTGTGTCTTTTGGTGGAGCATTTAATCCATTCACATTTAAGGTAATTATCAATATATATGTTCCTATTACCATTTTCTTAATTGTTTTGTGTTTGTTTTCATAGGTCCTTCTCTTCTCTTGTGTTTCCCACTTAGAGGAGTTCCTTTAGCATTTGCTGTAGAGCTGGTATGGTGGTGCTGAATTTTCTTAGCTTTTGCTTGTCTGTAAAGCTTTTGATTTCTCTGTCAAATCTGAATGAGATCCTTGCTGGGTAGAGTACTATTGGTTGTAGGTTCTTCTCTTTCATGACTTTCAATATATCATTCCACTCACTGCTGGCTTGTAGAGTTTGTGCTGAGAAATCAGCTGTTAACCTTATGGGAGTTCCCTTGAATGTTATTTGTTATTTTTCCCTTGCTGCTTTTAGTATTTTTTCTTTGTCTTTAATTTTTGTCAATTTGATTGCTATGTGTCTCAGCCTGTTTCTCCTTGTGTTTATCCTGCCTGGGACTCTCTGTGCTTCCTGGACTTGGGTGGCTATTTCCTTTCCCATGTTAGGGAAGTTTTCGACTATAATCTCTTCAAATATTTTCTCAGGTTCTTTCTCTCTTCTCCTTCTGGGGCCCCTATAATGCAAATGTTCGTGCTTTTAATGTTGTCCCAGAAGTCCCTTAGGCTGTCTTCATTTCTTTTCATTCTTTTTTCCGTATTCTGTTCCATGGCAGTGAATTCCACCATTCTGTCTTCCAGGTCACTTATCCATTCTTCTGCCTCAGTTATTCTGCTGTTGATTCCTTCTAGTGTATTTTTCATTTCAGTTATTGTATTGTTCATCTCTGTTTGTTTGTTCTTTAATTCTTCTAGGTGTTTGTTCTTTAATTCTTCTAGGTCTTTGTTAAACATTTCTTGCATCTTCTCGATCTTTGCCTCCATTCTTTTTCCGAGGTCCTGGATCATCTTCCCTATCATTATTCTGAATTCTTTTTCTGGAAGGTTGCCTATCTCCACTTCACTTGGTTGTTTTTCTGGGGTTTTATCTTGTTCACTCATCTGGTACATAGTACTCTGCCTTTTCATTTTGTCTGTGAATGTGCTTTTTGTTTCACAGGCTGCAGGATTGTAATTCTTCTTGCTTCTGCTGTCTGCCCTCTGGTGGATGAGGCTATCTAAGAGGCTTGTGCTAGTTTCCTGATGGGAGGGACTGGTGGTGGGGAGAGCTGGGTGTTGCTCAGGTGGACAGAGCTCAGTGAAACCTTAATCTGCTTGTCTGCTGATGGGTGGGGCTGGGTTCCCTTCCTGTTGGTTGTTTGGCCTGAGGCAACCCAGCACTGGAGCATAGAGGCTCTTTGTTGGGGCTAATGGTGGACTCCGGGAGGGCTCACGCCAAGGAGTACTTCCCAGAACTTCTGCTGCCAGTGTCCTTGTCCCTGTGGTGAGCCATAGCCCCCCCCCCCACCTCTGCAGGAGACCCTCCAACACTAGCAGGTAGTTCTGGTTTAGTCTCCTATAGGGTCACTGCTCCTTACCCCTGGGTCCTGATGCACACACCACTTTATATGTATCCTCCAAGAGTGGAGTTTCTGGTTCCCCCAGTCCTGTCAAAGTCCTGCAATCAAATCCCACTAGCCTTCAAAGTCTGATTCTCTAGGAATTCCTCCTCCCGTTTCCAGAGCCCCAGGTTGGGAAGCCTGACGGGCTCAGAACCTTCACTCCAGTGAGTGGACTTCTGTGGTATAAGTGTTCTCCAGTTTGTGAGTCACCCACCCAGCAGTTATGGGATTTGATTTTATTGTGATTGTGCCCCTCCTACCATCTCATTGCAGCTTCTCCTTTGTCTTTGGATGTGGGGTGTCTTTTTTAGTGAGTTCCAGTGTCTTCCTGTCGATGATTGTTCAGCAGTTAGTTGTGATTCCAGTGCTCTTGCAAGAGGGAGTGAGTGTACGTCCTTCTACTCTGCCATCTTGAAGCAATTTCTCCTCTCTCTTTGTTTTGATGAAACCAAACTCCTGGTTTTCCTCCTGTTTTCCTGGCTGCTCCTCTGTGATCTGACTAATAAATATTGGAGTTCCCAGGGCTTGTTCCTGAATCTCCATTTCTTCTAGTACTCTCTCCTTATGAAATCTTATTCAGTCCCATAGCTTTAAATAATGTACAGTGAGGATCTCAAAGCTAATCCTCAGCTCTGAATCCTCTTTTAAGCTCCAAACTCATAGGTCTAATTGCCTACTTGACATCATATCCACTTGATATGGACATGTAATAGACAACTCAAACAAACCATGAACTGTTGCCCACCAAACTGTCCCTTCTCAATTATTCCCTTACCTTACCTTGGTAAATGATTCTACCAGCCAGTTGCTAAGCTAGAAGTCTACGAATATTTCCTCACTCTTCCTTAACCCCAATGTCCAATCCATCCACTTTTCTCCATTCCCACTGCCACCACTGAAGTCTCAGCCACCATCACCTCTTGCCTTTACCACAGCAAATTCTCACTGGTGTTCAGGATTTCGTGCCTGCTTCACTCCAGTCCCTTCTTCACATGGCAGACAAAGTGATCTTTTAGAATATGAATCACATCATGTTATTCTCTGGCTTAAGACCCATCATCACTTCCCAGTGCCTTTAGAAAAAAGCACATAACGTAGCTCCTCTTAACATGGCTTATTTCACCAGCTTCATCTTATTCCATTCTCCCCCAGTTCTTTTCTAGTCCTTAAACATGGCAGGTTTTTTCTGCCTGAGATCCTTTATATTTGCTGTTCCCTCTGCCTGGGAGGTTCTTTCCCTGGGTCTTTGCAAGGTCTTGACTCAACTATACCATTGTCAAAGATGTTTTCTCTGACCACACTATGTAAGTTATCCCCCAGATTATTTAGTTCTGTAAATATTTTCCTTTTTCCCTTCATAATATTATATGACATTATCTATTTACTGTTTGTCTCCACCCATTAGAATATAAGTTCCTCAGGGTGGAGACTTTGTGTTGTTCATTGACATATTGCTATAACCTAGAACTAGGGTGACAGTGTAATTTATTTTCCAACCTGGGACACTTGTTTTGCACTAAAATACTAAGATGGATTGGATACAAGGATAACAGGTGTAAACATGGATTACCCGAGGCAAACTGTGAACGTGTGGTCAGTCTGGCAAGAGCATTAGCTGACGCCTAGATGGCCCTCAATGATGAACAAACGATTACAGAATAACATAGTGCTAAGTGAAAGAACCTGGTATGAAAAGGTTAACTACTGTATTATTTCATTGATACGATATTCTAGAAAAAACAAAAGTAGAGAGGGTAAGCACATCAGTGGTTGCCAGTGACTTGGGGAAGGGGGAGGGCTGAATAGGCAAAGCATGGGGGGATGTGAGACTATCCGATGTGATACTGTAATGGTGAACATGTGGCAGTATGCATTTGTTAAAACCCATAGAGCTTTACAGTACAAACAGTGAACCTTAATGTATGCAAATTTAGAAAAATTACTTAGGAGGTCAAGGTGTCCTAGGATTGAATGCAAGTTAGGACAAAAGGGTCTAACTATATTATAAATGTGTAAAATAACCTCACTGAGGGAAGTTGGGTGGGGAGGTGCTGACCTGAGTAACTTTGGAAGTGAGTGGGGACTGTAAAAGTAAGGAACAGCACATAAGCACCGTCATCTGTTTGGTAAAGTTGTTTCCCACAAGGGTATGGGTTAATAATTCTGAAACCACTATACATTGTACACTAGAATTGAACAATTAAGTGAATGAATGGCAGGTAGTGTGATCCAGGTTCTCACTGTTGGAAGGTTCAGATAAGCAAGGAAGGAGAAGAGACTAGAATGAGCCATGTGGTACTGAATTCGGGTTGGAGACATCAGTACAAACTCATGTTAGTTCATATAGGTAGGAGTGGCTATCTATAAAGATAGAAATATTTATAGCTATATGTATATACATGGATTAGTGTACACATGTATATTTCCTTGCTCTATAAGCAGTGAACACATTCGGCACACAGACCATGGTATCTAATACCTTCTCAATCAAGAAGAATCAGAGATCTTTGGAGCAATGGCTGATTCTATGACTTAGACGGGGAATATGTAGCCTGAAGTATGTAGTAGTGCCAGTAAATAATGAAATGCACGCGCGCGCACACACACACACACACAAAAGGATAAGGACATGTCAAAAGAACACAGCAACCAACCTGAAAGGGTTCTCTTGGGCCAAAACTGGAGCAATCTGAGCAACAAAATAAATAATATAGTATTAGATTATAACATAAAGCATAAGATAAATATTCATGAGTTCATACGGATATAAATAAATGATTGAATAAATTAATAAATGGAGGAGAAGAGAGAATTCTCTCGTGCAAAAGATTTCCAAATAATTTATGTAGAAATTCACCTCTCAAGGAGGTGGAACATAGCTCCTCAGTCCTTAAGTGTGGGCTGCACGTGGTGACTTCGTCCCAAAGAGTAAAGTATGGAAAGGGGGAAAACAGCTTTACAATGGAAAAATCTGACAGAGACTACTGCAGCTAGGTGATCAGGGTCACCCTCAAGAGCGATAAGCCATGTTGATAGCATGTACCCTTGAGAAGATGTGATGAGAATTCCTCCCCCAAACCCATAACCCCAGTCTGGCCATGATTAAAACATCAGGCACACTCAAATTAAAGAATAGTATTTAAAATAGCTAACCAGTACTCCTCAAAACCGTCAAGGTCATGAATAGCAAGAAACGTCTGAGAAACCATCACAGTCCAGAGGAGCCTAAGGAAATACGACGACCAAATGTAATATGGTTTCCCAGATGGGATCCTGGGACAGAAAAAGGGCATAAGGTAAAAATTAAGGAGATCTGAATAAAATACAGAATATGTAGATTACTCTAGGAATAGAACAAGGGATACCTGACTTAGTCTGGTGAGTGGGGGAGGAGAGGCTTCTTTGAAAAAGCAATATAGAAACTGAAGCCTGAAAGGTGACTAAAAGTCAGCACAAGAGTGGGTTCTGAGTTGGGAGCAAGCTGAGAACATTCTAGACAAAGGGGTAGCATATGGGATGATCCACATGCTACCAGAGAAAAGCATGTTAACATTGAAGAAAAGTAGACAAGCCCAATATTGTATGTCCATCGTCCCACTCTTCCTCCAGAGCAGCTCTTGAAGAGGCTGTGATTAATCCCACTTTATGGATGAGGAAATGAAGACCATGTTCCCAATGGCACATGGATGAGGAAATCGAAATCATGCTCCCAGTGGCACACAGCTGATTGGTGATTAAAACAGAATTGGGATCCCAGCCCAACAGACTCTAAAAGCTAAATCCTTTCCTCTTGTGCTACTTTCCATTCGCCTATAAAAGTGGCTGGGGTCAGGCAGTTTCTCACTTCTGAAAAGGAGAACCCATGGAGTTAACATGCAGATCAGCAGGCATCCTGGGAATGGTCAGCCACAACACCATGATTTCTCACTAAGTTGCTCTCACAAGAAGCGTTCTCGTCCTTGCCAGGAACCAGAGCCTTCTGAATCCAGAGGTCAAATTCCAACCTATGAACCCAAGGGGAATTATGTATCATGAAAATATGGCCTGAGAGCTGGAACCGAAAAAAAAAAAAAAAGCCTGTTATGGGAACAAGAATTAGAACAGTGGAAAGAAGGATGGGGCTGGAGACAGGCTGTACTTGGGTGGAGGAGAGGTGCACAAGGTGAAGCATTCAGTCTTGACTTGGAAGGTGCCACCCAGAAGGGTCACGAGTCAGCCCAGTTTTATTAACTTAAAGGGCTCTGCCTCCACTTTCACCTCCAGCTTTGTCCCTCCTCCACCCTTTAACAATCTGTTAAACAGCTAGGAGGAACCGTCCAAACCTAGCACCCACGTGAAAAGCATCATGGGTGTCCTCACTGGCAGAGCCTGGGAACAGGGCATCTCCTCTGGAGCAGGGTAGGGAAAGGGAGATACCTTGCACAGAAAACAAACTCAAGTGCTGGACTGAAGCTTTACAGCACTGGTAACAAAAGGAGTGATATAGAGTCCTTAAAATGCCAAAAAGAAAAGATGGCCAAAACATTTTCTGGAACGTCCATACCAATGTAAAAAGCACTCAGAGGGTGTGGACTATTAAGCAAGCTGGTTATAATGGATCATTAGACCAACTGCTTTTAAGTTAAAGGTCTGGGGATACGTTTACTAATGAAAAAGGATGGAAATACAACACTGTTCAATATTATTTGGCCGAACGAATGTGAGGCTGGGAAGGGAACAGGGAAAAGCTGGTATTCTTTTTTGTCTTTGTCACAGTTCCTAGGTAAAGCCCTTATGTGAGCAACCCCTAAGTTCAGCAGAGTGGCATCTTGCGTGTGCCTTGGAGCCCACCTAGTCAGACCCCGGGACTAGGTCTGATCTGTCCTGGGTCCTGCCCACCTAGAGGATGGCCTTTTCAGAGGCTGACCTGTTGTTTGTGTGGTCATTTGATAGATGGCCAAAATTTTCTCTAGGGAGCGTTATAATGGCAGGGATCCAGGTTTGGGGCACACCTAGTACCTCCTAACAACTCATTTAGAGAGACTCAGTTTTGCCACACAGATGGAGTCAGGCATGTTGTTCACTTTCCAAGCAGGCTTGAATCAAAGGGAGGTGTGGTAGAAATTCAGAACTTTGAAGCTGGAAGCAATTGACATTTGGATCCTGGAGGAGGAAGGGGAAGTATTTGTGGCTGGGTGTTTACATTGGCTCAGATAACAGGGCTCAAACAGTTGTGGTCTTACGTTCTCATCATCACGCCCTTCTGCATCAGTGCACTGAGCTGGCTAAGTGGGGTCCTAGGGACATTCTTCACTAGCTGACCTTTGTCCTGGCTGTTTCTAACACAAGCACCATTAGCTGTCCTGTAGCTCAGGATATTAAATGTCGAGGAGCTGGGGGAGGGTGGGAGTTCACCAGGTCAGCCTGCTGCTATGACTCTGAGTATAGCATACTGTTGATCGTTTGCCAAGAAGTTTGGTACAAGAAGGTGGCATGACTCTGAATTACTAACGGGGCTATGTGGGGACATATGTGTGTATGTTAAGTACTATGAATTCTTTTCACAAAATGAAATAACAGAAGATTTTGGATGAATACCACTGACTTCAATGTACTTACTCACTGAAGCCAGCTGTATGCTGACGCCATCTTGATCTTAATAGTGACCATGCTTCTGTTGGAACTCCTCTTTGGAAATGGTCTTGGGAGATTTGTCACATTCCTTTGCATATCATCAATGGTGAGTCTTCATTCTTGGAGGATGTATTGGGTTTGAGGAAAGAGCCAAAAGTCATAATGACCTCAATCTTGAATGGTAGGTGATTTGGCAGAGAATTATAGTTTTGGGAGAAAATAATTATAAAACCTCCCCCCGCCCCACCATAGCATGATCTCTGACTTACATCATAGAGTCTAAGAATTTTAGTTTTGGAAGGGTAAGGAGAAATAATGTAAGGCATTCCAAAAGAACTTATACTGAATGATATTTGGACAATCTAAACTCAGTTCTGAATTTGGAGTATCAATATCATCTTATTCAGGGACTATTAAAAAAGAACAGTATTTCAAGCCAATAAAATTAGTAATACTAACATTTGTGCAATGCTTTTAACTTTTCAGAGAGCCTTTGGAACCCACATGTCGTGGTTACCAAGTTCCAAAGATGCAATATTTGATTGCAGTGATTTTTAACCCTGTCAGGTGTAGTTAAAGAGAGGGATTTAAACTAATATTTGAGATATTTTCTTGGTGCCTTGATTGCCTGAGAACTGGTCAAGAAACTCTTGATTTTTAAAAAATATACTATCATATTTTATGGTTAATAGTTAAGAACCTGGGCTTGGCAGCTAACCTGCCTGCATTCAGATGTCTCCATTGCTTACTTAGCTCAAGTTAGCTTCTTAGAATCTGCTTTCTTTATTTGTAAAATGGAGATAATAATACCCATATTATTATGACGTATGTACCTACGTCACAGGATTTTTTTGAGTATCAAGTGAATTTAAGATATATACATTGCACATAGCAAGCACTCAACAAATGTTCATTGTAACCATTATTAGTAGTATTATTTCCCAAACCACACTATAAAATAGGTAGGGCGGGTGTTCTGAATTTTAATTTTATTTAATTGGCACAAAAATCTTGATTGTGAGATATGAAAATGCCCAAAGAACAAAGTGTAAGAGTGTGAAACTTTTAAAACTCCCTATTCACAAGCTAGATTATAACAATAATGCCTGTTTTCTTTTCGGTGATACCAGTTCTCAGTTTTAGAACATAATGATTAAATGATGGAATTTGTAAAGTCCATTTTTGTCTGTTAGCTTTTTCCTAGTCAGAGCATTTCTGAAAATGTAAAAAGGTTTAATATTTACCAATGTTTTAAAAATTATCATAGAGGTAATGCAGAAGATTCATATTACATGGACCTTCCCCTGTAAGTGCATTCGAAACTGAAGCAAATGGTTGCAAATTCTTTTTCCAGAGAACATTCTAGAAAACTTTGTAGGATTTTTGGTCTTGCAGATAAGTGAAAATGTCTTCCTCAACTCATGTTTTTAATTTGGGGTTTACATGGTAGAATTTAAATATTTGGTTATAAATGACTTCCTGCTTTCAGCCAAAATACTATGATACATTAATGTCTCGTGATCAAGGACAAGTCACTTCTTTTATCTGAGTAGTGTTTGGTCAAGTTATTCAATCACGCTAAATTCAAATTTCTTCATCAATAAAAAGAGGTTAATAAAATACTTAACATTAGGCTGGGAAAGAGGATCTGTGAGTGTTGTGTATAAATAATCTGCAGTTATTTGCTACCTGTCTCTTTTAGGGAGCTAATTGTTCTGAGAAATAAGAAATGCCATATTGAAAATACTTAGCACCATGCCTGGCACATTGAAGCTCTCCCATAAAGGTGAGCTACTAAGATTAATATTATTGTCGTTTCTACTACTGTGACAACAACTCCTATGTTGGCTACTGTCCTTCAAGATCGCATTCAGATAAGAGCTCTCTCTCCCTACCCAGCCCCAGCAGTGCTTTGTTCACGTATCACATGATGCTATACTTTCCTGTATGTGTGCAGAACCCAGGAGCTTGACAGGACGCACACCTTCAAGAGGGCTCCTTCTGCGCCTCTAAGCATTAGGAGTTGTGCATACTTGTGAGTATAACTAAGAAAGGCTGCTTGAGCTGGAAAAGGGAGTGTGGAGGGGTTATCATGTCTGTGTGACATGGGACATGGCCAGGAGCCATAGAGAAAATTCAAGAGACGGGGGTAATACTGCTGGCAGAGTGCTTAAGATTGAGGTGCTATGAGTAGTGTGGTTGGTGTGGGCAGCCTAACCCTGCACTAGGGGTAGTAAAGGCTCTTGCACAGAGAGTGAGGGGTGCACCCTTTTTGTCGAGGGGACCCAAAGCACAAGGCGCCAGGTGTTGGAAAAGAAGAGGGGCTCTGACAGACCCATGCAGACTGCCCTAAGCCAAACACCTCAGGGTCTGAGCACTGGCCCTTCTCTTGCCACCCCAAGCATCCTAAGTAACCCTCGTTTGCATCCTACAGCACGCTGTGCATTACACTATCTTAATATAATTGGTCAACCAAGTAAATTCTTCCCTTGAGGAGAGACATAACATGATGTTACCTCTTCCCCGCTTGTTGCTCTCAAATATTCTGTATTAAATGTCCATGCCTCTTCTCACTGGGAAATGGGTCCGTTAGTGGCATTTTGTCTCAAAATCTCACAACAATCTAATCATTTTTAGTTATGAAGACTTAGTCTGGTTCCATTTAAAACTTTAGCCTCCTCATATATGGTCCAAAGCTCCTCCCATCCCCGCCCCACCTCCCCTCACACACGCAGAGGTGAGGATTGTGGCTCAGGGACCAAGGGCGGAAACGGGGTCGCGCTGCTCTTTACTCGCCCCCTCTGTGCTCATCAAAGTGTGTCTTCTCTGACGTCAGGGACAAGGGAGGAGGAGAGAGGGAGCAGACTGCTCTGAAAGAGCCTGCTGTCGGCCGTGGTGCAGATGTGTCCCTCTCCTTGGTCTGCTTTGATCTGCTTCAGTCTCCTGCTGCATGCCTCTGCTGAAGTTGTGCTCTTGGAATAGGTGGATGGCAGCATTTCTTTTCTGGGGGATGCTCACCCCAGCCCCCCTCCATTGCTGAGGACATCCCTTCTGGGGCACCCATGTTGGCTGTCAGCCCTGCTAGCATTGCACTCCCCACCTGTCTTCTGGGTTGGCTCAGGAGAGCCCGGGCTGCCCATCACTTCTGCCTCTCTGCTAAGCTCTCAGCTTCTTCACCTGGAGCTACAGGTACCACTGCACCCTTTTCCTCACCCTCCAAGTCTCTATGAGAACGGGGAGAAGGAAGAATTTTCTCCATGTTCTTTCTGGGCACGTGACATCACATTGCCTTCAAACTCTGATGGCTCAGGTGTCTTGAAGGGACCTCCTTCAAAATTTCAGGATGAGAAGCAGGCAGCCCTTCATACATTTCCATATGCTCTGCACTTCAGAGATCGCAGATACAGCTCTCTCCGTGTTCTGCCCATGTGGCAGCTCCAGAGAGGACCTGCAGGTCCCAAATACCCAGCTGGGAGGCAAGAGGCAGGACTCCTTTGCTTTGCAAGCTCTCTCAGCATACACATCTGAGACTCTTCAGGATCAGGTAGGTCTAGCCTACAAGAGGTCAAGCACCTCTTTCTTCTCCAAAGGGGAGGGAAGAGCTTCTCTCCACAAACCCCACCATCCTCACAAGGCTGACTACTGCTCCTTCCCTCTCCTCAACAGAATCCACGGGAGTTGTTCTGACACCTCTTTTTTTTCTTTTTTTCTTGTTTGCATGTATTTTTTTTCTGACACCTCTTGATTAGCTCCATGGGGTAGTGTCTGGTCCCAGCCATGGGCATCTCCTTGTGGATCTCTTTAGGGTCTGGGATTCCTGGTACCTTTGACTTTGTCTAGGGGGCCTAGTCCACAATCCTAGGACATTAGGAAAAATCCCCTCTTAACAACTTGTTACTCCATTTTATTGGAATTTTCTGGTTTTTCATCTGTCTCCTCTATCATAAGCTTCTCAAGGACACAGCTTATATCTTACTTATTGTATTTTTATGAGTATAGACTTCTTAAAATTTTGTAATTTTGGTAAAATACGCATAACATAAAATTTACCATTTTAAGTGTACAGTTCAGTGGCATTAAGTACATTCACATTGTTGTGCAACCGTCACCCCCATCCACCTCCAGAATTCTTTTCACCTTCTCAACTGAAACGCTGTACGGCTAAACAACTTTCATTTCCTCTCCCTACAGCCCCTGGCAACCACCATTCTACTTTCTGTCTCTATGAATTTGACTACTCTAGGGACCTCATATAAGTGGAATCATGCAGTGTTTGTCATTTTGTTATGGGCTTAATTCATTTAGCATAATATCCTCAGGGCTCATCCATGTTGTAGCATGTGTACGAATTTCCTTCTTTTTAAAGGCAGAATAATATTCCACTGTTTGTGTATAGCTCATATTGTTGAACTATTCATCCAGTGATGGATACCTGGGTTGCTTCCACCTTTTGCTTTTGTTAATAATGCTAGTATGAACATAGGTATACAGATATTTCTTCAAGACCCTGCTTTCAATTCTTTTCAATTCTGGTATATACCAGAAGTTGAATTGCTGGATTATATGGTAATTCTATGTTTAATGAATTGAGGAATTGCTGTAGCATTTTCAATAGCAACTGTACCTTTTTACATTTCCACCATCAGTGCACAAAGATTCCAATTTTTCCAAATCCATTCCAACACTTATTTTCTGTTTCTTTTCTGTAGTAGCCACCTTAATGGGTGAGAGGTGGTATATCACTGTGCTTTTGATTTGCATTTCACTATTAATTAGTGATGTTGAGCATCTTTTCATTTTGCTTATTGGCTATTTGTGTATCTTCTGTGGAGAAATGTCTATTCAAGTTCTTTGTCCATTTTTAATCAAATTATTTAATTTTTCATTGCTGAGTTATATATATATTCTAAATATATATATATTTTATCAGATATATGGTTTGCAAATATTTTCTCCCATTCTAGGTTGCATTTCCATTTGATTGATTGTGTCCATTGTTGCACAAAAGTTTTTGGAGTTTAATATTGTCCCATTTGTCTAGTTTTCTTTTGCTGCCTGTGCTTTTGGTGTTATATCCAAGAAATCATTGCCAAATCTGATGTTATGAAGTTTTCACCTTTGTTTTCTTCCAGGAGTTTTATAGTACTGGGTCTTACAATTAGGTCTTTAACCCATTTTGATTAATTTTGGTGTATGGTGTAGGATAAGCTTCCAACTTCATTCTTTTGCATATATGCAAGGGTTTATGGGCCCATTGGCCCATATGTCTGTCTTTATGCCAGTAACATACTGTTTTGATTACTGTAGATTTGTAATAAGTTTTGAAATCAGGAAGTGTGAGACCTCCAACTCTGCTCTTGTTTTTTTCAAGACTGTTTGGGCTATTTAGGGTTCCTTGAAATCCTATGTGAATTTTAGGAAGGATTTTTCTATTTCTGCAAAAATTGCCACTGGGGTTTTGATAGGGATTGTATTAAATCTAGAGATCAGTTTGGGTAGTAGTAACCACACTACCAGTCCATGAATATGTGAGGTCTTTCCATTTGTTTGTGTCTTCTTTAATTTTTTTTAACTTTTTATTTTATATTGGAGTATAGTTGATTAACAATGTTGTGTTAGTTTCAGTTGTACAACAAAATGATTCAGTTATACATATATATGTATCTATTCTTTTTCAAATTCTTTTCCCAATTAGGTTGTTACATAATATAGAGCAGAGTTCCCTGTGCTGTACAGCAGGTCCTTGTTGGTTATCCATTTTAAATATTTAAAATGTCTTCTTTAATTTTTTAAGCAATGTTTTGTAGTTTTCAGTATGTAAGTATTTTGCCTCCTTGGTTAAGTTTATTCCTAAGCACTTTATTCTTTTAATGTTATTGGAAATTTAATTTTCTTTTTGGATTATTCATTGTGAGTTGTACAGAAACTGATTTTTGTATGTTGATTTTGTATCCTGCAACTTTGGTGAATTTATTAGTTATAACTGTGTGTGTGTGTGTGTGTGTGTGTGTGTGTGTGTGTGTATAGTGTTTAGAGTTTTCTACATATAAAATTCTGTCATCTGAAAACAGAGATAATTTTATTTCTTCCTTTCCAACTTAGGTGCTTTTAATTTCTTTTTCTTGTCTAATTGCTCTGGCTAAGACTTATAGTACTATGTGAATAGAAGTGGCAAAAGTAGGCATCCTTGTCTTGTTTCTTATCTTAAAGGGAAAGATTTGAGACTTTCACCACAGAGTATGATATTAGCTGTGGGCTTCTCATATATGATCTTTATTATGTTGACATAATTTGCTTGTGTTCTTAGTGTGTTGAGTATTTTTATCATAAAGGGTGTTGAATTTTGTCAGATTTTTTTTCTGCATTAATTGTGGTGATCAAGTCATTTTTTTCCTTCAGTCTGTTAATTTGGTTGGTATGTTACATTGATTGATTTTCATATGTTGAACCATCCTTGCATCCCAGGAATAAATCTCACTCGGTTCTGGTTGTGTTCCTTTTAAGGTGCTATTGAAATCTCTTTTCTAGTATTTTGTTGAATATTTTTGTATCAGTATTCATCTATGGGAATATTGGTCTATAGTTTTCTTGTGGTGCCTTTGTTTGACTTTTGTATGAGGGTAATGCTGACCTCATGGGATGAATGTAGATGTTGATTCTTGCTCTTCAAATTTTTGGATGAGTTTGAGGAAGATTGATGTTAATTCTTCTTTTAATTCTTATTAGGATTCACCAGTGAAGCCATCTGGTACTGGGCTTTTCTTTGTTAGAAGGTATTTTATTATTGATTCAATCTTACTGATTATTGGTTTGTTTAAATTTTCTAGTTCTTCATGATTCAGTCTTGGTAGCTTGTGCATATCTAGGAATATGTCCATTTCATCTAGGTGATCCAATTTGTACTTTTTAATAGTATTCTCTTTTTTTTTTTAAATAAATATCCAGCACTTTTTTTTTTCTAAGATGTTGGGGGTAGGAGTTTTAGTAATTAATTTATTTTTGCTGTATTGGGTCTTTGTTTCAGTGCGAGGGCTTTCTCTAGTTGTGGCAAGTGGGGGCCACTCTTCATCGCGGTGCACGGGCCTCTCACTATCGCGGCCTCTCCTGTTGCGGAGCACAGGCTCCAGACGCGCAGGCTCAGTAGTTGTGGCTCATGGGCCTAGTCGCTCCGTGGCATGTGGGATCCTCCCAGACCAGGGCTCGAACCCGTGTCCCCTGCATTAGCAGGCAGACTCTCAACCACTGTGCCACCAGGGAAGCCCTAATAGTACTCTCTGATAACCCTTTTTATTTCTGTAAAATTGGTTGTAATGTCCATTACTCACCGTATTTTTATATTTAGCCTACCTAGTGCTTGTCCATGTTGAGATAGCCAGAAATTATTTATTGAGCTGAATATAAAAGATAAAAACACTGGGCCCTTCCAACCATGTGGACAACCCATCGTGGGTAAGTTCACTGAGAAGGGATGGACCTGGAGAAGGAGGCAGCCATAGCAAGGCCTTCAGGTCAGAACTTGGGATACCTGGATGCTAGGTAGTGTGGCACCTTGTGAGATGTGGTGGGGTCTTCAGGCATGGTGTGGGTCAGAGAGACACAGTGGTCTTGCCCATTATGCAGCCCAGAACATGCAGAGTGAGTTTAACCTGGCCTAGGGAGCCAGCATACTTCCAGATCCCACCTTGGACAGCTCTTTCCACACTGCTGTGGAGACCAGTGGAGGGGCAGTGGATTAATCCACATGGGAAGTTGGCTGGCAAAGACAATTGCTCTTGAAAAAGCAGAGTCCAGGCTAGGAGTCATTCAGTGAGCTTCTTCAGGACAGACTGGAGTGCCCCCATTTCTTCACTTTTGTAGTTATGACCAGAAAGAGGCTATAGAGAACCATAGGTAGTCCACATACGTGGGTAGAGTGATGGCCAGCTTCGATCTGGCAGTGTGTCCCCTTCCCAGCTTTGATCTGCTCTCACAGAAGCAGCCTCATAATCTGAAGGGGCGTGCCTCATCCCCACTATGGACAGCCAAATTGTGCAGACTGTTGTTTTCACGTAAAGAGCTGTCCTTCTGTTTGCCCAGCCTGGTTTCAGACTTTTATTTGCAACTCTGCCATTCCCACCTACCCCCGACCCTACCAAGAATCTCTCTGCACTGGCCAACTTTTGCACAGTTTCCACCATTGGCACAATGTCTGGCACTTAGGTAGGTGCTGGATTCTTTCTGTTACTCTCGCCTTTCCCGAGTGTCCTAGTTGAGAGATGGAAGAGAGGTGTGTGCTCTGCTGTGATCACAGAGACCAAAGGGAAATGTGTGTGTCAATGTTTTTCCTCCATTTCATTCTTCTCATTTTTATTCAGCTACCAAGAGACCAGCATTCTCATTTGAGGCCTTTCGAGAAGGAAGCAAACACAGCAGATGACAGGCAATGCTAGCTAGCAACTTTTCCCCCTTCAAAGCAGGTTAGCAGGTTCAAATAAAGCAGTGAAGAGGAATTACATGAAACCAAAACGGAAACTGTGAAGTGCAAGCTGATATTTTTAGAACTTTGTATAATGACAGGTCAGATTCCTGAGGATTAGCCAAAGTGGCAAATCTAACACCACTTATTCAAAAAGGGGGCAAAAGATACAGCAGGCAATTATAGTTTAGCAGCAGTAGGGGGGGTTGGAAATCAACTCTACTTGAACTTACTGAGGGGACAGCTTGAAAAGTGTAATTTGAATATAGATGGCCAACCAGAGGGCTTCTACAAGGAGGGGGGTGGGAAGCTGGTGGAGAGGGAAGAGAAAAGGAGGGAGGTTGCCAGGAGTTTATTATTTTCATATTTTAAAGCCCTGAACAGTTTGAAAAGATGATTGCCAGAGGGGACCAGGAAAATTAGTGGTTGTTTGATTCAGGATCAATTTTCAAATCTGCCCAGTTTATAATTGTGCGACTCTCACTGTCATCACTCATGTGATTCAAGCACCAGATGTTCAGGTTTGAAATGTCCCCAGGGCTCACCCCCTCCCTGGTATGCCTCCGAGCCTCTTTCTTTCCCCACCAAACAATTTTCCCCGGTACTTATTTATTGATATTCAAAATGCCTGCACAGGGGCTTAAAAATAAAAGAGGTGAAAAAGAAACCCTGAAAATGCAGACTCGGGCTTAATGTGTGTCACCTTTGGAAGAAGTGATGTGGATTAAATCCACACGCAGACATGAAGGAAGGGGCCAAGATCCTTCTCTTTTTCAGGAGCAGGTTTTAGTGAGGACAGAGTTCTGAGATCCCTGGGAGTGAGGACGATACGGGCATTAAGGCAAGGAGGGGAGCAAAGAAGACAAATTCGGATAACCCGAGGGTGAAAGACTCACCCTAGTTGTCTAGGTTAGTGCTTATCATTCCTGACTTTTAGAATAATGGGGGAGCGTCAGAGTTGGAAAGGATCTTCAAGATCATCTGGTCCAGCTTTTCTCAAACTGGGTTCAGCAGACTCCTGGGGGCCACAAACATATAATAGTCTATAACTTATTTAGATTTAAAATTTTGTCTTCTCATTTTGATGATGTTATAAATATATTAGCAAAATATTCAGGGCATCTGAATGCAAACCTGGAGCCAGGTGATCCTAGGACTGTGTTTATGTTTGCAGGATAGGGGCTGAAGGGACCACCCAAAGGGAACTTGCACTTGGTCTTATCTGGCTGGGAGTAGGTTAAGTCCTAATGTCACAATGACAGCAACCAAGCCAGGTCCTCTCTGTACTCACACTAAATCCTTTACCAGTAATAAACGTAAGGCTTATTTTCCAATGATATTTTACAACTGAATGACCCTTTGGTAGACTATGATTTTTGTTCTAAAGTTTTTTAATAAATTAAGACTTTGATTTGACATCATGGAAATGACATACTAAAATAGATGGCTAATGAAAAAGAACAGAGCCAGGTTTAATAGATGAATTTATGCACTTCATAAAGTTAAGATGAAATACTATCATGGCACACTGAATGAGTAAAAGTTTCCAGTAATTTAAAAAGAGAAAAGTGATATGAGACTTTCATCATCACATAACACACCGAAGTATAGACATCTCAAACTCCAGAGTAAGTGGGTTGTAGCCTTCAACACTCTCTTTGTGTTGGAGATAGCAATTTAGTTTCGGCCAAAGAACATTACTTATTATTTTAAATTAGTGAATTTTATTGCCTTTTGAGTTTTGTGTCTATTCACTTGGTGAATATGACTTTATAGTTGTTTAATATTTATAAGAAGTTATACCTAATTTTATATTCATGTAAAACATAATAAAAATACGTTGTCGACACTGTGGGTCTGCAGAAAGACTTCTCCCATTGCAAGGAGTCTGTATATGAAACCCTTGTGTAACACAAATCTAGTCCATTGCCCATTGCCCTCATTTACAGAGATGATTCTTCAGTGTTTATGGGTCTGTCTCAGTGCAGAATCCTCCATAGTAATTCCCAAGAAAACGCGACCATCTTGTTCACCTAAATATAGGTTGTAATATCGTCTGCTTGGTTCTCATTTCCTACGTTTGCCTCTCCACTCCTCAACTTCCCTCAGTGTTCCTGCATCCACCAGGGCAAATTCCTGCTCCTGTTTCAAGCCCAGCTCATTGAAGGTTACCTCTTCTGTGAAGCTCTGATGTGTTTTTGTTTTTTTTTTCCGACACCACCAAGCAATTCTCCAATCAGCAGACACTGACTGGGTGTCCCACACATTTAACTCAATTCTGATACTGTCTACCTGGAGACAGAGTCAGATCCCACAGGTTAAGAGCTCAAGTCCAAGACTGTCCTCACTCCAGATGTCATCACAAGTCCAGGATTTCACCTGTGCTTCTGACTGACTGGCTGTAGCTCTGAGGTTCCCAGACCCTCTCCTCAGGTTTGATTAATTAGCTACAGTGATGCACAGAACTCAGAAATCCAGTTTACTTACTAGATTACCAGTTTATTACAAAGAGTGTTAAAGGATATGAATGAACAGCCAGATGAAGAGATACACAGGGTGAGATCTGGAAGGGTCCCCAACACAGGAGTTTTTGTCCACATGGAGTTTGGGGTACCCTCCTGGCACGTGGATGTGTTCTGGTTCACCAACCTGACAGCTCTCTGAACCAGTCTCTTTGGGTTTTTATGGAGACTTCATTACATAGTCATAATTGATTAAACCTTTGGCCATTGGTGATTGAACTCAATCTCCAGGGCTTCTTCCCTGCCTAGAGGTCCAGGATGGGGCTGCAAGTTCCAACTCTTGAATCAATGTTGGCTCCCCTGGCAAGCAGCCCCCATCCTTAGTGACTTTCCAAGAGTCACCTCATCACCGTGAACTCAGGTGTGGTTGAAGTGGATTTGTTATCAGTAACAACACACTGCTTTCACCTTTATGGCTCTGGAGCTATTTCGAGAACCAAAGACAAAAGACTAAAGCAAAAGATGCTTCCATTGTTCTTATCGCTTAGGAAATCCCAAGGATGTTAGGAGCTGCGAGCCAGAAAGGGGGGGAAGACCAAATATATATTTCTTATTCTACATCACAGCGTCACAGAAGCTTTCCTTCTTTTCCTGGTGCAGTGAGTGGCTCTCTCCTTTGTCTCCTACAGCTTGCAGTTTCTACCTCTCATTCAGCTCTCTCCAGGGGACATTGAACATGTCTACTTACTCCCCAGACTTTTGATCTGAGCTTCTCAAAGGCATGGACCTAGCCTAACTCATCTTCTATCTAGTCTGTGGCTCTTTGTTGGTTCTTAACACAAGTCTATTAAGTAAGGTAGATCTCTCTATATCAAAATAATGCATCCTAATAAAATTAATCATCACACCATGCTTTCTCAGGCATGACCTCTAATGTTATCCTTGCAAGATTCTCAAGAGACATTTATGAAGCTGCTAGAAATTTTTTTTTTTTAACCAAATTAGAGCATGAGAGGAATAACACAGAAACAGAGGGAAAATTCACCAGCAAGACATTATAAAAAATCTCTGGAATTTAGATGCCGAAGTGGGCAGGAGGGCTGTCTCTGGGGTTGGCTTTTCACCTTCCCATTTACGTTTTAGGAATCAGGGTTGGAAGTTAATTCTTGTGTGAATCCAGCCTTGTGATTGGTTGCAAATGGAAAGACTTCTCTCTGCAGGAAATGAGGCCATCACATTGAGAATTGTTTTGCGGACTGGCAAATGGAAAATGTTCTTAATGAAAACACAGGATAATCAGTCTGAGTGTTGGGGAGAAGCACTGAGGGGAAAAAAGAGAAAGAATACATATTAAATAGATGTGTCTACCAGCATGCTGATGAGGAGAGGGACTTAGAGGTTATTGTAGGAAAAAAAAAAAAACCTCTACAAGTTATTATCCTAATGCTTTTCTGTAGCTTAAAAAGTGAATATATGGTATGGGCCACAAGTGGCGGGAAAAGGCCAATCAGTGGTCCCTAAAACGGAGGTATGGTTATCATTTTCTGGACCATGATGGAGTCTAATATTCTGGCCTGTCACCCTGTCCAACCCCTCAATTCATCTTTACTTGTCAGACTGCTTGTCCGAAGCTTTGTTAGGAAAATGTGGTCACTGAGTTATCAGGCATACGTCACAATCACCACAGAGGCTCCCATTTATGAGGCCCTGACAGGGAGTTCCAAGGGCTTTCGATGTATTAACACAATCGTCCCTACAGTAATTTGAGGTAAATGCTAATATTTCCCCCCTTTTACTCAGGAAATGGAGTCACCAAGCAGGTCAGAAGGATGGCCAAGTCTGCACACGTGGTGGGTCTCACAGCTTAACCCCAGAGCCCCGGATGCGTAGCATTGTGCCGTTCTGCCCTCCTAGTGGAACATCATGGGCTTTGGCATCACACTGGTCTCTGTGCAAATCCTGATCATTGGCCCTTGGCACAGGACAAGTCCTTTAATGTTTATGAGCCTCATTTGATCATCTGCAAAATGGGCATTAACTCACAGAGTTGTGTAGGGATTAAGTGAACTAATGTGCCTGAAGTTCTTGATACGGCAAACAAGGGAGGCAACTAATTTCCCACACCTACGTCATCCTTGCTTTAGGACTCCTTAGAAGCCAGAGGCTTAAGGTCTTTGGAATGAGACATGATGCAAGAGGCTGGCTTTATGGGCTAGAATCACCAAGCATGTGCATCCCACCAGCTTGCGGTCCCAGTGAGATCATGGAAGGGCACATGGGGCATGCTCAGAATCAGGAACTAATGGGATTGTTCCTCTGTCCTTGTATGTTCTCTTCAAGGGGGATATGACCTAGGAAAATGAGACTTACATTGCTTCCACTAATCCTTTATGCTTTCTGCAAACAGAGTAAATAACTCCATACCACGCGCAAGTTTAGCTATTATGGGATTGGTGATTAGCTCGTGTCCTCTGACCCACTCATAGTCTCAAATGGAGCTGAAGTTCTGACCTTGGAGTATGACATAGACGGATGATACGGAAGCAGGGGGATAAGGCAGCACTAGAAACGGTATGGAACCCCATCTTGGGGGTGGGGGTGGGTGCTTACATCCTCGGTATTCTCCCAGCCCACGCTACCCATATCTTGGGCAACAATACAGACTCTAACTGGGAGTTCTTGGAATCCTTTCCACTGTCCTAGAAATTCTAGTCTGCAGATCCAGAATCGTCTCCATCAATAATTAAGCCAGACTGCAGAATAATCATCAAACCACAGCCCACCAGAAAGGACATGGATTGCATAGCCAGACCCCTGGAATGCCTTTAGAATTTTAGACTGGTCCCATGTACAAAGTCCACATGGTCATTTCATTAACTTTGGACTAAGGAGGGACTGCACTTTATACAATAGGATTTTTTGGACATCACTTACCATGTTATTGTGGGTTTTCTCATAGAGGCTGAATATCAATTATTTGGGGGCATATGTTACGTGCTTGGGATTCAGAAAGAAAAAAATACGGTTCCTACCTTCTAGGAGCACGTGATTCAGTGGGGAGACAGGCAGATAAACAAGCAATTGCAATATAGGGTGACAAGTGCTGCCACAGTGGGAAGCAAAGGGTGCCTTGGGACTGCAGGGGAAATGCAGGAGAGACATTCTGAACTGTTCCCTGGAGGAGGAACTGGAGGATGGGAAGGGCATTCAGGCAGAGGGAGCAGCTCATGCATCAGCCTGGAGGACGCATGGTTTGTTCCCGGAAGTGAAGAGGAAGAGCATGAGAGTGTGATATGAGACGAGACGAGGAAAGGTAGAGTCACGAAGGACCCTAAGTGCCATGACAAGGAGCTTGAACTTTGTGCTTATATGAATAATTCTTAACCTTTCCTGAGATGCAAACTATAGTGGAATTTATCGTCTTTTTATTTTTTATTTATTTATTTTTTTTGCGGTACGCGGGCCTCTCAGTGCCGTGGCCTCTCCCGTTGCGGAACACAGGCTCCGGACGCGCAGGCTCAGCAGCCACGGCTCACGGGCCCAGCCGCTCCTCGGCATGTGGAATCCTCCCGGACTGGGGCACGAACCCGCGTCCCCTGCATCGGCAGGCGGGCTCTCAACCACTGCGCCACCAGGGAAGCCCAACACACACACTTTTATGTTTTACATTCAACTTCGGGGATGGTCCTGGGCCCCCTGGTACCCAGTTAAAACCCCCCACCTAAAAGAAGTAGAGATCAGTGAAAGATTTTATGTTGAGCAGGGATGTGTCCATCGGGAACACAGAGGATGGACTGGAAGAAATACAGACCGAAGACAGGGAAAATGGGACCACAGTGAGGAGCCTGTCATCCGAGTTTAGAAGACACAGTGGTTTCGTTCCATCTCCTCTCACTTGTGGAGTGACGGGCAAGATGCACAGTCTAGTTGTTGGACTCAGCATTGTCTGCCCCACCCCATCCTTCTGAGGAAGGTGCCCATGGCCTTAAAGCCGGTACGGGAAGGCAAGGGGAGGGTAAGAAGAGAAGTTGTAATCTACAGGGGGTGTCACCAGCCCCTCGGGTACAGATCACAGAGGATCGCACCCGGGAAGTTCATCCCTGAGAACGTGTTCCTGGAGCAAACTGTCTACTTCTAAAAGCCCCAGTGGTACCTCACTGGAAGCCTCTAGGCAGCAGGACCCTCCTGGTTGTTCTGTGTGTGGGGAGAGGGGCAGGGTGGTGGGGAGGGAAGAACACATTTGTTTAGCAGTGGAGGAGGGGTTTAGGGATCTGAACTTAATCCTGACTCTTCCTGTGAGAGCCTGGGAAAGTGTCTCTGTACCCGCTTCCTTCATCTATTAAATGGGAATAACAATAAAAATGCTAACATGCTCTGGGAGGAGTATGGAGGGGGAGATGATAAAGCATTTTGTAAATACCGGAGGAAGGTGATGCAGCAGTGATGGATAACTGCGTTCAGTGGAAGAAACAGCAGGAGTATAGCCATCCTTGACTTTCTGGCAGACTTGATTTCTCCCCTCAGAAAAGGTGCTCCCAGAAGCTCTGAGAAGGGCAGGAGCTCTGCAGCCCTTTCTTTTTCTTATTGTGGGAGTCAGAGAAGGGAGAGTGTGAAGAGGCTGGGAGAAGGTTGAAAGGTCCAGTCTGCCTCATCTCTGAAATAGCTGCCTGGGGAAACCAGGGCTGGCTACATTGTAGATGTTTTTAACAAGCTTGGGTTTGAATTTCATCAAAGCCAAGAGGGCTCATAGCGCTTGCTGTCCCCACTAAACTGCTCAGAACTGCTCAGAATGGCTTAGGTTCCCCAAAGTCACATTGTGGCAGACCCACATGCCCATCCATCCCATTCCATGCCTGCTGACTTCTCCTTTGGACCAGCCTTACACCTGAAAAATGTGGGAATGACGATCCCGGTCAGAATCCAACATTCCCTTCAGGTCCCCAAATGCTTGCTCCACAGCATGACGTCGTGTTGGGTTTGAGCTTTTTTTCCCCCTCGAGGCCAGGTTTTGGCACCATCTCCATAGGTTGCACTGGAATATAAGAGGAGGGTAGCTACAGGTAACAGATTATTTTTAATTCTGCCTTGTTATTTGGAACTGATTTCCCATATGTTGTTGTTGTTAAATTCCTTGCATGAATTTTCTCAAATATTTGTAACATATGTCATATCTATATGCAGATTTTAAATTATGGATGCCTTCATCCAATCATTTTTGAAGGGGGAAAAATCCAAGTCTAATACTCTGAAGCAGGGCCACAGTCTCCTGGGCATCAGATATCGTTCAGGTAGACACATCTGGTGAAATGCATCACATCAAATTAGTTATCAAGGGTATTGAGACTCTGAGACTACAGGCAGACAGCCCCCTTCTAATGTACTGCTTTTTAGATTGTTGGGGAAACTTGAATCCCAATTCTCTTGTGGAATGAGTGATACTAACATGCCTGTTCAAATGCTCAAAGTGAAGATCAAAGCGGCAGTGTCCAAACTGCCTTTGCAAACAAAGCAGCCCCTTGCATCCCCCCGGGGATACCGTGCTAATTTTATCAACTCTCCCTGGCTCTTCTGCTATTAAATAGCAATAAATAAATGTTTTTTTCTGGGTTTGCCAGTGGCTTATTTGTCTGACAAACAAGCTCATTTCCTTTTAAGTATGAGGTTTTAGTCCGACTAATAGAATTAATCTATTTTTAATGAAAATGCGAATGGCTTTTACTTAGAAATCTACCTATCCGTCTCCCTCTCTCTGCACCAGCCCCCTCCCCCCGTGCCTTCTCTGAACACATACATCCAGTCATGAATATTTCAATACATCTCAGGCTTCCAGATCAATATAGGCAACTCTCAAGCCCTATTGATTTTCAGAGGTTTGACTCACAAGGGTGATCAAATATTTCTCGACTTATGAAACCCGAGTTAAAGAGGCTTTGCTGGCCCTTCAACTTTTACCAGACATCTTTGTCTTATTTTATTTCCTCTTCCCGTATTCCTTCTGCTGGTTCTCTCTTCCTCTCTCTCCCCATGCTCCACCCGTTTAGCTTCCCGCTCCCACCCCACACTCACAGCCCTGAGACGGAGATTTATGACTAAGCAATAAGTCCTGGAGAAGCAGGCACTATTTTCCCACTGGGTCCACTTGAGGTCAGAAGGAGAAGAGGCCGAGGGAACAGAGCAGCCGTGAGCACGATTCAGCCCCCATCCATCTCGCCTGCAGGGACTCTGCCAGCTTTCCTCCTGTCTCTCTGATTCATTTATCAGCACAGCTCACTCTTCCTCCCGCACACCTCTGAAGATGTAATCCCAGAAGGCGCCCCTAGCAACATACGAGGAATTCCCCACTGAGGTACAGGAGCTGAGCTGCTCCATATGGGTAGGAAATAAGCTAATTATACAGTCAGCCATGTCCAATGCCAGGATGTATGTTATTATAAGTTTATCCACCCTGGTTATGAAGCAGTGAGCCCAAGATTCTGGGACAGTTTTACCGAACCTTTGGTAGTTCATCCACTATAACGTGCATTGGATTAGGAGTTTGGAGACCTGGGTATGGATTTCTCCAGCTAGCCCTGGGATGTTAGTCAAATCAAATCACTTACCTTCTTGGGCCTCTCTTTCCTCATTTGTAAAACATATTTGTTCATTGATTCATTCCTTCATTCATTTAAGAAATCTTTATTGAGTTCCTCCTATGTGCCAGGGACAGAAGATAGAATGGCAAATAAGATAGATACGGGTCCCTGCTCTCTTGAAGCTTAATGTCTAGCCAGGACTAGCCAGGGACATACTAATGTTTTATCCTCCTCTGAACTCCCATACCACAAGCCTCTAGATTTCACAGTGTACATTGTATATAAATATATTATCATCATGTTTGTAATCTGATCCCTTGCTAAACTGTGTGCTGTTTGTTGGTGTGGATGGTGCCTAGAATTCGGAGTTCTTGTTCACTGGACGTTAGTTGAATAACTTGGTTCTTTATAGTTCGTGTCCTGCCCAACATCAAGTAGAATTGAGGTAGCAGTCCTATGTGTGGAGACTCAGTGGGGGCACACTCAGTAGTCATGGGTCCTGCCCCAGTGGTTCTTCTTCCTAAGTCTTTGGTAAGGAAAAGCATGCAAAAGGACTTATAGAAAACAAAGTATAAAATGTCAGTAAATTGTAGGTGCCCTTGTAATGGAAAGTTAGAGATAACCAAAATGATCCCGTGACCAAAATGGAGAGACAGAAAGACAAAAATCTCTCTTGAAGCACAATCACGTTTTAAGTAAAAGTATGGTAGGATTTGTTGGTGAGGAAGTAGCTCATTTCTATTTTCTCATGGCAGTGTGATGTGTTTTTGCATTTGAACCTTTAAAAAGTTTTAAATTTATTTTTATTTTTAAATTAAATTTTTTTCCAGCTTTATTGAGATAGAATTAACACATAACATTGTGTAAGTTGAAGGGGTACACTGTAATGATTTGATATACATGTATATTGCAAAATGATTACAATAAGTGTCTGTCGGATGAATGGCTAAAGGAAAGTGGTATATATACATATATATAGCAGAATATTATTCAGCCGTAAAAAAGAAGGAAATCCGGGGACTTACCTGGTGGTGCAGTGGTTGAGAATCTGCCTACCAGTGCAGGGGACACTGGTTTGATCCCTGGTCCAGGAAGATCCCACATGCTGTGGAGCAACTAAGCCTGTGCACCACAACTACTGAGCCCGCGTGTCACAACTACTGAAGCCTGTGTGCCTAGAGCCTGTGCTCCACAGCAAAGAGAAGCCACCACAATGAGAAGCCTGTGTACTGCAATGAAGAGTAGCCCCCACTCTCTGCAACTGGAGAAAGCCCGTGTGCAGCAATGAACACCCAATGCAGCCAAAAATAAATTTTAAAAAGAAGGAAATCCTGCTGTTTGTGACAACATGGATGAAACTTGAGGGTGTTATGCTAAGTGAAATAAGTCAGACAGAGAAAGATGAATACATTATGATCTCACTTATATTGGAATCTAAAAATGTAGAACTGATAGAAACAGTAGGTAGATTGGCGGTTACCAGGGGTGGGGGTGGAGGGAGGAAGGGAGGGGGAGAAATGGGTCAAATTGGTCAAAGGGTACAAACTTTAAATCTTTTAATTGAAGTCAAGTTTGCTGCTATGTGACCTTGAGCAACACACAAGCAGACTCAGTGTCTTGATTTAGAAAAGATGCACAAGGCTCCTTCCAGCATTGACATTGCTTGATTCCACACGGCATTGTCTATCATTTATGTGAGCTCAGAAGTAAGCCCCCTCCCTTTTCTCTCCTGCTCCCCTGTAAGTCACACAGTGTGAGCATCCCGTTCCCCAGGAAGCCCTCCCTGGGAGTTTTCCTCAGCCAAGGCCAAGTGAAATGCTTCTCCCGCACTTACCTCTGTTGCAATGATACATTTTCTTAATTGTCTCCTCCACAAAACTCGGAGCTTTCTGAGGGCAGAAATTATGTTTCATTCTTTGTTACCTTCCTAACACCTTCCTAGCACATTGCTAGCACAAAATAGACACCAATAAATGTTTACTTACTTTGAATAAAATTGAGGCTCCTAGAAGAAATAGTCTACTTAATGTGCTTCATAAATATATATTAATCACAGGTCTGGAAATGTATAGGGCAGGGGGAGGGGGAGATGTTAGTGTTATTCCTCCTTGCTCTTGAGCCCACCACAAGCACGGAGGAAAGGAATCAGGAACCATTACCTTCTGTTTCACTGGAAGCAGATGATGACTACTGTGGTATCACAGAAAGATATTTGGTGTTTGTTCTCAGTTCCTGGCACCAACACCCTAAAATCCTTGGAATTTCCTGAGTGATAGGATTGATAAGAGCCTCTTTTGTTGTAATGAGGCAACTCTTTCAGGCCCCTAGATATCTTCAGGTGGGAGCTGGTCACCAGAAAGACCAAGCCTTGATTAGAAAATTTAAGCTTTCAGCCCCACATCCAACCTCCAGGGAGGGGGGAGGGATTGGAGATGGTGTTAATAACCAGTGGTCAATGATTTCATCAATCGTGCCTACATAATGAGACCTCCATTACAGCTCTAAACTATGAGGCTCAGAGAGGTTCTGAGTTGGTGAACACACTGAGGTGCTGGGAGGGTGGTGCGCCTAGAGAGGCCATGGAAGCTCCACACATCCCATCCCCAGTACCTTTCCCTTTGCATCTCTTCCATTTGGCTGTTCCTGAGTTGTATCCTTTATAATAAACTGATAATAGTAGGTGAAGTGCCTTTCTGAGTTCTGTGAGTCATTCTAGAAAATTATCAAACCTGAGGGGGGGTTATGGGAACCCCAAATTTGTTTCCAAGTCAGACAAGGGTGGATCATCGGGGCACCCCATTTGAGACTGGCAACTGAAGTGAGGGCAGTCTTGTGGGACTGAGCCCTTAAACCTGTGGAGTCTGGTGCTAACACCAGGTAGTTCATGTGAGAATTGAATTGTAGGATACCCTGTTGGTGTCAGAATTGGTTGATGTTGGGGAAGGGGGGTGGCAGGCAGGAAGGAAGCGACACGTTTGGTGTCAGAAGTATGAGTAAAAATAGTTCAGCGATGAAGATTGCCTTTGCTGTTGGCTTTGGTGATGAAGCCACCTTCCTTTATGGGAGAAGGCCCAATCTCCCACCTTGTAGACATAATCTTGCACCTGGGTGGTTATTTCCCGAGGGGTTTTCAGGGAGTGGTGCACAGAGGAGGAGATGTGGTGAAAGAGTTCTTAATGGGCAGGAGCTGGTTTGGGGAGAAGATGGAATTCTAGAGCCTCTCATTTGCTCTGAAAACTCCAAAAGATCTCCAAGACTTTCCCGGGGAACAATCCTGGTACCTTCCACTAGATACAGAAACGCAAGCCACGCTGGAGAGCACAAAGCTGTTCTCCAGCTTTGAAAACCAACACTGTGATGGGTAGCAGGGCTAGCAGTGGACGTGGAGGTGGGAAAGTGGGACGGTGTGGATGACAGCAGCTACACCTCAGAGTGCCAGGTGCTGTGCTTACGTCAGTTGTCTCATTTTATACCTCCCAAAATTCTTTTATAGAATGAGTACAATAAACCTCAATATACCAATCAAAAGTTAATTCTGAAATTCTGAAAAAAATTCTGATTTGTCAAACGACAAGTCACAGTGAAATTGTGTGTGAGGCTAGGACATGATAAGGACATGATAAGCAGAGCACTTACGTTGCCTCAATTTTATTCAAAGTGGTTTGGGGGGCGGATTTTAATACTTTTAAAAAATGAATGCAAATTTTACTTAAATATGTAAAGATTAAAATCATACCTGCAAAAAAAGCATGTATAGTGACAGGTGTTCAGACCATACTCTCAACACCCCAGTCATGTTGGAGTTCTTTGACAGGAAAATTTGAAACAGGGGTGCATGATTCCCAAAGACTTGCAGCTTGCTGTAATGGAGCTACAGCTTTCTAAGGTAGTTGTGAAGAATGTTTCAAAATGTTTTCAGGCGTTAACCCTGGACTTTAATTTCTTTATTTCGGAGAAGGAGAGAGGGGGCGGATTGCTTTATTATTAAGTTTGCAAACAACATTTGTTCTCCAGCTTCCCATGCAATGGCATGCCCTCCATTGCCCCCACCTACCTCAGCATCAGTTGGGAGAATCATAGAGTCTCATTAACTGTCATATAAACAAAACCTGGGCCTCACAAAATAGAGTTGCCCATGCAGAAAGTAGCTCACAGTGTATCAATCCAGAGCATCTGCCTTGGAGGCTTCTAACTCGGGACTCACTACTTGAAACTTCCTTTTCTCCTTCCATGGAATCATAACATGTAGATCAGAAGTTACAGAGACGTCTCAAGTGAGCTCAGTTTCAGATGCTCTGGAAGACAGCTGTCCCTCCCTTTGAGGTGCCTCCAAAGCCCCCCCCCTCACAAAGTAAATGTCACAAACTTTACATGGCTTAGATTTCAAACCAGACCATCCTACACATACCCTCAAAATTCAGCAAAAAATTCATCCACGTGTTTATATGTGATGTATTTAGATGCTAACAGACAGCAACTTGAGGTTTTATTTTAGATAGACTGTGCTTCCAGACCACATCTTCTTTGGATGCTGTCCTCCAAAGCATTGCTGTCCTCCAGTTCACCGCTGTCCTTCAGTGAACTCTGAAACTGAGCTCACTTGAGACGTCTCTGTAACTTCTGATCTACATGTTATGATTCCATGGAAGGAGAAAAGGAAGTTTCAAGTGATGAGTCCAGAGTTAGAAGCCTCCAAGGCAGATGCTCTGGATTGATACACTGTGATACACTTTCTGCATGGGCAACTCTGTCTCGAGAGGCCCGGGCTTTACTTATATGACAGTTAATGAGACTATGATTCTCCCAACTGATGCCGGGGTAGGTGTGGTGACAGCTGGTAACATATACATTTCTCCAGCAGAGCAGGCTCCCTTTTACATCTGCATCCTTTCCATTGAGCTGTTCTCTAATAAACAAGTATTAGTTGACTGTTGCTTTATACCTCAAATAGTGCCAGATATCTACCCTAAAAGGTAAGACACCAGAGATTAGGATTTTAGAGCTCAAAGGCACTTTAAACATCACCTTGTCAAGACCTCTTACTTTAATAGTGAAGAAACCGAGGCCCAGAGTTATGAAGTGATTTGCCGAAAGTCATAATTAGCTAATAGTAAAACTGAAATAGGACAGAGGTCCGTTGACTCCTAGCTTAGTGCTCTGTTGTTCCAAATACCATCCCATCTTGTCCAGACAATTGTGGTGGAATGTTTTTTTTAACGTTTTTTAAATGAGTAACATAATAGCACCCCTCTGCTCAGATACGGTCAGTTGGTCACTTTTCCCTGATAACAGGGAACTCATGACTTATGATACAAACTGAGAAATGGAAAATGATTTCTCATTGGATGTTATTGTTGAACAAATATTCCCTCTCCTCTTCCATTTCTCATGAAAAAAGTAGATGTCCTCACACCATTGGTGGGCTTAGACATACGATTTGTTTGTCCAGGGAAATATGACCAGATACAAAAATTCCACATCTGAACAGAGGTGTGCTATTGTGGTCTGGGTCCTGTGTGCCTGTCCTTTACCATAAGAAGGACACGCTCCAGCTTCCTACTGTTCCTTCATACTGGGTCCTAAAATAGAAAGACATGAGACAGCCCTGAACCCAGCCTGGAGCGGGGCTGTTGAAGTGCTGACCCACCCACCCACAGGCAAGGATATAGGTTTGCTTTTGGAAACCATGGAGATTTGCGGGGCAGGGGGGCACTCTTGATCATCGAGCACAATGTACAATTACGGGGTGCACTCTTGATCATCGAGCACAATGTACAATTACTGCTGCTACAAAATAATTAGAGAGAGAAAGGTTTGGATAAAAAAACAATTAATTCACTTATTCAACAAATATTTATTGAATATTATTATGTTAAATGCAAAGTTAATGCAAGCTAATGCACTCAAACAGACCTTTCCTTAGGTATTCACATCTTGCCCTCACTTTTCACGTTGCAGTGCAGAAGTTCCGAGAGTTACTCCATGTTTCAAGATGAGAAAATTGCCTTCCAGTCAGATTAAATGCTTTCTGTAAGGGTGCCCTGGGAAAACATAGAGGCATAGCCCAAGTTAAAATCCATGTATCCTTCCTGACTTTCAGAATTCAGTTTCCTGTGGTATTTAAGCATGAATCTCTTATTGCTCTTGAGGATGAAAAAAACGAGGCAATTTGGCTTTGTCAATTTAGTATCTCTTTCTCTATCTATCATTATCGTCTGTCTCTAGCCATCCATCCATCTATCGATCCAACTGTATATTTGTTCGAACTGGAAAAAGATGGTCTGAAAGTTCCATTGTGCTTACTGTTGTGGGGTTGACATTTTAGTGGCTAAAAAATCAGCTGAGTTGATAATGTTTAGGTTGATCTTTCTGCATCTGATTATGCTTGTTTCCAGATCCAAGCGGTTGTTAATGAAACAGTTGTTGTTTTGCTGACAGAACATTAATTACTTGATCTCAGGACTCAGTAATTGCACCAGCCCCCTCTGTATACATTACTAATTACATTAGCAATTATATGGCATTTTAAGGACAAAGAAATGACTGAAGCAATTTCAGTGTCACAGGTAACCTGCTGTTAGATTTCAATCACATTTCTAATGTGTCCATGATGTGCTGAAACAAGTTCTAGGGAGTTTTGTGACAGCAACTTGAAGAAATGACCTAAGACTTACCCATGAACCCAGTGCCCAGTGGTTAGCCCATGATGTAGGCAGAGATAACGTGGGTCAAGTCTTTTTACCTCTCAGAGCCTCATTTTCTTTCTACAAAATAATTAGAGAGAGAAAGGTTTGGATAAAAAAACAATTAATTCACTTATTCAACAAATATTTATTGAATATTATTATGTTAAATGCGAAGTTACAGACCTCATCCATGACTTTGTGAAGTTTATAATCTCATAGAGGAGACAGATGGTAAGCAATAAACACTAAAATAAATCTGTAATGGTCAGGGTAATGCTTGTTAGCTGCTATAACAAACAATCCCCAAAGTCTCAGAGACTTAATACAGTAATATTGTATTTCCTGTTCACATCCTGGTCAGCTCTTTCCAACGGGTTACTCAGGGGTCCAGTCTCTTCTGTGGTGTGGCCCCATCATTCCGGATGTCTCAGTTCCCAGCTGTGTGGACAGAAAAGAGAGTTGAGGATCTTGTGGGAGATTTTAGAGAACAGGCCTGGCAGGGTAGCATTATTTTTCCTACACCCTCCAAGGAAGAAATGAGCCCTTACCCAGTGTCTGCTGCAGTTGATAATTACAAATGGTGACTAGCGTTATAAAGGAAAAGCCTGTAGAGCAATGGGGACATGCAATGGGAGCAGTCACTGATTCTGCATTCAGTATCCATTCCTCCTCCTTCTGATAAGAGTGCCCTTATTGCTGAATAAGGGAATTACTCTCCTTCACTGTGTGTAGTTTTTGTGGAGCTGTCAGTCAAGTTTCCCTGCCGCCACACCCCATCCCTAGCAGGCTTGTGCACATGGTATGCCAGTCAGATTCTCTCCCTGGACCGATTCTCTCCCTGGACCGTAAACTCATCCATGTGTCCATCACATGCAAGGGACACACAGACAAGGAAAGATAGGATCTGATTCCCTGCCACGAAAGCACCATAAACTGATAGACCCACTATCAGTTCTTGTCACTTGGAACCCTGGAGCCCTGGTCCCTGTCCTTCCGGAGCCATTTTTTCAGCTTTCCCTTTGAATCTCTGCATGACCTCATGTTGCAATTAGTTTCCTTTCTTCCTAGATTAACCTGTTGGTTTCTGTACTTGCACCAAAGAACCCTAATTGATATAGGGGTATAATTTAGATTGTGAGGTTTAGTGAAGGCTTCTCTGAGGAAGCGGCAATTTTGCTGATGAAGTATAAGTTGGAGTTCACCAGGTGATGAGCGGGAACATTGTTTTTAAGGCACTGGAGGAAATCATGTGTGCAAAGGCCCTGAGGTAGAAAAAGCTTGTGGTATTTGAGAATCATAAGTAAGCCTGTCAAGGCGGAGCTTGTGGAGTGAAGGAGAAAATGACACAAGATGAAGCTGGAGATGGGGGAAACTAACAGATTTCCAGTGCTTTGTAAGCAACGTTAAGGATTTTGGATTTGATCCTAAATGCAATGGGAAGCCACTGAAGGTTTTAAGAGGGAAAGAGATATGATCTTATTTACACTTGAAAAAACTCACCCAAGCTGATCTGTGGGAGATAGATAGGAAGGAGTCAGAGTAGAAGCAGCAATGTTCTCAAGAGTTCATAGGAGTAGACAGATGGGAGGGATGACAGTGATTTGTCTTGGTGACTGGAAGGGAAAATGAAAAGAGGAAGACAGGCTCCAGACATGTTTTGAGGTAACATTGACATGGCTTAGTGTTGAGTAATTTTCTGGAGGCAGAGAAAGAGAGGCATCAAAGATGACTTTCAGTTTCCAGAAATTACAATTACTGAAATTAAAGAAAAAAAAGGAGAGCAGGACCAGGTGAGAGCGGCAGAGCTAAGAATTCCTTTTCGGCACGTAAATCTGAATTGCCTTGGAGACTTCAAGCCATCCTGTCAAATGTCAACACATAGGTCTGGCATTCAGGAGAGAAGTCTTGGTTAAAGATATACATTTAGATAGTACAGACATGGACAGGGTGTTTGCAGCCCTGGAGAGGAGGAGACAAGATGTCTGTAAGGTCTTTCCAACCCTGATAATGCCTAAATCTATTCACCTGGGGGATAAACCTCCAAATTGCACCATCTAAAAATTGTACACGCAACCAGGTTTGGAATGCGCTGTGTCCCCCGCCAAGCCCTATGCTCATAAGCGTGCCAGCCCGTCATGCCCTACTCAGCTAGGACACATTAGAACGGCTCCCTCAGTTCCCTAAACTGGGTCCAAACTCACTCCCAAATTATTTCCCCTCACCCTTCAAATTTCTCGCCTATTTTCTGTGTAAAGCAGCCGTGCTCCCGCCTCCCAAGCCTGAAGCCCATTGTGTTTCTCTAGTGGTGACTCTGGTTCTCTCCCTCAATGGCTCCCACTAGTCTGTTATTTATTTCTGTGCTTTATTTCTGCTTCCCTACCTGATCCAGGCTGGCCCCTGGATGCTCTCCTGGTTTAGTTCCAACCTCCAAGAAATAACACCACGTCCCTATACAACTTCATGGCGTCCTGGCCGTTGGCCTGACCACCGCTTTCTAGAGAGCTGAGGCAACGGGTAAAGCAAGGAGAGAGCAGTCGATGCTCGATCCTGGGAAACCAGCCTGGCGACCTGACACTGGAGAAGTTCCCCAGACGGTGTGAGGGGGATTGTCCCCCTGATCTTTCACCCACCCCCACCCCCACGGCCCTGGGTCACCCTCCTCTGTTTACTGAGAACACGCACATGAGAAAAACAGGGCCTGTCTGGGCCAGCAAGTTGTGTAGGAGAGAATTTGAACTTTATCGGTCCTGACATTTCTGCCTTGGTATGTGCAACCGTTCTTACACATATGGATTGGATCAAATGAAATAATTTATGCGAAAGCACTTTGAAAATTTCAGAGGGCTACCCAAGGTATTGCTTGTTGTTACTATGACCGTTACACAGGAAAGGCTTTCCTCTTCAACTCCCCCAAGTGTTTGATTAAAATTAGGTGGCAAATTGGCAAGCCTCTAACATGCTTTCTTGGGTAGCTCGTCACCTATACCTATGGTGACCATATGGTGTATGTTTTCCAAGACGGCCTGGATTTTCACGTAATGTTTTTCTTTACAACAGAAGTGATCTGTTAAATTCTTAATTGTCATTTGATGACTAAGCCTCTGTTGGACTCTTCTCAAAAATAAATTCCCTGGAATAAAAACTTTGGTCAGAACATGCGTTTTAACTTCTGGAGAGGTACATACCTCCATCTTAATTAGTCATCCATGTAGAATGGGGGTACTCTGAGAACTCAGAGCGCCCCTTTTCTCTTGGGCATCCCACCTGGCAGAAGAGGGAAGTCAGAGGGCAGTTCATTCTCCCTCTTTTACAAGTGAGTAGACTCGAGCCACAGGGGTCACGAGGACAGCGCCCCAGAATCTAGCTGGATCTCAGGGGAAGGTGAAGAGAACAGCGGGAAGAGCCGGCAAGACCTTTGACCCCTGCCAGTTCTCCCTCTTTGGTCATGCAGTGCTGCCCATCCTGAAGGGCTGGCTGAAGACGCCTGTTCTCAGTCACGTCAAGCTGCCGGCTCAGGGCTCCCTTTCACCTGGTGGAGGTGAGGGAGAGGAGGGAGGAAGTCGCTTATTGCCATGGTGAGGGCGGGAGGCTTGGTGAGGATTCTGCATCAGCGGCGGCAGCCCCTCCGGTTCACATCGTCCACACATTTTCCATTTCCATAGTTTGGGGAATAAGTCGTGAACAGAAACTGAGAGAGTACAGTGGGCAATAGGCAGCCTGCTTGTTGTCTATAGGTCAAGTCCTTAGGGAAGACAAAGGAGGTTTGTGGGTTCCTTCCCCGAGACGTCACTTCTTTTTTTTTTTTTTTTAAGAAGATGTCGGGGGTAGGAGTCTATTAATTAATTAATTTATTTTTGCTGTGCTGGGTCTTCGTTTCTGTGCGAGGGCTTTCTCTAGTTGTGGCTAGCAGGGGCCACTCTTCATCGCGGTGCGCGGGACTCTCACTATCGCAGCCTCTCTTGTTGCGGAGCACAGGCTCCAGATGCGCAGGCTCAGTAGTTGTGGCTCACGGGCCCAGTTGCTCCGTGGCATGTGGGATCCTCCCAGACCAGGGCTCGAACCCGTGTCCCCTGCATTAGCAGGCAGATTCTCAACCACTGCGCCACCAGGGAAGCCCGAGACGTCACTTGTATTTTTGTTTTGTTTTGTTTTGTTTTTGCTGTACACGGGCCTCTCACTGTTGTGGCCTCTGCCGTTGCAGAGCACAGGCTCCAGACGTGCAGGCTCAGTAGTTGTGGCTCACGGGCCCAGTTGCTCCGCGGCATGTGGGATCTTCCCAGACCAGGGCTCGAACCCATGTCCCCTGCATTAGCAGGCAGATTCTCAACCACTGCGCCACCAGGGAAGCCCGAGACGTCACTTGTTTGTTTTGTTTTGTTTTGTTTTTGCAGTACGAGGGCCTCTCACTGTTGTGGCCTCTCCCTTTCCCCTAAGGTACCTCATTTAATCACCACAGCGCCACTATGAGGCAGGTAATGTGATCCTAGCTTTGCTAGTGAGGAAATTGAGGCTAGTGACTTGCTTATGGTTATTCAGCTAATGAAGAAAATGGAAGCATCAAGTATGGAGCCCAGCTTTCTGGCTTGAACAAATGAGTGCATGTTATTGCCATTTGCTGATGTGAAAAACTTGGATTGGAGGATAGTTTTGGGGGGGATTCAAAAGTTTATTTTCGACATGGTGAATTGAGCTTTCTGTGAAATATCCAAGTTGGCATCTCTCTGAACCTCAAAAGAGAAAATACAGATGTGAGCGATGTCAACATAGAAGCAGGTACTAAAAGCCAGGCTTGGGGTGAGAGTATAAATTGACACAACCTCTACAGATGGGGGAACCGTGTCATTTATCATCTGAACCCAATACTTAAGAGCAAGAGGTATTATTACTAATAACTACATTGAGGCAATGCCCTTGGCAAACTAGAGCGATCGGGCTTTCTCTCTATAGGAGGTAATCTGGCAATTACAAAAGCATATGTTCATTCACCCACTTCTGGGAATTTATCCTTCAGACATACTACAAATATTCTCACATATGTGCAAAACAACAAATTTATTAAATATTAATTACATTATTAATAATAGCAAAAAATAAAAATGTCAATATCAAGAATAGGGAAATGGTCAAATAAAATATTTGCATTAAAAATGGAATATGATACAGTGATTAAAAATAAGCTTCTCTTTGTGTGTTATGGTAATCTTCAAACTGTATAATTATATATTTTTTAAAAACCCACAAGGTCCAAAACATTGTGTAGCATGTGTTACTGTTTGTAGAAAATTTTTGGCGGGGGATTTTTTATATATATATATATATATATATATATATATATATATATATATATATATGTGATTATATATATATGTGTGATTATATATATATATATAATATATAGAAAGAGAGAGAAAAAGAGAAATTACAGATAGATAAATAGATAGATAGACTACCTCTGGGAAAATACACAAGAAATTAGTAACATTGGTATCCTCCAAAGAAGGAAATTGGGTGACTATGAGACAGTTGTCTGAGGGAAATTTTTCACTGTACCTTTTGACTATCTTGAATTTTAAACCATGTTAAGATACTGCCTCTTCAAGAAAAAAAAAAACACATATTAACTTAAAAATAATTCAATACAATAAAGACAGACTGAACTTCAACCCATAGAAGAAATGTAATGTGAGGCTTGCAGTGTTTTATGCATTGTCTCATACAAGGTAAGAACTACAAATACGTTAGCTTATGCAGGGAAAACTATTCTTCTCATGTATGGTAACCAAGACATCTGCTCTCAGACCAATAGACTGACACTAAGCAAAAGATGGCAAAATACTGTGAAATGGTATTCCAGATGAATACCTGGAAAGGAACAATGATAGCATCCAGACAGATACTGAAGATTAGTAAAGATGCTCTATGCACACTTTGACCCAGCAGACACAGACTAGGAATGATCCCTTCCTGCTCATGAATGAGTAAATAGAAAATGACCACATGGATCTTCTGTGAATGTATAGATAAAGCGTGGAGAGCCCAAGAGTCGGAGAAACCGCATATAGTTTTGAAAAAAGGTTTTTCAAAAGAAATAAAAACAAATTTTATACATCTTCATTATAATCTTAAAACTTCACGAAAACTTGGAGTCAACAAAGCAATATATAAATACGTTAGAGGAAAAAGAAACCGACTAAAATGTTAGGCTGGAATTTTTTAAATAACAAGAAAAAATGTATATATATAATTGCAGATTGAAAATCAAAATTAAAAGTTCTAAAAAGCTTCAGTCCCGATGGATAACTAGTACCAGGTTAATCCCTCCTTCCTTAAACAACAAGAAAACTGGACACAATATATGAAATAACTCCTTTCAAACATTAGAAGCAAGCAGAGCAGAACTGTGACAGTGAGAAAAAGGAAAGAAAAGTAGTGAACCCTACAGTTGCTGTGGCTTCTTGCCTGGAGGCACTTTCTGGACCTCAGCACAGGGAGGAGGAACGCAAGCAGGGCACGGCAATCTTGCTGAGTTGAGGCAACAGATTGAAGTTTGTGGGGCAAACTGCCGGAGACAAAGAAGCAATAGGAAGGGGGCGGGGGGAGAGAGAGAGAGAGAAAGAGATGTCCAGAAGTCTGCATAAGAGCCTCCTAGAGTCTGATACTGAATAGTAAGCCATACACGTATAGGATGCAATTCCACGAGGCCATACAGAATCTACTGATGGGAACTGTAAACCTGAACAATTGTCAGAGTTCCCCAAGAACTGAGAGATGTCCAAGTTCCAGCCAGCCAAAGTGGAGAGACATCGTTGAACACTTAGGCATTCAGGAGACCCCAGAAAGGTCATGTCTTAATGGGAGGACGAAATTACCTCTGGAGTAAAGGCTTCTCTAGATTTTCCCTTAATATTTTTTTGGATCTGTCTCCTAAAGCAAAGGAAATAAAAGCAAAAATAAACAAGGGACCTAATTAAACTTAAAAGCTTTGCACAGTAAAGGAAACCATCAACAAAATGAAAAGACAGCCTACTGAAAGGGAGAAAATATTTGCAAATGTTATGACCGTTAAGGGATTAATGCCCAATATATATAAACAGCTCATACAACTTAACATCAAAAAACCATACAACCCAATTAAAAAATGGGCAGAAGCACTGAACAGACATTTTTCCAAAGAGGACATACAGATGGCCAGCAAGCACATGAAAAGATGTTTAACATCACTAATCATCAGGGAAATGCAAATCAAAACCACAATGAGATGTCACCTCACATTGGTAAGAATGGGTATTATCAAAAAGAACACAAATAACAAATTGTTGGTGAGGATGTAGAAAAAAGGGAACCCTTTTTTCCACACTGTCGGTGGGAATGTAAATTGGTGCAGTCACTGTGGAAAACAGTATGGAGGTTTCTTAAAAAAACTAAAAGTAGAACTACCATGTGATCAAGCAATCCCAAGATGGGTGGATCTAGAGGGTATTATGCTAAGTGAAATAAATCAGACAGAGAGAGACATATACCATATGATCTCACTTATATGCGGAACCTAAAAAAAAACAAATGAACAAACAAAGCAAACAGACACAGAGTCATAGATACAGAGAACAAATAGGTGATTGCCAGAGGGGAAAGGGAGCAAAATAAGTGAAGGGGATTAAGAGGTACAAACCTCCAGTTATAAAATAAATAAGCCACAGTGATGTACAGCATATGAAATATGGTTAATAATATTTTAATAACTTTGTATGGGGACAGATGGTTACTGGACTTACTGTGGTGATCATTTCATAATGTATACAAATGTCAGATCACTATGTAGTACACTTGAAACTAGCATAATATTGTATGTCAATTATATTTCAATTTAAATAAATAAGAAAAGTAGAAATTAATGACTAGGTTATGTAGTAAAAATCCCCATTGCTTAGAAATTAGAAAAGTACACATGAAATAATACTTGGGTCAAAAATGCAAAACCAAAATTAAGAATATTGTCAGCTCCATGGTTAAGCAAAAAACCAAGAAACAAAATTGATCACATTAAGCAAAATAGAAAGATGTACTGAAAGGATCCTGATGTAACACAAAGAATTGAACGTCAATATGGGCAAAGAAATCTCAGGGAAGTCCAACCACGGTTGTTCCAGGACCTCTCACAGTGGGAGCTAATGGTGCCTCACCTAGGCTGCTGCTAAAACTGGGAGAAGTAGGTTCAGTAGATGAAGACAATAGTTATTATGATTCCACAGATGAGAAAAATGACAATTTAAAAACAGTGGGTTGGAGTCAAATCTGTATTCAGAGAGAATTTAAATAACATTAAATTGTATTTCTAATAAATAAAAAGGTAAATAAACTTCACTGAAGTTAAAAAAGAAAACATATCACCACACTATTCCCCCAAAGGAAAGAGATAAGAAAAAAAATGGCAAAAGTAAACTTTGAAAGTTTAATGGAGAATTAGTAATAAATGCAAGAATTGGTTCTTTGAAAAAATAATAAAGTACCAAATTACTAAAAGTTTAACCCCCCCCCAAAAAAATAGGCCACAAAAAAATAGGAATTATGCATAATTCTATGCTAATCAATTTGAAATTCCTAATGTAATGGTCATTCATGTAGAAAAATTTAAAGTAATAAAACTGACACAAGATGAAGTAAAAATCCTTAATTAATCAGTAATTATGAATAACAGAGAAAAAGCTGTCAGAGAATTATCTCCAACAAAAGCTCCAAGCCCAGAAGTTTTTATGAGGCAATTTTTAATTTTTTTTCAAGAAAAATAATTCTCTCCTGTTATGTAAGCTAAAAAATAATGAAAGTATTCCAGTTTATTTTATGATTCTACATATTACTCAAGAACACAAGCGTTGTACTGCTAAAAATATAAATATAAAAAATATATAAACCAACTTTTGACTTGACTACAAATCAAATCCAGCGGCCTATTTAAATGAAGAGCACAGCAGAACGTAGAATGCAAAAATGGTTTAATGATAGGAGATCTATTGATATAATTCATCATCTTTATAAATCAAAGGAGTCACATGATTATCTTACTAGATGCCCAAAATACGTTTGATAATTTTCAATATCATTCTTGATTTTTATTAAAACAAAATTTAAAAAGAAATTTCTTAGCAACAAAGAATAGAAGACTTCCTTAACCAGATAAAGAATATTTATGTCAAATTGGCCAATATCATATTTAATGAGGAAACCTGGATATTAAAGTCAGACCTAGACATGTGAGCTTGCTATCATCACGACTTTTTAACATTTTCTGGAACTCTTAGTCAACAGTACGTCAACAAAAAGAAATATGAAGTATAAATATTGGATAGGAGAGAAAAATTGTTATTTGCCTCAGAGGTGACTAGAATACTATCCTTGATGGGCTTGGGCTTTTGGAAACCAGCTTGTCCTTATTTTCTGCGTTTTGCCCTGTCTCGTTTCTCCCCTGAGGCAATAAGCACGTTGCCTTCTATCTGCTTGAAGTAGGGAGAGAAGGAAAAGGGAAGTATAGTGGGAAGAAAGAACCGAAAAACTGGGAATACCTCAAAAATATTACACATGCACACAATACACACACAAAGAGAAAACAAATTTGGAGAAAATTATAACAGGGCTTATTTCTCAACAGCAAAATGACAACTGGGTTTTTTTCTTTATGCTTTCCAACTACTTCCGAATTTTCTACAGTGAACATTATTACCCATGTACTAGAAAAAAAATCATTATTTTTTCAGAGCAGAAGGCAAATAGGGGAGGAGAGGTTTGCAAATTGCAAGAGAGATGTGACTGGCAGGAAGTTGGCAGAACCAAAGGGGTATGAGGCATTGGGATATATTGGAAGAACCATGACTCTGCAACCAGAAGACCTGGATGCATTTCTGGTTGTGTCACTTCTAAGCATGTTAACTCCAAGCAAATCCCTTAACTCTCTGAGCCTTAGTTTCCTTTGGGGGAGACTACTATTCCCCCCTCCTCACGTTCCTACATGGAGGGGCTTCCCTGGAGAAATAGGGCTTTCCACCTTGCGTGACATTGGACCTCATGGCTCAAGTAACCATGCATCACAATTTGCCCGGGACAGTTAATGCTTTTTTCTCATAGTATTTATTCATCTCTTGCTTTTCACTCTCAAAACTGTCCTAGTTTAAACAATAAATTGATGTGGTCAGCCCACTCCTGGCGGCTTTGTCCATGGGAAAATGGATATTTTTATACCGTTTCAAGTAAAAGTGGACTTTCGCAGACTCTAGCTGCCAGACTTGCACGAGCAGGCTGCTGGGGTCTCAGTGAAGCCCAGTTTCACGTGTGGCGGCTGCAGCAGGGCATCGACAAGTGTCAGGCCCTGGCAGGCAGCACTGTGCTTGCAGCTTTGACCGTGGCTCACAGTCAAGTGTGCAGGCGAAAAGTTTAAATCATGTAGACAGCGCACGATCTGCAGAGCCCGAAGGGGTCTCATGCTAGGCATAGGTAAAGCAGGGCTAGATCGGAGGTTCCAGATGACCTTGTGTTGCTTTGATCTCTTTTGGCACTGAGGGGAGGGAACCATGGAGGAATTCAAAATCTAGCTGGATTCACGTGGCTTGTTCACACATTCCAAAATTCACCCCTGTTTGGTTCTGAGTTTCTTTAAGCACATGAGCACTGACCATGATTTTAGATTTCAGGACCCAAATTGTGGCTTAACCCACAGATTTTCTCCTTTCCCCCCAATATTACTGGGCCTCTGGTCACACTAAACACTAGATAATTGTGCTCAGATAAGTTCTCTGGTGACTGGAGATTTCTTGTGGTTCCATCTTATGTGTTCTGTTAACTCCTTGAACATGGGGCTCCTGAGAGGATATGAAGGAGCCACACCCATTCCCATGGAAGGCAGCCTGGTCTGCAGCTGCTAAAGGCCAAGACCCTCTGGTTGAGACTGGGCAGGACTGGAAATTGGAAAATGAAATCTGGACATGAATTTCTTTGCATATCAAATCACAGGAAAAACTAAAAATTTGAATTTAATTTCTTGGACTTTTAACTCCACAAGTTGAGGAAATTTAATTTTGGACTTTAATTCTTTTGGACTGAAACTTCTTTGGACTTGCCTTAGACGAGGATTATTTAATTTTTGGATTTCAGTATCTTCCTTGGAATTTCCGAATGGGAGGGAGTTTATATTCAAACTCGGTCCCCTCTATGTTGCTTGTTTATATAATTGACTATCTTTATATTGTTATTTAACCCTATTGTCAAACCTCTGAAAAGCATTATATTAGAGAATGCGGCTGAACAGTTTTGGTCTGGGGCCGGGGGAGGAAAACAGAGTGAATTTGTACTTAGTTAAATTAATGTATTCTTTGCATCCATTCAGTCTTCTGAGGGCACATTCTAAACTGTCCATGTGCGATCCCAGAAGGATTCGCTGAAGGCGCTGTGGCTGAGGTTGGGGGGCTGGCCTCCCCAAGTGGGAGCAGCATTGCTAAGAGAAAAAGTTCCCTCAGGAAAAACAGACTCCCCTGGGATGACCATCACGTTGATGGTTACACCCAGTGCGCTAGGAGAACAAAGGAGTGGGGTGCCTTAGGAGAAATCGCTTCCCCTCCTCTCCTGATGTTTCCATGGGTAACACTACTGGCTCTCCTGACCCCTTGTCCCCCACTTGTCCCCCAGAAGAGGAGGGAGTTCCCTGATCACTAAGTGGCAGCTGTCTGTAGATGCTTCTCAGTGGGATGGGGCACGTCTTCCAAAAGCCAGTAAGCACGAGAGATGCGTGCTGTTCCCCCTCACCCCGGATTCTTAGTAAGTGAGTCTGCTGTGAAGGCTCAAACCTGTGCTTGAATGGGCTGCCTCAAGGTCTATCCTGGCGTGCGTTGTGTGTGTGCCTCTGGGAATATTAACAGACTCATCGCATGTCTCAGTCACGCTGCCAGATACCTTCTATCAGTAACAAAGCTGACGTTTTCCTCTTCACTTGCCTGGCTCCCCTAGGTTCTGAACTTGGGCAAGAACAGGAGTATTATTTGTTTACTCTATAGTGCCCCCCCAAAACGTCATCTTTAAAGGGTGAGTAATAAGCACCTCTTCCAGCCAATCTCGAATGGAAGTCTAAGTAGATAATGGATGTGAAAATATTTTGTAAATTGCTGATCATTATGTACTTTAGCCAGTGATCATTGTTACTTTCATTAGGTCTCAGATAACCATCCCCTATTCTGCAACTCAGAATTTCAAAGGGCACTGCTCACTGTAGTATATTAAGAGTCAAGAGTCACCACCTACTGACTGTGCTAGGCGCTCAAGACAATTTCCCACTCTGAGCATTTCTTGCTTAATGGACATCACAACTTCCCTCCAAATGTTGGGAAAAATATGAAGTTCCTGCAGTAGGGGCGGCGGGATGTAGAGAAGGATGAATGTATGCCAACAGGAGGTGCTGGATGTCATTTCTCGTAAATACAGAAAAGAGGTGATATTTGATATGGTCACAGCCTTATGCAGGAAGAGTTGTGAACACTCTGTGTTCTTCTTCAAGGTTGGAAAGGGGCATAGGTTACCCACTTCCTCTCGTTTAAGTTGATATCTCTGTGTCAACTTCCCATTAGCTATTCTGTCGACACCCCGTATAGCTCCAGCTGCCCGGGGAACCCTATCCCCCAAGCAGAGATAATGAGACAGTGCTACTTATATAACCTGGTCTGATTAGAGTCTCAGATCTTTGCACCTCAACAGCTGTGTGTTGTCACCAATGGAAATTTTTAACTCGTCTGCCAAGTCCCTGGTTGCCCAAATAAGTGGCTGAAAGAGTGGCTGCTGTTTCATCGTTTATTAGAATGGAATTTAGGTTCTGATAAACCCTAATGCTGAAAATTAGCTTCAAGGAAACTGCTGTTGCAGTTCTTGGTCTCTGGCTGATAGGAACAAGTAGAATTTATTCAGGTGGGTTTTTTTTTTATCCTGTAGACAGTTCAGCACACAAATTACTTCAGAGCTATTCTTAAAAACGTAATAGGACCAATACTTAGGAGAGCCAGATGCAGTGTGAGGAGGGTCAGAAAGCATCTATTATAGGCTTGACATTTGCTCTCCTGCAAAGCCTCGAAAGATATTGAAAAATCTCTTCCCGATCTTCCTGGAGGCTGAGCCAATGTTGCTGCCATTCTCTGGGTGTTGGCAAGACCATGGGTGAAGAAGCCATGTTAGCCTGCAGAGTCATGTTGGAATTAGCCTTTTCTTATGGGAGAAGTCAGGGGCATCCTTCTTTATTCAGACTGTGAGTCACATGGAGAGGTCACCCCACGACTACAGTTCATTCAAAACTTGGGCAATTGAACATCTTTTCGAGGTCTGCAAAGCAAGAAGTTTTACATCCTTGGCTGGTGTGTTCAAGTGTCTCACACCTATTTCAGATGGAAAAAGATAGTTATTTTTCAAAAGCATTGTAGAACTTTCTTGTTCTGCTGTCATGGAGCATAAACCCTCTTTTCATTACCACTCCCCTCTGATTCTTTTACACATGGTTCTTGGTGGTTGTAATGAATTCCACCCCCTTGGCTTGTCCTTTTTCAGACTGAAATGATCAATAGATCAACCAGAAAATACTACGTTCCCAACTGGGAACCTCAGCGGGACAGGAGGAGGCCACTGAGTGAAGTTATAAGATACAGTTCCTAGTCTCATTAGAACTTACCATCTCGTGAACAAATTCTTTAATTTTTTTCCCTGTCAGGAAAAGTTTTCTTGTTTCTCTCCCAATCTTTTGTCCATTTTGGCCATGTCCTTCCCCAGCCTTTCCAAGTTCTCCCAATTCCTTCTTTGTTTCCAAGGCCCAGCTTGAATCTTGTACAGGGAAACAATAATCTTATTTTAAAAGATTTTTAAATTCAAAAAAAATGACATCTTGCTTATATTATCTTAAAATTCAGATGGGAAATCAGGGGAATTAGAGGCAGGGTTGGATTCTGGCTCTGCCTGGCTGTCAGACTTCTGGCGAGGGTCCCTAACTTTTCTCAGCCTCAGTTAAGTCACTTCTAAAATGTGGGATGCAACAGTCGATTTCAGGCTTGGTGGGAGTATTAGACACTAGATATAGAACCTTGTACTGATTTCTTAAAGTGGAAACTTAAAAATATCTGAAACCTATTGCCTTTTAATGAATTCAAACAGGCCCGTGAGTCTCAAAAACAGGAGCAGTTCTCACTGTGATTCCTTTCCTTAGACAGAGCCGGACCTTCCTGGCCAGTTCCCACAGCCCATGGTTCATGCTCCCCTACCTAACAGACCATGCTGGAGTTGTGTGTCTATAAATCTGCCCCTTCGTGGATAGTGAGGTCCTCCGGGAAATGTGGAGCGTCATTTCACCTGTGCGTCCCCAGCACATTGGTACTTGCCTCCTGGTTTATAAATCACTTTCACATGTATTTTCATCTCATCTCATTTAAATCCTTTCAACAAGCCCAAGAGCTAGTTGTTTGGGCCCATTTTACAGTTGATAAAATGTGCTCAGAGTGACCACGTAATTTTTCTACCATCAAAATGCTCAAGAACTAGGAAATTTTTGTTTAATGGATATAGAGTTTCTGTTTGAAATGATGACAAAGTTCTGGAAATGGAGGGTGGTGATGGTTGCACAATACTGTGAATATACTTAATGCCAGTGAATCGTACATTTAAAAATGGTTAAAATGGTAAAGTTTATGTTATCTATATTTTATCACATTAAAAAGGGGGGGAAGAGCTGAAAATTATATACATTATATATATGAAATCCATGCTTCTTATAAAAAGTTAAAATATTTAAAAAAATGCTTATGAACAAAGTAACTTGAACATGAATCTCAGTCTTTTTTTTTTTTTTGCGGTACGCGGGCCTCTCACCGCTGTGGCCTCTCCCGTTGCGGAGCACAGGCTCCGGACGCGCAGGCTCAGCGGCCATGGCTCACGGGCCCAGCCGCTCCGCGGCACGTGGGATCCTTCCGGGCCGGGGCACGAACCCGTGTCCCCTGCATCGGCAGGCGGACTCCCAACCACTGCGCCACCAGGGAAGCGCAGAATCTCAGTCTTTTGACAGTTTATTTTGTGTCTCTGCGGCCTCTCTGTCCTATTGCCCTGGCATTCTCTGTTTCCTGCTTTCCCTGCTGTCCCTTTTACGCACATACACTCAACGCGCTTCTCCGGGCCTGGAGGTTAAACCACCCCCAGCTAGGCTGAAGGCTCAGATAATCCCCAGGCTTGTGAATTCCAGGAGCGTAGTACTCGAGTTGCCGGGTATCTCTGATGGAGGAACGGGCTTTGACGGGGACCCGCCCAAAGAGCACCAGGCTGTCCTGGGAGCTTGCTCAGCTTACTCTGTGCAGCAGAATCTTGCTTGGAATAGTTCTGTAGTATCTACAAAGACACACTGAGTGGTTTTAAACTCCAGGCATCATGTAGACAAAAAAGGTGTAGCTGAGAATGGTCAAAACCACACAGTTGAGCAGATTCATAGGCAATGGCTATAAATATCTTATTGCAAATTCTGGTCTTAAGTCCTATTAAGTCCTACTTCCTCTTCGCCAAAATGATTAGCAAGTGTACATAAGGTTGGCTGAGTGGGGGGGGGGGCGGGGGGCGGGGTGGTCGTCTGTGCTGATCGTGACCAGATTTCTTTTCCTGGGTTACTGTGTTCACTGTTCCTGTCTTGTCTATCCTGGGATATACCCGATGCTCTTCTTCAGCCTCTGCCAGCATACTTGCTCAAGGGTCTGTCTGAGGAGAAGGTTGGTCCACTCCCATGTGCTGATCAGAATGCTTGTTGCTTCTTCCTTTCAGGGAGAAGGAAACAGCTCTTTCTGTTTCCTCAACCCTGTAGTTTTACATCTCCGTTGATTCTGGAAGCTCTGCGTCCTCTGACCAGTTGTGCTTGTGCTATAGTGAAGGGAATGGACGCTCTGTTGTCCACTCCTTTTGGACAAACCGTGGGTTCGAAGATAAAAATTTATTTCCTAGTGGACAAAAGCAAGGACACCAGGACATGTTGTCAACATTCTTTCCGATCAAAACAGATGGAACTTTTACAGTTTTTGTATTTTATCTCCAATCATGGATGGGCTCACCGTGTGTCCAAGGAGCAGATCTTGGCTGTCATCTTCACCTGAATTGGAAGAGGAATGGGATGCTTCTAGAATCCTCGAGGGTGGGGGTGGGGTGTTCCTTGTCACCCCCTGTGTTCTTTATATAGCCTGAGGCCACCAAGGTGGGGGCAGGATGAAGCTAAACAAAAGAGGCAACATAGACCCCCTCTGCTGTAAGCCTTAGACTTTTTTTTCTCTTGGATTTGTCTTTGTGTCTTTTTGTCTCTCTTTTAAAACCACTTCGCGAAGGCATAATTGACATACAGTAAACTGCACGTATTTAAAGCATAGTCTTTCTGAAAAACTCTTAGAGGAAAACATAGGAAGAACACTCTTTGACATAAGTCACAGCAAGATCTTTTTTGACCCACCTCCTAGAGTAATGGAAATAAAAACAAAAATAAACAAGTGGGACCTAATGAAACTTGAAAGCTTTTGCATAGCAAAGGAAACTATAAACAAGATGAAAAGACAACCCTCAGAATGGGAGAAAATATTTACAAATGAACCCCAGACAAAGGGTTAATCTCCAAAATTTACAAGCAGCTCATGCAGCTCAATATCAAAAAAACAAACAACCCAATCCAAAAATGGGCAGAAGACCTAAACAGACATTTCTCCAAAGAAGACATACAGATGGCCAAGAGGCACGTGAAAAGCTGCTCCACATCACAAATCATTAGAGAAATGCAAATCAAAACTGCAATGAGGCATCACCTCACAGTGGTCAGAATGGCCATTATCAAAAAATCTACAAACAGTAGATGCTGGAGAGGGTGTGGAGAAATGGGAACCCTCTTGCACTGGTGGTAGGAATGTAACTTGATATGGAGAACAGTATGAAGGTTCCTTAAAAACTAAAAGTAGAATTACCATATGACCCAGCAATCCCACTACTGGGCATATACCCTGAGAAAACCATAATTCAAAAAGAGACATGTACCACAATGTTCATTGCAGCACTATTTACAACAGTCAGGTCATGGAAGCAACCTAAATATCCACTGACAGACAAATGGATAAAGAAGATGTGGTACATATATACAATGGAATATTACTCAGGCATAAAAAGGAATGAAATTGGGTCATTTGTAGAGAAGTGGATAGACCTAGAGACTGTCATACAGAGTGAAGTAAGTCGGAAAGAGAAAAACAAATACCGTACGCTAACACATACATGTGGAATCTAGAAAAATGGTACAGAGGAACCTGTTTGCAAGGCAGAAATAGGGACACAGACATAGAGAACAAACGTATGGACACCAAGGTAGGGGAAGGGGGGTGGGATGAATTGGGAGATCGGGATTGACATGTATACACTAATATGTATAAAGTAGATAACTAATGAGAACCTGCTGTATAGCACAGGGAAACTAACTATACAGCACCAGAATGAATGCTGGTGTACAGTAGAAACTAACACAACATTGTAAAACAACTATACCCCAATTTAAAAGAAAAAAAAGAAGACAAAGGAAAGCATAGTCTTTGAAAGTTTTGACATATGCAAACCCCCATGAAACTGTCACTAATCAAGCAAGTGAATCCACCCAGCCCCCTCCAAAGTTCTCCTATGTCCTTTATAATCTTCTGATCTGCTTGCTGTCACTGTTAGGTGAGTTTGCAGTTTCTAGAATTTTATAAAAAGGGGATCATTAAAGAATGTCATTTTAAAAGAAAAACAATTTATTGAGATATAATTTACATACAGTGAAATTCGCTGGTTTTAAGTGTAGTGTTAGGGTTCTCCAGAGAAAAAGAATATATACATATATGTCAGAGAGAGAAATTTGTTTTAAGAAATTGGCTCATGTAATTGTGGGACTGGCCAGTCTGAAATCTGTAGGGTAGACCAGTAGCCTGGAAACAGGCAGAAGTCGATGTGACAGTCTTAAAGCAGAATTTCTTTTCCTGAAAACCTGTTTTTGCTCTTCAGGCCTTTCAACTGATTGCGTGAGGTCCACTCACATTATCTAGGGTAATCCTCTTTACTTCAAATCAACTGACTGTAGGTGTTAACCACATTTACAGAATACCTTCACAGCAACAGTAGACTAGTGTTTGATTCAATAAATAGATATTTTCACCCACAAGTTGACACTCAAAACTAACCATCACAGGGTACAACTCACTAGTTTTAGTCTCTTTATTTACTAAAGTTCTGCTCCATCATCAAACCTAATTTTAGAACAGTTCCGTCACCCAGGGTCTTCAACACTTTCTCCCTTGGATTTATCTTTCTATGTCTCTTTTTTGTCATCAAGGTCATCCGTGGAAAAGGGACCAAAGCTACCTCTAGTCTAATTCTTCAGATCTTCTGACCTAACAAAGTTTAACAAGGCTTTTCCATAATTGCCTACTGATTATCTATGACTTATCAATATATTAGAATTGTAAAACAGTCACTCGCTAATCAGGGCCAATTCCTTGATTCACACTCAAGAGCACTGAATCCCACGGATGGGTATGGACTTCTGCTCTGTGCTGGGAGCATTCACGGGAGTCGTCATGCTTGATTCTAGCCACAACCTCACGAGGTAATTAGGGTTCAGCCCATTTGGCAGAACAGAGAATGGAGTCTCATAGAGACCAAGAGCTGACACAATGAATCAACAGACACACTGAGATTTGAAGAGGCCTTCTGATTCTGTGTCCTCCCATTGCAGGCCAGCGGCCTACATTAGACATTGCCTGCTCTGTGTTCTTTAAAGAGCCCGATATAGCATCACATGCACATGACTAGACTTCGTCAGGATAAAGAAATACCTTAGGAAGGTCCTGAGGGCAGGAAGCTTGATTAGAACCTGAGAATACAACTTCACCTGGTATTTTTCCACGCACGCCCGAAAAGGCCACCATAACAGGGCACTAGCATATTTACCTAGCTTTCTTTGTTACAACTGTTGAAATGCTTGGCTTTTAGAAAACTAGTTTAGAGCGCATTGGAGAAAGCATCCTTCCCAGACTGATTCCCTCTGGACTTTCTATTACCAACAGAGTCCTCTATTAGACAGCAAGGACCAGTGCTTACAGGAGGGACCTGGAACCTTTTGCCTAAGGCTTTGCATCTCCTTGCTTCTTCCTTGCCTCCTCCAGCTGCAGCCTCTGCCTCAGGCTCCTTCTCCTTTGTCACTCTGAGGAATGCCAAGGTGAGGCTCCATGTTCTTCTGTCATTTCCCAGGAATGGATGCCGTCAGTCACATCTCCTATGTTCTCACAAAGGAACAGCCCCCTCTTCACTCCCACATCAAAATATGTCCTACAGGACAGAATTCGGGTGTTACTTCCTGTTTCTCTTCTCTTACTTGTGCCTAAGACCTCTGAGAATTTACTGAGCTGAACTTTTCTTCAGCGTGGTGCTCAGTTCCTTGCCATTATACACCGCCATGCTAGAAAATTCTTCTGTTCTTTGTTTTAAGATCAAATCCATATCCTATTACATATTTGAAAGTTGCTGAGAGAGGAAATCTTAAAAGTTCCCATCACAAGAAAAAGAAATTTTCATAACTATGTAGGTGATGGATGTTAACTAGACTTACGGTTGTGGTGGTCATTTCACAATATATATAAATATTGAATCATTCTGCTGTACACCTGAAACTCACATAATGTTATGTGTCAATTATACCTCCACTAAAAAAAAAAAGATCAAATACATATCATGTCCTCTCTTTGCTTTATCTCTTCTTCTGCTTCCTGACATTCCAACTTAAACAAAACAGAACAGTCAAACAATTAAAAAGGAAAGAGAGGGTAACTAGACTGGAAACTATACACCATGCAAATTAGCGTAGGCTCTCAAACTTGGGACCCTTAGTGAGTACAGTATGATTCAACATAGAATAGAAATCTAGCCTCATACATGAACATTTCCCCAGGCTTCCAGGCACACCATTTTCTCTACTCAATATGCCTACCCTGTGAAGCCTGCAGAAAGGGTCGATTTTTAGGCGGCTTATTATACAGGATGAAATTTCTTTTTGGTTTTCCTGCAAAGCCAGGGTAAGTTTCCCAGAAGAGCTGGTTCAGTTTCTGTTCTCACCTCTTGCACACTCATTCAACTCCAGAAAGTGATGTATCCTTGGGTCTCAGCCCACACATAACATAAAGACTATGGAGACAAGAACCAGTTGCTTTAAGTTATCAAAAGTAAGACAATGAAAGCACCAGGGCATCACTTAGTAGGTGATTTTGTGGCTTATGCCTTAGAACTCTGTACGTCCTGGATTTTCCAGGACAACCCAGCTTTAGACACATTTATAGCTGTCAAGTCATGCATACTGATTTTTGGCTTACAGAATATGATCGCTTTGGTTATAGGTGAGCCTGTGCTATGTGAGGTCACTTTGGGAACTAATTTTTCGTGGGTGGTGTCAAAGATGCCTCTGAGTTCTACCAAACTATATGCTAAATGAGTCATATTATTGAGACGATACAGTGCAGTTACCAGGTGGTTCCGCTAATAATTAGAAACACATTTCTATATTTCATAGAACCAAAGAAAGGAAAACATCACCAGGAAAATGTTACATGTGGGGACAATTATTCAATAGGTCCTTGGCTGGGATTTGTGGATATGAACATAATTCAGAAGCAAAAATGAAATACTGGAATAATACATGGAGATTTCTGTTATCAATGCTGAGTTGCAGAAAACAGGAATTAACATTCAGCCAAGTCTTGATTATTCAAGGAATGATGACCCAATTTGTAGTTTACCAAACCCTTCCCTCCTCTTTCTTGTTGCTATAGTACGGTACTTTTCAAAGTCAAGTAATGTATTTAGAAGAAAATCTTTAAAAGGTCACAGTGTTTCTTAAATGACTTATATGATAATTGTATTAAAATTTACACAGAACTGTAAGATCTAATATTATATTTCTTATGCTAAACTAAAATTTAAGATTAAATTTGTAGACGCTGTTTTAAATAAAAATAATTCATAAAGTAAAAACAACCAACATTGTGAAATCCATAAATGGAATATTAACTCCATTAATTCCCAGTAATGGGTGATGCTGTTCAGCTGAATTCTTTCCTTGTGACCAGAAGCAGACATGAACCAAATAGTAGAGATTAGTTTTAGAGATCTGCAACTCCCACCTCGTCCCATAGGCCATCACACTCCTCCCCCAGGGATTTATAAATCCTAGCTTGAGGAGTACTTCTTTTATTCATGTAGAATTGAGTTTCTTTTTCCATTCCTATTTTCCAAGATCTGCAAGGGCTGAGAAACGATGTGAAACCAAAATGGCTCAGATATCCTTCTTGTTGGTAAAAATTGTCACTAAAGGGAACATAGAGTGATTTGTAAATTTCAATTAAATAAACTTTTGACCTCTTTTCGTTGGTTTCTCATCACCCAGGCTATTAGAGGATCATCTACAATATTGCATCTCCAGAAATGCCTGCCAACTGCACAGAACTGGCTGTAGCATGGCAGGCAGACACATGTCTTTTTCCAAAGACTTCCACATTGATTTTTGAATGAGGGAACACATTTGTTAGGACTCACTTACACTGTAAGTAGATCCACTTGAAGGAGCAGCCAACTCATGTATTGTGATGTAAACGGTGCTGTTCCACACCCAGCACTTTCATCTTCTAAGTGTTTCACAAACACTGACTAATTAATAATCCCACTTTCAGGGCTGCCAGGGAGGAATTGTACAGAAAGAGCGATGGTGGTGTTCCAGATAAACACATGTTAATTTCTACGCCAGGCTAAGGAGAAAGAAGCAAAAATGTATAGAGCTGACACTTTTATATTCATTTTTTAAATTTAAACCTCAACCTTGGCGCGAAAATAATCTTGGCGTAAAGGTCTTCTTATCACTATTTTTACAGAGGAAGAAGCTGTAGCTCCTTAAGGTAATTTTCTGGTAGTTATACAGTTACAGTAAGGGATGGAAGTGGGATTTGAACTCAGGTCTGCTCATTTCCAGTGCTCTCACTCATTTTGCCACTCCACAGCGTCTAGAATGGAAGTTTAGCATTTTCACTGTATTAGTCATTATCATTATTATTGCTAACAACAAGTGTTATTAATATTTGATGACTAATATTTCAAATTTATGTAGTCACAATCTTTGAGGCCCTAAAAGCTTTATGCAACTCTTCTGCCCTTGCTCAGTGCAGAAATGGTAGATATTTGGATTTGATATTATAAGTCATTCTGGTCTCATTCCCGTCTTAAAAGCAATTTTTCATGGGTTCAAACTCTTGGACTTGCGAAAATCTGGAATGGAAAACAATGCTTGCTTTGTCTTCAAAAGTCAGATTCATGATACACCAGATGTTCTGGTCTATGATAAAAAGTTCTTCTTAGCTTTTAATGGAAGAAAACATAGACTGGTGATTGGGACACACATCCTTTACTCTTTTTTTTATTATCACTTAAAAAGAACTGGGACTGTGGCTTCTCTTGGGTATACCACTCCCAAGGATGCAGAGTGCTGGAGAACTATTTCCCGGGCATGGGGCCTATTGTTCTACCCTAATTTTTACTGTTGGCTCAAAGGGTATCCATGACCAAATAATGGTCTCATTGCTCTTCACTCTTTTATCCCCAAAACAGACTGGAGTGAGCCTTGTGCTCTCACTGCTTCCCTTCTCAGCTCCTGTCTGAGAAGCAGCTGGAACCGTGTGAGAGGAAGACGTTAAGTGATTCCAAGGCAGGACCAGGCACAATAGTTTGGCTCTTTCAAAGGTGATGAACCAGAGAGTGCTGAGTTCCGGTGCATATTCCATCCTTTTACTGGCAAATGGGAGAGCTAGGATGCAAACCTGAGTCTGTAGAACTCGAAAGCCCATGCTGAAGCTGCGGTTTTGAATTCACTGAGCCTCTCTACCACATGTAGGCATTTTACATATTCATTTAATTGTTAATTTTTTATTGAGGGCTGCCTGCTCAGTACTATTTGAAGTGCTGGGAATAGAGTAGTAAACAGACCAAAACCAGAAAATTATCACTCATGGAGCTTACATCCTTTAATGTACATACATGTTTTCTTTTAATCATAATAACAACGATACATATATACATACATAATGATATCGATCCTTAGCTGTGTACGTCCTTAGTTATGTAATCTTGAATAAATTGCTGCACTGGGTCTCAGTCTTCTCAAATGCAAAACAAGGAAAAGAACAACTCTATGTGTATATATGGGTGTGTGTATAATATACATATGATATCCATGTGTTTATACATACACACATATACATATAGATGTATAGTTGTTCTTGGTTTACATTTGAAAAGAATAAGACAATGTAGTGATTTACTCAAGATTACATAGATAAGAATAGTAGAATTTGAATTTGAATCAAGATCTCTGAATTCTAGCCATTCCCATTTTATCATACTGCCTTCTATGCATATGATTTACGGAAAATAGAGTTTTACTATTTAAAGTGGGATCATCTTTGGGGGAATAACCAAGAGCACTGATGGCATGACAGAGTGTGTGCCATTTCATCATATTTCCAAGAGTCAAGCTATGGGTCCCTTTTTGTGTTTTATTCATTGTGACAAATTTCAGCTGGACAATCATTTTAGTAGTCGTTTGGGGAATTACATGTATCTTATTATTTGTGTTCGGCGGAGTCCAATGGAGAAAGTGAAGAATGTAGCCAGTGAGCTGGGCCCCAAGAGCTGGTTATCAAGGGTGATCTCCAAGGTCAAAGGCAGAATGGTGGTAGAATGAAGGAGTTCATAGCCCTGTGCAGCAATCCCTTTTTCGTGAATTACCAAGATGCAAGGCAGAGAATATGAAGACATCAGATGAAAATGCTATCATAAGACCTTTTCCATCAATTCCCACTCAGAATCACTCAAACGAAAACAAGGAAAGGAGAAGGAGAGGCATGAATTTCATCTTTGATGAAACTAGGAAAATTGGTTACCCCAAAACATAATTAATGAGGAAGGGATGGCAATGGCAGTGAAAGTCAAACAGGAATGGGTAGAGACTGAGAAAGGATGCTTCAGATGCTAATGTCAGACAAAGCTGGTGGGATAAATGTGGCTATCCTAAGGGTCAAAACCAACAGTCTCTTGTTGAAACAATTGGAACAAACAGAATCTGGCCGTGGACATATCTCTGGACCCCATTTGACAGAGGCAGGAAGCACAGAAGGCAAGACTGATGAGGGAATTGCCCAAACAAGCCAGATGTGTAAGAAGCAGCCAGTTGGTGAGGAAGAGTAGTATGTATTGTGAGCAATTGTGGAAATGCTGATTTATTTTGCCCAAGAAGAAGTAAAAGCTAAAAGAAGTCTCCCCCCCCTCACCCTGCCACTATTCTTGTATACAAACACATGCACATCTCTGAAATAAGAATTCCTGCTGGCCTGGTACATGGTCCTAGACCCTCTGCTCTCAAACTTCTGGCAAATAGCTGATCCAGGAAAAACTCACCTCAAACAAAGATGAATATTCTCAAAGAGGTATCTAAATATGATTTATATACATAGACCATGAAGGGAAAAAAGAAAAAGTAAACAAATGATAGGTAAAGACACTTACCTGAAAAAAAATCAATTTTCATGGAGCAGATGGTAATTCTGATCAAGTTCTTTATGATGATAATAATAATAAAATAAGAAAATAATTTCTCTATAAAACAATAGTGCAGAGCAGAGATGCAATAGCTCAAAGAAAATAAGCAACACAATAGAAAACGATAGGATATAAGGTGGCACAGCTTATGAAAAAGTGAAAGAGAAAAATAAAACTATCTGAGAAATTAAGGCCACATGAGAAGGGATACAGAGGAGGACAAGAGCGAGAAAAGCAAGCATACAAATGACCTCAGAGTCAAGAGTGGCTGGAGAGAATGTGATAGAGATGAATGGGGGACCCTAGAGATCCAGCAAACGCGTAATTCGTGTCTCTAGTAAGAACAGCGAAAATAAAAGGAACAGAGAAAATATTTTAGTATTGTATTTAAAAAAAAACTTCCAGAAATGAAAGAAGACTTGAATCTACACATTGAGAGGGAATGCTGCACCCCAGGGGGGGGGGAAAATTGAACAGAACAATCAACACTAAGACACATCCCAATAAAGTTACTGGACTTCAAATACAAAGAAAGACTCCTTTGTGCAAGCAGACAAAAATACGAAGTCATTTATAAGTAGAGTGACCAAGTGCCAGTTTACTTCTGTTTTCCAGGCATAATTATTGTGGCCTTTTCACTCTCAAAAGTGTCCTGACTTAGAAAACAAATTATAGGATTGCCTTGCTTATATGAGAGCGATAAAAGAAGAGAATGAGAAAAAGAGGCATAAAAAAAAAGAAAAAGAGGCATGCTTCAGACATCATCCCAGAAACATTCAACACTAGAAGAGAGTTTTTAAAAACTCCTATGAAGTCCTCAAAGAAAGAGAGTGTAACTCAGGAAAATTTTATACCCAACTAAACAGCCAATCAAATAGAAATAGAGTAGCCATTTGTTTTTCTATGTATGAACCAGGGAGTATAATTCTCCTGAGTCCTTCCTGAATAAACTGTAGAAAGCAATCATCAAGTAACCATGAAAGAAAAGGAGGAACTGCAACAGATATGCCCCAATTTAAAATCATCATATCTTTCAATTCCCTGCAACAGGTTTCTCTCTTTATTCCCTACTTCAGCTAATGTTACCGCAAAATCCAATAGCCTAACTAGCAAACTGGGAGTTATCCTAGTCACGCCATCTCCTTCATTCTCACATCTAACCAGTTATAAAGTCCCGTCAAACTGCAAAGTTTTCTCTCAACCCTTTCCTCTACTTTCCATCTCTGTTGCCCAGCCTTAGTTCAGGTATGACCCTCTCTTGTCTGGATTATGGCCAGTCTCCTACCTGCAGAGTAATTTTAAAACATTTATCAACTGGCATGGTATCAACTGGCATGGCACAGACACTGACCAGTCAAAATGACACCGGTCGTAGCGATGGTCCAGCACACTGGTCCTTGTCAGCTGTCTTTTATCCCTAGCCTAATTGGTCTCCTCGCCTCCAATATCCACTTGCTCCAATCCATAATCCACACTGTAATTTTTCTATGGCATAAAGTGGATCGTGTCACTACTTGACTCAAGTTCTTTTAATAGTTTTCCATTACCTACAGCATAGTCCTATGGATGAAGACTAAACTCTCTGGCTTGATGAACAAGGTCCTTTAGGACCTAGTCCCCACCTAGTTGTTAAAGTTTTCAATCTCATCACAGTCTCACATTCAGTGCCCTACAGCCACTCTGAACTTCTTGCAGTTCAGTGAATGCACCAGAAGCTCTTTGAGATTCAGGTCTGCGGTGGACAAGTCAAGTGGCATATCTGGAATAGGAATGGAATGTACATTCCCCCAGAGGACCCCATTTCTGGTTCTGGAATGATATCTGAGCATCAGGAGAAGCCACAGAAGCTCCAGGGCCAAGGGACAAAGTGACCTACCCAACAGGATACCAGCCACAGATCTTTTCTTATTCCTCACTTCCTTCTCATTTTGAGTTTCCTATATTTATTAAACAACCAGTCACTTTATATTATAGACACACTCCATCATTTTTTTTGGATTAGCTGACTGACAAGATAGTCCCTAAAGAGTGGATTCTCAAAGTGATACTGTTTCCTATCATTTGTGACAGATCAGCTACCTCTCCCACATGCCAAGGCAGGGCTGCCTCTAGGGATCAGAATTCAGTCTCTCTTTTGCTCATTTAACAAGTATTCGTGAGGCATCTCAGGCACTGGGCCCTGAGCTCCACATCCAGGATTGTGACAGATAAGGGCCCTGTTCTTATGAGCCTTCGAGTGAAAGTGGACCACAAATGAATACAAATTACAAGGACACAAACAGAGGCCAGCTAAAGAGACTAGGTGGGAAATCTGCACGATCGGAGGTCAGCAAAGTCCTCCCTGAGTAGATGCTACTTAAACTGTGGCCTGAAGGCTGAGAAGGCACCAGGCAAAGACCCAGGGGAGGCACAGTCTACGCAGAGAGCCGGTCAACATGGAAAAAAGCAAAACCACAGTGGCTTTCTCAGAATAGTGCTTAGAAATAGCGTCTCACCCACTTATGCAAGGAGCACAATTTATGTGTTCCTTGCAGATCTCTATACCCTTGTAAAAGAAATCAGATAGTCCTATTATGAGTGTGCTTGTGAATAGTCTGGTGGAAAAATCGTGCTCAGAATCACATTCTCCTAAAGGTGCTTTGTGAATTTCCCTTTACTTGCCTTTTTCATGATGGCCTTCCCCTCTGCAGTGCTCACTGCCAACCTCTACTGCAACATTTCTGCCATCCTTTGAAGGCCCCATCAAGCCCTGCCTCCCCCATGGAACCTTCTCTGACCACTCCGGCTCTCTGTGATCACCATCTTCTCTGAGCTCCTACAGCGCTTCCATCTTCCTGTATGAGCTATTTTCTATAAATTATTTCCTTCCAGAGGCATGTGTCTTGTTCTCTTCCTATGATCTAAAAATAAGCATCACGTCTGTGTCCAGCCTCAGTGTCTGATGGATCAGCCTTTAACATTTGTTCAATTTTGCAGTTTCAAATCTAAGTAGACTACTCACCTACCCCAAAAAGTCCAACACTGGATGTAGGATCATTGAGTTTTTATGAAGGGATTTGACCAGATGGATACATAAATAAATACATACAGAAAAATGGCCTAAAGTAATACGAATTTCCTCTTCCAGGTAAGCACCTCAGAACACTTTCCATGTAAGCAAAAGATAATAGTAAGATTTCCTCAACCAGAATTCGGGGACTCGCAGCTATGAGAAAATCCCCAAACTTAAGAATAAGTCCCAAACTCAATTTTTTCCACTTCAAAAAAAAAAAAAAAAGCCCGGGCTTCCCTGGTGGCGCAGTGGTTAAGAATCCGCCTGCCAATGCAGGGGACACGGGTTCGAGCCCTTGTCTGGGAAGATCCCACATGCCGCGGAGCAACCAAGCCCGTGCGCCACAACTGCTGAGCCTGTGAGCCACAAGTACTGAAGTCCGCGCACCACAACGAAGAGTAGCCCCGCTCGCCGCAACTAGAGAAAGTCCGTGTGCAGCAACAATGCAGCCAAAAATAAAGTAAATAAAATAAGTCATTTTTTTTAAAAAAGGCCAAGTTCCAATTATTTTTACAGTACAAAAATTTTATTTTTTGTTAGGATAATTTAAAGTTTAAAACTGAAGTAGACATATTCATTTTACAAACAAGATATTCTTTCATAAGTAAGACCATTAAAAACAGTAAACAAAAAAGCTGTCTTTACAAAAAGCTCTGTGCATAGCAACTTTATACTGTATATAACTGACAAAGCAAAACGATAAAATGAAACTATACAGTTTGAAAATGAGACCTTACTGTACAAAAGGTAGAGAAGGGGATGGTTTTTAAACCATGCATATTGAAATGTGCAAAGAAAAACTGGGGGAAAATACGATGATATAACCAAAAATGAGATAAATAATGAAGTAAATTGTCCCTTTAAGTGAAAAATCTTAACACAGCTCCTTTTACAAAGATAGGATAGAATTTGTAGTTACCTATAGAAATACTTATTCCAAGTGGCACAAAAATAACCTGGGACCGGAATGATTTAACAGCAATGACTAAAGAGGACAGAGTAGCTTTGTTTTTAATTTATTAGTACACTAAAAATCATCCTTACACACATTTGTACACTTAAATAGATCTGTCACTGCTGAGGTTCTAGCTGAATGGTCAAGGATGTCTGGTATTTAGTTACACACATTTTTCGGTGTAAAGCTATCAAGAAATTCTACAATCATTTTGAAGACAGTACTGCACTCATCTTCATGCAAGAGCAAACTTCACAGATTCTAAAAGCAATGCTACTTAAAAAAAAACATTTCCTTATGTTGGATTGGCTCAAATCCAGGTCTAAACATGCTTAGTTTTGTTCTGCTTTCACTTTTGGATGGTGATGTTTGTCATCCACACTCTTCCTCTCCCATCAGATTTTTCACTGGGGAAAGTTCTCTTGTGTGTTTCCCTGTTTTTTTTGGTGCTTTAAGCCCTGACTAGGAGGGACAGGGACGGTCAGCAGGAATTACGAGTATGCCAGGTTTCCAAACCCTTGGATTATCATGTGCGTAGAAATAATATTTGGGTCATATTGGGTAGTTCTAGAATAGATTAAAGGCAAATAAGACCGTTGGGGGTTGAATAGGTGTGAGCAAATGGAAGGGAGGCTGAATTTATGAAGTTGTCCAGAATTGGCTCAGATGCACTAAACATGTTTTTCCAGCAGAGCTGCATCAATTTCTAATAGAACCCCAACCAAGAAGCCCAAACTGAAGTCTGTATATAGACTATACTGTGGTGCCAATGAGTCAGCAAGGAGAACCCTGGTCTGGACAAAAATGACATCCTTGTTGGCAATCCAGATAATTCTGGATACATCTCCAGGATCACACAGGCTTTCAAGACTTTACTCCATGTTAGCAGTTCCTGCAAGGTTTCTCCTGCTAAGAGCTAGTCCCAGAACTTACGAGTGCCTGTTGCAGGCCTGAGGAAATGCGTTGCTTGGAACACAGGTGCCCCTACTCTCTGACCCTGCTAAGAATCTAGGTTTCCATTTCTTTGAAGATCAGAAGAGAGATTAGGGCTTTTAACATGCCTCTTCTGCACCCCATCACATTCTTGCCCGGAAACGGTGTCAAGTTGAATACATATTTTTTTCAAGTGAGTTTAATGCCATGAAAGGGGAGATCTGCAGCGAGAAGAAAGGATGTGAACATCCTAAGATTGACGATGAAGAGTCCAAGAAACAGAGTCACCGTCTTCAAATCCAGTTTCTGAAGTTCTGTGGGGCTTAAATCTCTGTGCTGAACCACGTAACCAAAGAGGAGGGAGGGAGGGGCTCTGAAAGGGAGATTCCACAGAGGCCACTTGTTTGGGAAAGTCACATGGCTTTGGCTGTCTTTAAGGTGAGACCCGTCTTTCCCTGGGATGCAAAGCCGGGGACACACTAAAACATGGGAGTTCTCTGCACTGCTCAGGGGAGAATGTTGAACGCTAATATAAATTTTAAAAATTATGTATTCACAAAGAGTGAATACCTAAAGGGACATGTAGACTATTTAGAAAGCAGACGGAGCTGGGAGTGGATTGATGGGTTTGAGTATTTGTGTACGTGCATGGACTTGCATCGTTTCTGCATCAGGTGGTTCCATATAAGATACATGTTCTTGCCTGTGGGTCAGTAAAATGATGGAAAAAGAGGGGGATGCGGGATGGGGGATAAGAGTCTAGTAAGTAACTGCAGTAATAATCACACACCTTTTAAACTTGTTACTACATGTTTGCATCACTTCCATTTTACATCAGGAAGAGAAATTCCTCTCTCTTCCAAAAAGGTCTTAATTTCTACCTCTACTTACAATAAGTTACACGTTTATTTATTTAAATAATTGTAAAACATTTTAAAATTTTTCCCTTTTTTTTGTTTTTTTTGTTTGTTTGTTTTTTAAAGAGATTAAACTATAAGCAAACACACATACAACAACATTTCATCATTCAATTCAGGTTTCATTTTAAGAAAGTCTTCCATGCTGGTACCCTGTTTTGTTCAATTTTTTTTTCTGCATAAACTAAATTGGTATCTGAAAGGCTTCATAGAAAATAGAAACTTTCAACTTTTTTTTCCTACAAAGAAAAACAAATAGTATCCAAAATATTAAGCATGAATCGTTTGCCAATTTTTTTTCTTAAATATTTTACAAACATAGGAAGGTGGTTCTCATAATGTTCATAACAAAGAATTGCATTTCTGCTCTTAGCACTGACTACGTCAATGACATCTTTTGTCCTTGTTCCCAAGAGGGTCAGTTTGTGTAGTTACCATCAGAGCTACACAAGAAACGTGAGACCAGGTAAGAGGCAGCTCCTTGCAAACCCAGATCTGTCCATCATGTTCACCTGGGGCACAACTTTCCCCAGAGAGCTCCTAGTGCTTTCTTCATTATTGGTCCATCAGAGTAAGCAGTTTTGTGCTATAAGAAAGCAGTTCTTCCTCTTCTTTACATTGGGGGCACGACAAGTCCGGTCATGGCTGCAAGGGAAGAGTGGCACAGGCATGAGACTTAGAGATTCTTTACATTAAGGTCTAGAAACCAGAGAGAGGGGCGGGGCCTGGGATGGACAGTCTGGTACCGTCCAGGGAGATGGTGCCCTTAGCGGATATGGGAACCCATTTTCTCCAGGTCTGGTCTAGCAGACAGCCAATGAGAGGCACCAGAGCCTTACTGAATCACTGAAACATAAACAAAGCTTGTTGAAGTTTTGCTTGGGAGGCCAGAAATTATGTTTTGCTTTACATTAACAGGTTGTATACATGACATAAGAGACATAAACGTGTAAACTAAATTGTAATATATGTCTAATATATTTTTCACTCTTAGACTAAAATAATTTCTAGATTATATGGTTGGAAGAGGAAAATATATTCCAGGTGCCAAGCCTATTGAGTTACTTACTAGGCATGGTTTATAACAAATCGGACTTTCTGTCCATCCTAGCTGAAATTGGATGAGTTTTTTTTTTTTCCTAACTAGCTCATCTTCCTTTGGGGCTCACAGCTGTACGTGATGTCCATTCACTAAGGGATGCTGATCCACTAGAACAAAAGACTTAATTGAGTTCCTAATTTGGGAGTCACCCCAATCTCTACTCTTCACCCCCAATCCAAGCGCAGTGTCCAGCGCCCCTCTGTCAAGAGGATACTGCAAATGCCTGTCTGGGTGGCATCAGGTCCAAGGTTTCCCCTCGATATGAGAAATAAAGCAGCATCAGCACAATGTGGAAAACTCACACAGCAAAACGCAACCCTCTGGCCTTGGCTTTCGGGTGATGAACCCGTCAAATTTTCACATTCTTGGAAACTGGCAGAATAGTTTCCTTGTGTCCAGACTTCACACTGCATCTAGAATTTGATCCTGTGAGTTTTATTGTCTAAGCCTCATCTAAAGGGCTTATCAAACATCATAGAAGCATTTTGCTGAACGGTGTTCACTAACCTGATAAGCAAATGGACAAAATTCTTCCTGCTTCTTCCAACACGTCTCTCTCTCTCCCCCTCCCTCCTTCCCTCCTCTCTCCCCCACCCCTCCCTTCCCCCATCCCTCTCCTCTTCCCTTTTCTCTCCTTGCCAGCCAGTCTTCTCAGGCAAAATTGTCAGCCATCTATTTCCCTGACCATACAGCCTTTATTGAATGTTTGTGAGATCCAGATTAAGGTCTTACACAGCGGCGAGCAAACACTTAATTATTTTTGCCTGTATTACTATATATTGAATCGATGTAACTTTTCAATAAAGGCAGTTCAGTTCTGGACACTCCCCAATGATTTGGAGATATAGCAACCCTGGCAATTATCCCAGAGTGTAGGAGGTATTTTATTTTATTCTTTTTTTTTTTTTTGTCCTGGAGGGAGCTGGAAAACGAATCCGGCACAGTGTATACTATTATCTCGACGATCTGTACTCATCAACTGTGAATGCCTGATAAATGAGGTAGAAGGTGGGGAAAATGAACACTGCACGTATAGCTCCCCAGCAGTAGGTTTCGGGCTCACGTTTTCAACTTTAACTTGTCTATTACACTTCAGACTCATCAGCCCCTTCCTTTTCCTGCGTCCTCAGAGAGTTATCTAAGGAGCTTATTAAAAGGGCAGAGCCTCTCCGAGAACAAGATCCACTGCACGACTGAAGAACAGATTTCATGCATTTTCCTTCTCCCTGGTCTCACACCAGGCACTGCGTGGGCTGCACTCTGCTCCGTGGTGACCCTGACTTTTTGCTTGTAGAAACCGTAGCCAACAGACAGAAAGCAGCAGTTATTTGGGAGAATCCTTAACTGCACTTTGTCCAATTTCTTTTTACCTTTGACATTTCATGGGAATGTAATAATCCCTCTTCGGTCCAGGTGGAAAGGTGGTACGGGCGAACGGTGAAGAGAAGACCTATACTACTTCTGTCCCCAGAGAGACAGCGGGCTGTCGGAGTGCAGGCTCTGGGGTCAAAATGTCTGAGTTCAAGTCATCAGTCACTGGCTGTGTGGCCCTGGGCAAGCTCCTTAACTAAAAATGGTGATACCAGTATGACCTTCGCCTTTGGGTCACACGAGAGGCTGGAACGAGATAATTCCTAGAAGGCACTTGGTTCAGCATCTTGCACGTGGGATCAAGGCACAGTCAGCGAGTCTCGGAGAGTGTTGGCTGCACAGTCCCTCTGCGGGTGACTAAAACCACCTCAGCTTAGAGCAAGCGGAAAGAAACTCCCTCTCAGCCTGTGATCACCCTCCGCCTCGGGCCACATTTACACCCTCCCACTGTCCCTAAAGAGATGGAGTGTCCTGCCACTCAGCCCCCGTCACCCCAGGATCCCTTCATTCAGTGATTGCAGGCAGCGTATTCAAGGTCAGCGTGGCTCTCTCCCTCTCTGCACCAACGGGACACGTGGTGATGCTGGACCTTGAACTGCTGAGTCACTGGTCCAAGATGAGGAAGAACCAGAGTGAAGGCTTCTGGAAGGCATCCCCTGTCAGCTCCATGTATGAAAAGTCCTTCACCTTTCCTACTTCTTCGCACACGTTGCTTCTCAACCACCTTGGGATAGAGCCATCAGTTCTCCTGTTTAACAGGCTAGGAGACTGAGGCTCTCCGATGACAGTGACTGGTAGGGATGCCCTGGTACAGCCTGCAGGGTCTGTTGAAGTCAAGTTCCGTGTTCTTCCCACAGCTGGTAGCCTTTGTGGTTCCCCTCGGAATTCTCTCCTATTTCTCCACACACCACTTTGTATTTTCATAGTTCTTTGTTTTTCAGTCTCCAGCTCCTAATTTAAGTGTTGCTGTCTGCTTCCCCTCCACCGTTTCCTCCTCCATCCCGGCCCCCATCCTTCTCCTCAAGGTTAAAATCACCAGGGCAATTCGGAGGAGTTGTAGGACCTCAAAGAGGCTCAGGACTTCTCAGTGATTCTGTAGAAATGAACTAGAGCCCAGGACCTGTGTCCGTGTGTAACCAACTCAGTTGTCACTCCTGCACACACAGTTAAGAATGTGCTGCTCAGACACTCTGTCACTGGTAGTGCCAGAAGCTCGCATGGCTGAGGACCCTAGAGGGGGTCTTCTGGCTATTTCAGCTGCTGCTGCCTCCACCAGGAAACCTTGCTGTGACCACACAGACCGTCCCAGCTCTTTGGGACAACTGCACCCTGACCAGGTGACACCACAGGGGCCCTTGGGCCTGCAGCCACTAGCAGGGTGGGGATTCCAGGCCATGGCTGCCAGTGAAAGCTTTGTCCTGGCCTCCCTGAGGGCTGCAAGCTGGACAGGCCCCACAGATGGGTCTCCCTGGACAGCACAGACCCAGAAGGGTCTGAGTCAACCAGCTCTGCTCCCCTGACTCAGTCCCTGTGTGAGAGAGGGGCTGGGGGAGGGGCGGCAAGTGGCAGTCCAGTTGCACTTTTCTTCCTCCAAGTGAAGCTGAAAATATGGGCAGGAGTTGCCTGGAATGAAGGAAGGGCTGTACCCCTCCTGTTCTCCTCCTGCACCTGCGCTTGCCCTTTGCCCTTAGTCTTTGTTGGGCCTCTCACTCTGCATTTCCCCAACGAAACCTGTGTGGCCCCCGCCAGGTTTTTAAAAAATTTTTCTTGGAGTTTAGCTGATTTACAATGCTGTGTTAGTTTCTGCTGTACAGCAGAGTGAATCAGTTATACATATACATGTATACACTCTTTTTGAGGTTCTTTTCCCATATAGGCCATTACAGAGTATTGAGTAGAGTTCCCTGGGCTCTACAGTAGGTCCTTATTAGTTACCTGTTTTATATATAGGAGTGTGTATATGTCAATCCCAATCCCCCAATCTGTCCCTCCTCCCCTTACCCGCTGGTAACCATAAGTTTGTTTTCTACATCTGTGACTCTATTTCTGTTTTGTAGATAGGTACGAGTTCCTTTGTACCCGTTCTTTAGATTCCACATGTAAGCCATATCATACAATATTTGTCTTTCTCTTTCTGACTTACTTCACTCAGTAATGACAATCTCTAGGTCCATCCATGTTGCGGCAACCCTGCCAGGTTTAAGGGACATGACTGAAACCATAGTACTTGGAAAGGGGAGTCATACTGCTGAAGGGGAGATAGGGGAGGGGAATAGGCAGCAAAAATTCAGCAATTGTTTCCTATCCCAGTCTGGAGGTGAAGCCATCGTGGGAAAAGTTCTGAGCATGTCCCCTAATGACAGGCTAGAAACCACTGGCCCTTGTTGGGAGGTGCGGCAGGTGGAGACGCTCAGCTACAGGCTGAGCCTGTTTCTCTCTGGATCTGACATCTGGATAAAAAGCAAATACATATATATATATATTTTTTTCATTCAAATATACAGATGTTTCCAACTATTCCCATGCTGGGCGGCATGTAGACCCAGCTGCTTTGTCTAGTTAGAAGCAAAAGAATTTTTAGGGGCTCTTGTGAGGGCTGGGCTTTCAACTCTTATTTCACAGTTTGTCTGTCAAGTCACTTGACTTCAAGGAGGTACCATCGCTCTAATGGTAGGATGTGTCAGGAAGCTGACGTACCTCCCAGAGCCGTGCTTGGCCACAACGGGCGAGTGCACCCTCACGGGTGTCCCCAGAGGCTCGGGAACCCCTGCGCAATCATAAAGCCACTAGGCAGATGCCATTCCAGGGACAGCACAGCCCATTCGAGGCTCTGCTGACCTCAGAGGCTTTGATCCACGAGGGGTTAACCAAACCAAACCTCTGCCCTCTTTGGTTCTATCCAACACTGCTTGTCGTGAATGTTTTCATGTCAAGACGCAGGGAGCTGCCTAAAAATAATGTGGGTCGTTAAGCTCCCTGGCGTTCAGCAGTTTCCAATTTGCTCTTTTGCCATCAGCTGCCTCCCATTCACAATGAGATGATTAGATTCTCATGTACTCATCACATTCGTGCTATGTCATGTCATATTATATTTTAGGACATTGCTCAAAAATGGGTTTGACGGGGGATATTAATGTTTGTTCTTAGATCCAGTATGTCTTTTTTTCTTTCTTCCCTACCCCACCCCTGATCAGGCACCTGCTATCAATTTGACCAGCATGTAACCAGAATTCTCAGAACTTGCTCGTGGCTCCTGACGGATCTTGTCCATTCGTGCCATGGGACTGGGAATGCACTGCAGATGGCAAACTGATTCGGTAAGCAGTAGTCACCATGTAGCATCTGCTGTGGTTGGCCAGGCACCTTCTGGGAAATAGTGACATGGCCTTGTGAAAAGCAGAGGTCTGGGGAGTCCGATGCCCCTAGAGGGTATATGTGACCCCACCACAGTTAATTTGTGTCCTTGCAGAGTTGTCCGACTTCTCTGTTATTCCCCCATCTTGCTCTTGGATAGAGAACTAGCCCAGTTGTACAAGTCATTCGGGTCTCATGATGAAAACACCAAAGCATCTCCTTGTAGGTAAATGACTAGAGATACAGAAGGATGCTGAGCTGTTTGCTCTTACCTTGCGGACCCTGTGGCACACGTATCATGCCGATACCCACGGTGCTACTTTGCTTACCTCTGAATCCATTTCCATTGCCACTGGAGCAAGCAGGTGAAGGGGAGCCTTGGGGCCTGATGACGGGGGCGAAGGCACTCTTCTGTTTGACAGCAGGAAAAACTGAAGAGGAAAATGGGAGGATGGAGGACGTGCTGGAAGATCCAACAGTGGGACTTGATGACATGACTGGAAAGCAAATGCACAATCCTTTTTTAGAAAGAGAAAGATCTAGGAGTTACGTTCTCTCTTCAGTACATACAACCTCTACACATTGCTTGAGAAATTACGAATTTATTCCAGGCATTGTTCCTGAGTCCAGGGATTCAAAAAGAAGTTGAATGTGACAAGGTCCCTGGCTTGTCCCATGGGAGGAATAAACAAATAAAAAAAAACTAATAGGGTCATTGTCCTGTTGGAGGAGTGTCCACGACCCTGAGATACAGCGGGCAGAGTGCTTTTCTGCCTGGAAGAGTCAGGAAAGTGTCAGCAGGAGATGAAATTCTGATAGGTCTTAATCCACAAGTAGAAGCTCGACAAGAGAAGGCTAAGACCAACAGCTGAAAAATTATCCAGTCTACTAAAAATCAGAAACCTCTTTTTTTACCCTAAAAAGTAGTCCTGTCTGGGAGCCATGTGCTTCCCTGGCAATTCTCAGGGCACCAGAGGTTTGATCTGTCGGGTTGGCATCTTCTCTGAGTGCACCATCTCTATGGGCCACTTCCTCATTAAATGTAAAAGTTTATTAACATTTAAGAGATTACCTCCTTCTTCCTCTACTTTCAGAGCTCCTGGGAAATAAAGCTGCAAGTCAGCCTCCTCTGATGTGATGTGTAGAAAAAAATACCAATATTAACATTAAACTGACTTAAAGGAAGCCAAAAACTAAGTGTTGTGGATTTCCAGGAAAAACAAAGGCAATTTACACAACGAAGGGCCCCATGTCTTAATGTCAGACACTCCACCAAGTCACATCATACGAGAAAATAATCTCCTCCCAGGTTCAGCTTGCTCGAGAAAGGGGTAAACTTGAGTTCACAAGGGTAGAATTGTTCGAGATAGCATTTTATAGTATGAGGTCAAGTTTCAGGGGCTCATTTTAGCATACTGTCCAGAATTCTGAACTGTCCAAGTCACATGACTTGGTAAAAGGATTACTGGAATGTAATGGCAAAGGCCGTGACAAAGGCTAAGAGTGCTGACCTCTACTTCATATCATCAGTGGTCCAGATACTCCACAAAGTAAATCTGAAAGTGAGAACATGAGTACGAGTTATGGTTCAAAGACCAAGTACGAGGTGAATTGAAGGTCCAGTGTTCTGATATCCTGTGGAAGACTCCATCCCCATTTCCCCCCTCTCCATATAAAGGTAGACTTTGGGCTGTGTTCACAAATTGCCTATATAAAGCAATCATACAGCGTACCTCCAATATGATGTCTTTTACAGCCGTACGACAAACCAAAGACTTCAAAAAAAAAAAAGAGCTTCATCTAAAAACTTCTTATCCTGAAGTGGTCCTGATTTAAAGGGCAGTGCAGAAGGAAGCATCCAAATACATCTCGGTCTTTCCACAAGTAATATGAATCAAAAGAAAAAAATGGTGGTATCGATATATATAGAATGAATAAACAAGGTCCTACTGTGTAGCACAGGGAACTACATTCAATATCCTATGATAAACCATAATGGAAAAGAATATGAATAAGAACGTATATATATGTATAACGGAGTCACTTTGCTGTACCGCAGTAATTAACACAACATTGTAATTCAACTATATGTCAATAAACAAGAGAAAAAATTGGAAAGGAGGAAAAAATCCTTAAAGAATCTCATGTAATACTTGAAGATGCAAATGAAGAAGAAATCTGGCTAATTCACTATTGCTATGGGAGAGGATACAGGTTTAAGCACTGAGAATGGATCTTATTCATAGTTCCAAGTCAATCTCCTCTTCTAGCCTTGGTTTTAGCGTCAGTGAAATGTGTGTGTGTGAGCAGGGTGGGTGGGTGAGTCCTCTCCTCTTTCTGTAAGGCACAGAATCAGAGGCCAAAGGAACGCTGAGAATCAGGAGCCCCTGATTCTGCCCACCATGAAATCTCTGCCATACTATGTGATCCATGCGAGCACCAGAATGGCACCTTGGTTTCTGAGTCTGCAATAGCAGAATCTCCCCTCATACACCATGATAGAGGAGGGTTTTTATAATGTGAATTAGACACACACACACACTCAATTCCATGTATATTCAGCATATGACTCACTTCTACAAATACTTCTTTTTTAGTAACAGATCTAAAAGCATGCTCATTAGCATGGCCACCACCTCTCAGTGGGAAAGGAGTCACTTCAGGCTTCACCATGTGGTGTAAAAGAATTGTTACAGAGCTGAATAAGCACAGAGCTGTAACATGCCCATTTAAAATATTTTTAACAGAATTTTTGTAAAATGTCAAATTACATCCAAATTTAAAATTTAGTGCGGCTATAATAAAAAGCCTAAAGGAAATTTTAATCTGTGTGTGTCAACAAACATAACGTCTATATTTATCTATTTAAAACAACCACCACACTGTTAGAGCCAGAAAGTTTTGTTAAAAAAAATTTTTTTAAGGAGGCATTTGTCTTAACAGATATTAAAACTTATGATAAGCCTACACAAATGAAATCAGTGTTATACTAGCATAGAAATAGGCAGACAAATCCTTGGCGAAAATAGAGTCCAGAAACAGACCTGAGTATACATGAGAATTAGAACTTAATAAAGGTGACATTTCAAATTAGTGGGGAAATAAACACATGGGAACAATACGCTAGCCATTTGGAGACAAAATTTAGAGTGCTTCCTCGTGTTAAACACGAAAGTAAATCTAAGTGGATTAAACAGTTATTTGTAAAAGCAAAATTATGAAGGAGCTAGTAGAAAAATTAGGAAGTTATGTAATTTACCTAATGCTTTCAACCCCCAAACCTAAACAGAACATCGTAAGACATGACAAAAATATTTCTATAACACATACAGAAAAGGCAAATGACAAATTAGGAAAAATATCTGTCATCATTATTTAGATATATTCAGATTCTCAGTAGCTAATAAGTTTTTATAAATTAATCAGAGAACATCCCACTAGAAAAATGGGCAAGGGAAGTGAAAAGGAATGTCACAGAAGGAAAACTGAAAATGACCAAAAGGCCTTTATAGACCTATAAATGGTCAAACCGATTAGTAATCATATGTAAATTAAAACAGTAATGAGATGTTATTTTCCACTTGCCAAATTGATAAAGATTAAGAAAAACTTAAGAGGGCGGGGAAACAGATACTATTCCTTTTCTAAGGGGAGTACTAACCTCTCTGGAGGGACTTCAATAATATGTATCAAAGTATTTGAAAATGTGCATATTTTTAACCCGGTAATTTAATTTCTAGAAATTAATCCCAAGGAGATAATCATAAATGTGCAAAAAAAAAAAAATCCAAGGGCGTTTTTATAGTCTTGAAAAACTGGGAAATAAGTGAAGTGACCAGCAATAGGGTAAACTATATTAGGTCCATAAAATGGACCACTATGCAAACATTAAAACTAATATTGGAGAAGAATATTTAATGGCATGGAAAGATACACCTCCTCAGATGAGTAAAGCAGATTACATAATAACACAGACAATGAGCCCACTTTTAGTTTTTTAAAAATACACGAAGAAAAAGTCTAGAAGGATGTGATACACATCCAAATTTTTAATGACGATATCTGGCTGACAGAATTGTGAAGATTCTTACATTTCTTTCTCTCACTTGTCTGTATTTTCAAAATTTCCTACAATGACCGTGTATTACTTTTGATGTAGCAGAAAGCAGCAAAAGCTGTTAAAAGAAACAAACGGAAAATCTCTGCTTCTTTGGGAAAAAAGAATATAATCCTGAGCAATAGGCATAATAGCTTTCCTGGACGTTAATGTGCCTCTTTGATCTAAGGCTTAACTGCCTGTAAACAAGGTTGTCTGTTAACCGTTCTTTCACAGATTCCTGGGAGAAGCTCGTTGACTGTAGTTAACTTTGCAATGCAAACGCCACTCCTCATGTCTGTTCTCCGTTCTTAGGACACAGGCCTGCACTGATGGATTTTTATGGCGCCTAGCTTCGTATCTGTGACTGAGAATTTTGCCATCTTTCTTCTGCTCTCTTCTTCATTGATCTTATGGCTGAAACCCATCAGCTGTGCATCAGAGCAGACGCTGTAATTTTCAGGATGTATCTATCCATAACTGCAAGGCTATACTTTAAAAGTTAACCGTGGTTATCTCTGCATAGAAACAGTGTCATTTTTCTTTTCTTTTTTACATAGGCGTGCTTTTCAATGCGCCTACAGTGAGAATGTTACAATTGTCATAGGATATTTTTTTTTTCCTTTCTGAAGAAAAAGACAATAGAAGTACACCAAAATATTAACAAGGTGTTTTTTTACGATGGGAGTGTACTTTCTTTTAAAAACTATTTCCACATGTTCTAAATGTTCTACCATAATCATTTAACACTCTACAACAGAAAACGTCTTGATATTTATTTTTGAAAACATGAAAATATTGAGGCCTGGGACAGACTCTGAGACTATATAACTGAAGTAGGAATCCCTGAGGCCAGGGATGAAGGATCCTGTCTGTATGGATCCTGTTCCAAACTTTGCGTGTGCTTGGTGGCTATTCTACTTTGGAAGAAGTGGTCCCTTGGGTGTTGCAGGCTTGTTGAGTAGAACATCTTTGGGGACACCAGCGTGTACTGTTTTAGGAAAGTGGATCACACATACTTGAAATTGAAAATTTCTCTGGACACCTCTCTCTGTGGATAGAGGCCAAAGTAAAGGCAAGCACTTCTAGCCCAGAAATCTCTGTGAACATGGGGAGTTAAGGAAAAACCACTTTTCTTCTTCTAAGGATTGATTGGCTTGCACCGTCCCAGCTGGAACTCACCAGGCACACATCCTCCTTTGCATCGAGCCATTGCATTTGTTGGCGCTAAGGGGTCTGTCAGCGTTTCATTATAACCTCCTATTGTCAGGGGTTTAGAATTCAGCCATAAAAACTTGCACTGAGCTGGAACTTGGCACATACTGCTACCGCCAGGAAGTGAAGTTTGTATGTGGAATTGAAAAAACATCTGTTTGGCCATTTTTGAAGTGGTGTGAGAGCAAAAACAGTAAAGATGCAGGTTTTTGATACTCTGCGTTGGCCGTCATGCAAGTCAACTTGACTGAGAGGTTTGACTTTATTTCTTTTTAACGTCTCTGGCAAGTGATTGCTCCGTGGCATGGCCCAGCCACATCAGACTAGTTTAAAAAATAAAATGAAAAATCAGAGAAGGGTGTTTTCAGACACAAGCAACTGAACTGATGAAATGGTATCCCCCTGAGCTTTTTAATTTTTTTTAATTTAAAACAATTTTTTTGTATTTCCCAGAGAATTTGAGACTTAGCTGGGTAGAAATACAGGTCACGTGCTATTGTAATGAACTCCATAGGGTATTCAGTATTTTTGCAGTAGGGGATTTTATTGTAATGAATGCACTGTTTGGAATTCCAGTCCCAGTCTGCAATTCCTTCAGACCGTTCCTCAGAAAAGGAAGGTGCAAGGGGTCTCACAGACCCAGCAGGAAACAAGAGGGCATTCTCTGCTGTGTTTCCCACTCCCTCTGGGCAGGGTACCTTCCTCTTTCTATTTTGTGCATGCTCTCTTGTTTTAATGGGTGACTTGAAGACAGGGTGTTACTGTTTTTCTTATGGCAGTGGGATTGACTGATCAAGAAAGGGTAGTGGAAGGAAGTTGTCACTTGCTGGAGTGGGAAGTGTCCCTTTCTACCGAATGAATTATCTAGTAAGAAACATCAAGCCATCCACACCAGATGGGCAATTTCATTCATCCATTCACTCTCTCTCTGTCTCTCTCTTTCTCTCTGTCTCTCCACCCACACCCCACCCACTCCTTCCTGTCTTTTTTTCCTCTCTCCCTCACCCATCACCACACTAAACACTATATTGTTATATTAACCATTTTTGATCTACAAAAATGAGAATTTCACATGGTTCAACCATGTATGTATGATTGAACATATGAAATTACACATTTTGGAAATAAAGAAGAGGTGGTTTCATACGGCTCAGCCTAATAATGTGTTATAAAGACATGAGATATTTTTAATATTACTGAATAATTTAAAAACATGATATCCTGAATCTGACGACATATGATCTAGCCACATTTTTACTGTTTATTGGCAATGAACCCTTGAGTAAGTCATTTAATAACCCTTCATATCTTAGAAGGGAAAATGATGATGATACTAGTATAATAAATTATATTAATAAATATATAAACATGTAAATTATATACATAATAAATTATTATGATTATTATATCCATATTATATGGTTGTGAGGATCTGATTGGACTCTATGTGTGAACATGCTTTTTAAGCTGTAAGGTAGAATGTGGCTGTAAATTACTCTTACTGTTGTGACCGTTATCATGTGACATTATTTACACAATGGCTCTTTTGTCCTTGTATCACTTGCAGGGGCTATTGAAGATGTGGTCCCTTCTGCACATAGGGTACCCTCTCCACAAGGATGCATGGGAGAAATCTCGCCAAGGTCTCAGCCACAGAAAAATCAGGTTTCTCTTGAGCGGCTGCTACTATTGCTACTACTAATAATGTGTGGACATAAAATTTTATAACAAATAGTGTTTGTCTCTTTGCTTTACCATCTTGGAAGCCTCCGAACCAAATTAATGACTCCCTTGGATAGACCAGACGGCATCCATTCTAACCCTTGGATTCATCTTATTTTCTGATACATATTTTTTTCTTTTATGTTTCTTATAGTCTCTATTTTACACTTTCATGCTGCCCATCTGACTATTAGTATTCCCCCAGAACATTTTTGGAACAAGAGAAGGTTAAAAACAAGTAAGTAAGTAAGTAAATAAATAAATAAATAAAGCAAGCAACAGTTTGTTTTCCTTGGTCCCTCTGATCTCATTGATCTAATTGGCCATCTGACAGGACACCATGAAGGACGCATGTCTTTGCAGCAACGAGATTTGTCCTGGGAGAACCAACCTCTGCTGCTTGGCTACTATATCTTCACCACACTTAGTATGAGTGTTGAGTGTAATGAATTGAACAGATAACCCAGAAGTAACTCCTGGATGTGTGTCCCCAGGGAACCACAGGCCCAAAGGCTGAGAGCAGTGGCCTCCAGACCCTTCGCACCACTTCCCGAGCTGCGGTGGAAATGGCCTTGACTCCCCCTTGTTCCTGGCACGAGGGAACCGCTCTGGGCAGCAGAGCCTTGCAGCAAGGTACAGCATTTCAAGGACGCTCCGCTCAATCACTCAGCCTCTCCACGGTGGCTTCTCCCCCAGCCTGAAATAGTCCCTAAGTAGCCTCATCTTCTCTGAGGCTCCTGGCCTCACTGTGCGAGGTCCCAGCTTAGCCCCCAAAGCCACCTGAACGAGCTTTCGTAACTTCCTAGAACGTCTAGCTTGCTGCTAGCCCACAGATTAGGACTAAGAGCCTCTGTCCCCATATATTACACTGTCACCGGCAGTCAAGTTCCGTCTCTCTGGAGGTACGTAAGGGAGGGGAGAGCCATGTAACAAAGTGAAAAGGGAGATGGTGTGTTACACAGAATAAGCTGGAGTCATCAACTCTGTGTCCAGATTCTTGTCCTTCTCCACTCTAGCTGTCTGATCTTGCACAAGTCAGTTAACTGCTGGACACCTAAACTTCCTTGCCTATACTGACCTCAGAGAATTCTTGTGAAGAGTAAATGAAACACTACATCTGAAAGTGCCTAATGAAGAGTGTACAGAATGTTAACTGAGTTGGAATCTTAATTCCTTGCTCTCGTCTACACAAGCCACATCTATTGTTTCCCTGTAAAAAGGGAATCGTTTCACTCCTCTTCTCTCCCTTGAAAAGCTTTGAGTAACCAGATGAGCCCAAGTCCACTAAAGGAAAAGTACAAAAGGCAGGAAGGACCACTCCTCCGTGAGTCAGTAAGATGCTGGAATGCTACTCTCCCTCAAAAGGCTGAAGAGTAAAACCCAGGGATAGAGAGACAGGGAGAGCTGGAGGGATGGACAGGGCACTTACTTCCATAAGGGGAGCCTGTGGGGGAGCCGTTTAGAAATCCTGGAGATCCTGGGACACCCAGGTTGGCCATAGGGACGTTGCTGTAGCCGTTCATACTGTTACTGGAGGTGCTGTAGTTAGACTGCTGAGGGGTAGAGCTGGAAGAGTAGCCCCGCGGAGAGATGCTGCTTGTGTTGCGGATGTATCCTGGACAACAGAGAGAAAGCGCAGATAAATGAACCCGTACACACGTACGTACACACACACACACACACACACACAGCACAGACCAAATATGGCAAATATGGCAGCATAGGTCCACATGGCCCCCAGTCTATAGAATTCCAAGTTGACTGTGGGCTGTAGTGGAAAAGTCTGCAGTTTGTCTTCAGACTTTTTATACCTTCCTGTCTCTTTCCCATCTCGCACAAAACCATATCCCTGTAATTCCCCCCTTCCTCCTCTTTCCCATTGGCAGTCAACATCTCCAACTCACACCAAGGAGTGAATGACTAACGGCAGTGACATCTCCCAAATCCTACTTCATGTAACGCTAGAGCCCTCTGAGATACTGATGGGTATCACTGAGAAAAGCGTTCTGTGGTCAAATAAAGCTTGGCAGATGGTGCGTACCGTAGCGTATTGAAGATTCGTATATGAAGGGCCTGGAGAATGAATAAACCGGTTTAACTTTGCTAACCTAGTGTTTCCCAAATTTAACATAACATAGCATCTTTTCTGGGTGTGATGGGGAAAAGGCATCCTGATAACATTTCAAGAGGCACTAGCACTCTGAAGATCACAGCTATAGAAGTCTGAAGTTGTTACCATGCCCTGCTGGGTGGGGTGGGGAACATTTTCGTTTAAAATGCATTGATAAGTTCATCTAAATGGGCTGTTCTTTCGAAATAATGCCCTTTGCAGCAACATGGATAACACCAGAGCTTATCATACTAAGTGAAGTAAGTTGGAAAGAGAAAGACAAATACCATATGATATCACTTATATGTGGAATCTAAAATATGACACAAATGAACCAATCTGGGAAACAGAAAGAGACTCACAGACACAGAGAACAGACTTGTGGTTACCAAGGTGGAGGGGAAGTAGGGGAAGGGATGGTTGGGAGTTTGGGGGTAATAGACTCAAACTGTTACATTTAGAATGGATAAACAACAAGGTCCTACTGTAGAGCACATGGAACTATATCCAATCCCCTGGGATAAACCATAATGGAAAAGAATATAAAAAAGAATGTACCTATGTGTATAACTGAGTCATTTTTCTGTACAGCAGAAATTAATGCCACATTGTAAATCAACTACACTTCAATTTAAAAAAATAAGTTAAAAAAATAAATAAATGGGCTGTTCTTTGACCAAAGACTCGGAAGCATCCGCAATTGAATGCACGGAGATCCAGTCCAGAGTGGGATGAGTCCTCCCCACACTTCTGAAACCCCAGCACAGAGACCTCACCTAATCTATCCTGAAATAACCACATAGGATAACTGTCTCTAAAGCTATTTAAGAAATGACCCAAATTTAGGGGAAAAAAAAAAAAAGGTAATAATATGTCCCACCCATCTTTCTGTAAGAAGAACTCACCCTGAGCATGAGACTGAGGAATTCCCTTGCAATGGATGATAGAATTAGAAATAAAACTATCCCAAGGTGAGGTACATCAGCAGAAACATTTACTCCTTTTAAAACATGATTTATGATAAATTTAGCACCTTAATAAAATCAACCTCAATGACAAAAACCTTTACTCAATATGCTTTACGTGTAGAAGCACTGTTAACTGTGTTGCTGTATTTATATATTTGTATACATTTGCATATATATATATATATGAGATAATACACAAATAGAAGTTACCAAACTAAGCCATTCACCCTTGGCACTAGGAATTTGGGTGTAATTAACAAGAATAGCAATAACTCAGCTCCTTTCCATTATTCAGTTTGATGACCACAATAGCAGAAGTGTAGATTTTATTCAAACAATACCCGTAAATCTAGTTTTAGTAAGCCTAAACTCTTCTAAATTCACAATACTTAAATGTTTCCAGTTAAAGGATTCTGCCAGGTACCTAAAGAGCTCAAAGTCTAACAATACACCTAATGTTGAGATAATCCAATGACTGCATTGCTTATCTGGGACACACTCTTTTTTGTTTGTTTTTGCAGTACGCAGGCCTCTCACTGCTGTGGCCTCTCCCATTGTGGAGCACAGGCTCCGGACGCGCAGGCTCAGCGGCCATGGCTCACCGGCCCAGCCGCTCCGCGGCATGTGGGATCTTCCCAGACCGGGGCACGAACCCGCGTCCCCTGCGATGGCAGGTGGACTCTCAACCACTGCGCCACCAGGGAAGCCCTGGGACACACTCTTATAAGAATCAAGCTTTAACTCCTTCCACTCCAGCAGAACCAGCCTTTTAAATGTATAAGATGTTTGCCTTTTGACTCTGAGAAAGGTAGTACCTTGATTATTTCCCTGTGTTGACTCTGAGATGCTGACCCCAAGCTGGCTGCCATAAGAATTGATGCCCATCATGCCACTGTGAGCCGGAGAGCTGGAGAGAGCTGGGATCTGGCTGGGATTCCTGGGGACACTGTACAGGGCTTCAGCAATATCTGCGGCACGCTTCAAAATGATGTCCTACAAAGTGGCAGGTTGAGGTGAATGTTTTTATCGAGCAATAGGAGTTGAACTCAAGAGAGTGCAAAATGGGAGCACCTAACCTGGTTATTGTGTGGTGTCCCATAGAGCGCCTCCACCAGATCTGCAGCTCTTTTCAACAGCATTTCCTAGAAAAAGAAAAGAAAGGGTGGGATATAAGCAAAGGTAAAACCCAAAATGGCCAACACAAAGGAAAATTACGTATAAAAATCGAAAGTCCAGGCATCCCCCTAAAGTGTAAGTAACTAGCCAAGAGGTCCTATATTTGGTTTGACAGGTAGACTATGATCACACGTATGAATCCCCCTATAAATGCATATCTATGTGAAATACTTCTCGATAAAAGGGCTCCACAAATAGCTTGGCTACCAAAACAAAACACAACCAAATTAAGGGTAAAGTTGGCTAAAATTAATAACGTCATGGGAGTTCCATTAAAAACTACTTACAGACCATTCCATTAAAAAAATCTGGTATTCTAATTAACCAAATAGTCTCAAAATGATTGATTGACCTGAGCTTAGCTGCCTGCCAAGGAGTTGTCCAGAGTACTGAAATTATCCTGGCAATGCCTTCTGCAAAATTTTACTCTAATAAAGATGAATTCTTTCAGTAATATTTCCCCCTGTTCACTTTAACCAGAGAGAATTAGTAATCAGTAATCCCTTTCCTCTCATTTTGTCTTTTCCACCTTCTGTTTTTAACAGCCTTTTAAATTGCTATTAACCTACTTTCTAGATATCATCTAATTTAATGGTGGGGCTGGGGATTTTTCCAAGAGGAAAACAAAGGTGCTATGCAGAAGCAACTGCTGTACTTGAATTTCACTCACACTACAGAAAAGAGAACATGGCATTTTATAATGTATGTACTTAAAATGTAAATAAAATGTTAAAATTTCGTAATTTCTCATTAATTAATACCTAATAAATTGACTTTTTTTTTTTTTTTTTTTTTTGCGGTACGCGGGCCTCTCACTGTCGTGGCCTCTCCCGTTGCGGAGCACAGGCTCCGGACGCGCAGGCTCAGCGGCCACAGCTCACGGGCCCAGCCGCTCCGCGGCATGTGGGATCTTCCCGGACCGGGGTACAAACCCGTGTCCCCTGCATTGGCAGGCGGACTCTCAAGCACTGCGCCACCAGGGAAGCCCTGACATATTTTTAAATAAAGAAAGCTAAAATAATGGGCCAGATTCACTATATAATTTTTGTGAGCAAGTTCATTTGAAACAGATACATTTCATAGAAATTATATATGGATGTGTTTTCCACTTCCTTAAATATCTGTGTACGTACTAGGCCTTCAGTGAATACTTGATTGTGGATTACTATGTCCCTGTAATTACGGGTAAACAAAATTACGTTTAAATACAAAGGAATGGGAACTTATACTTTTAAGCAATTATATAATTATTTATTTTCATAAAGTTGGCAATGTTTTATAAGCTGAATAATTGTAGTGTGTTTGTTTCATAGGCCCAACTTTTCAGATTTCATATTTCCTCAGAGATTGACCATAACATAGTTCACAGTTAGTAGATATTTTATGCGCATCTTGTATCTCCAGCTTAGCCAAATTTCAATGCCTAATTTAATTTTAAAGAGACTTAAGTCGCTAGATTTATCTAAGTTTGCTGAAATTCTCCAAGAAGTTTTTCACGTGTCATTTTCCAAAGCATTTTACCTTAGCTAATCTCTCAGGATCTCCAGGATGCCTTGGGATGACTTTCTGCAGTCTCTGAAAGCCATAGTCTATGGTGGGTTCATTTAATGCTGAAAAACAAAAGTCTTCTTTTTGAGTATATAAACTGGCCATAAAGCAAAGCTTCTAATTAAGTCTGCCATGGGTAATAGAAAGGTCTCCAAATTTCAGGATTATTATAATTATTTTATCATTTCTGCCTTAAGTACACACACTTATCATTCTCTGCTCACTCCCAAATAATCAGAAACATTACACAATCAACCATATCCCATCCCAGTTTCTTCGGAAGACGATAAAGTACCTTTACATGCTTTTCCCTTCTTCCCTCTTTGCCTCCTTCCCCAGTATACCTTCATCATCTAGTAATTCTTCTCCTAAACATCACTTTTTCTTAATCATGCTCTTAAATATTTACGTTCATACATATATAAACCTTCTGTGAGTTTATTCTCATAAAACTCTCTTCTTATGCATAACAGACTTTCAGAATTTTCAATTATGTTTTGTTACACATACATTCACTTCATGTCAGGCTTCACCAGATACTGCCAAGTTCCATAGGAGCAGAATTCACACTTATTCTGTTTTGCCACTGTGTTCTCATTGTTGGAGACAGAGCCTGGCACATAATAGGCACTTCGTGTCAGCAATTGTAAAATGAATGAGTGAGGGAATGAATGAATGAAGAACCTATTTTGGCATTTCTACTGTGCTAAAGAGTTTTGGGGGTTGATTCCTTTATCCTTCTTTCCTCTCCCCCTTTACTTTTTAAAATTTTGTTGCTTATATTTTATGGTTTTAAAATTAATACACGATCAAAGTAAAGAAAAAAGATATAAAGGGTAAAATAATAATCACCTGCACTCCCATTAGGCAGCAGTAAACACAGGAGGGTGTATTTCCTTTTTAATCTTACTTTTTTTTTTTTCCGGTACGCGGGCCTCTCACTGTCATGGCCTCTCCTGTTGTGGAGCACAGGCTCCGGACGCGTAGGCTCAGCGGCCATGGCTCACGGGCCCAGCCGCTCCGCGGCATGTGGGATCTTCCCGGACCGGGGCACGAACCCGTGTCCCCTGCATCGGCAGGCGGACTCTCAACCACTGCGCCACCAGGGAAGCCCAATCTTACTTTTTGCGTATATGTTTTATAAATATTTTTTCTTTTATTTGAACTCTCAAAGCAACACCTTTTATTTAAAGAAATTATTTAAATTTTTAAATATAGAAGCAAAGATAAAATCATCCATAATCTCACCATTTTAGAGATGATCTGGGTTGACATTTTTGCTTATATCCTCCAAGATTTAAACACACACACGTACTTAAAATTATTCAGAGCATACTATTCACACCATTCCATAACCTACTTTTTATCCATTTAAAAATATATCAAATTTTCCCCCAGGTCATTAAATATTCTTTTATAACATTATTTAAAATTCCTGCATATTTTTCCATGACATGGTCTATAATTTATTTAAATGGCTTCCTAATGTTTGGCATTTAACGTGGTCCTAATTTCTCACTATTATAAAAATCAGAGCAAAAATTATCCTTTGTGCATAACTTTAATTCTTTCGATTGGAAAATTCTAAGAATTAGAATTACCAGAGAAAAAATTATGATTTATATTTAAGGCCTTTCACACATACTGTCAAACCACTCCTCAGAAGAACATATAAATTTATACTCCCTCCAGCAAGGCATGTGGTCATTTTAACTTACATTTCTTTATTCATCAGTGAGGCTGACATTTTTTTCTTATACTTGCTGATCATTTTAATTTTTTCTTTTATGAACTGCTTATAATACTTTCTGCACTCTTTTCTATTGAGAATTAGGCCTTTTTTTTTACTTGTAAAAACACTTCACATATTAATACTTTTAACACTCTGTCACCATGTTACAACATTATGTCCAAATCTGTCCTTAGGTATTACAGGTAGAAAGACCATCCCAACTGCAAGATCTGGCAAGTACACATTCACACATTCACACACACACACACACACACACACACACACACACACACACACACGGGGGGGGTGTTGCTTATACATACATATACGAATTCTTTAGGTCCACCAGTAAAATGTGTACTGTTCATCGTACAGGTAATAAGATTTTTGGTTTTCATTTTTTGCTATGTATTTCACTTTTTGTTGATTTTATTGTGAATATGATTACTCCCTCATCATATTTTCTAAGAGTTTTACTAGCACCTAGAAACACTTTGGTTGTTATGTGTCTGCACAGGCAGTGTGTGTGAGGGGAGTGTGTGGTGGTATATACTATAGTCATTAAGAGAATCAGCTTTTGAGTCAAGTAGATCTTGGGTTTAAATTCCAGCTCCGCCATTAACTTCTGTGAACTTCTGTTTAAAATCCATCTCATGGGTTTGCTGTCAAAATTAAACGAAACAATGTGCAGCATGCCCCCAGCACAGTTCTTTGCAGGTAAAAGATCTTAACCAATAGTAGTTGTCTCTTATTTTGTAACCAAACCCCTGACAGATGTACTTATTTTTTCTGTTCATTCTTAGGTTTGTACATTCAGAACATCTATATGTGATGATCATTTTGTCTCCTTTTGATAAGTATATTAATTCTGTTTAGTTCTCTGAAGCCCATTCTTGTATTGGCTAAAACTTCCCAAAAAGTGTCTGAAAAGATGACTTTTTTTCCTTTAAAGTGGGAATGACACTAACACTTCAGCACCAAATGTGATGTTGGCTATTTGAGATAGATATTAGTTATCATGTTTTTGTTGTTGTTGTTGTTGTTGTTGTTTGCGGTACGCGGGCCTCTCACTGTTGTGGTTCCGGACGCTCAGGCTCAGCGGCCATGGCTCACGGGCCCAGCCGCTCCGCGGCATGTGGGATCTTCCGGGACTAGGGCACGAACCCATGTCCCCTGCATTGGCAGGCAGACTCTCAACCACTGTGCCACCAGGGAAGCCCTAGTTATCATGTTTTGATAAGGGCTTTTATCAGGACTTCTTAGAATTTTAGGAAATTACAGTCATATGAATTTTCTCCCTCGACCAATTTAAATTGTATTTTAGAGTAGATTTCTCAATATTTCACAATTAATCCTTGACTCATGGATGTGGTATATAATTTGCTTAGTATACTTCTGAATACAATTTGTTACTGTTTTCTTATGGTTGCTGGTGGGAGGATGAAATCAATTACATTACTGAGAATAGCGCCTGGCACAATTTAAGCCCTCAACACGCATCTGTTACTATTATTGTTGCTGGGGATTTGTGTGCCCATGTTAGTAACTGGGACAGTGTGCATGGTGTTGTTGGCTTCTGAAATTTTATTTTATACCAGCTTTGAAAAAATAAATTGAGAAGCTTTCTATATTTTATCCTATGCACTATAAAACTTATATTGCATGGATATTATCTCTTGACTCAAAGTTTGAAAGAACCCCTGTGAAACTGCTCTTGTCAAAGTCACCAATAACATCTTAGCCAAACCAAGAGGAAATTTTCCATTCTTACCTTAAACTCAAGTTAGCATTTGACACTGGAAAAACTCTCCTGCTGGAAATACTTCAACTCATTGGCTTTCTTTTTTTTTTTTTTTTTTTGCGGTACGCGGGCCTCTCACTGTTGTGGCCCCTCCCGCAGCGGAGCGCAGGCTCAGCGCCCATGGCTCACGGGACCAGCCGCTCCGCGGCATGTGGGATCTTCCCGGACCGGGGCACGAACCCGTGTCCCCTGCATTGGCAGGCGGACTCCCAACCACTGCGCCACCAGGGAAGCCCTCACTGGTTTTCCTGAATGCACGCTGCCCTGTTTCACCCCTGCCGCTCCACTCAGGCAATCGCAACCTACTTTGAGGACTGCTCAGCTTCCTCTGTCCGTCTGATGCTTCTTGTTGCCAAGGCAGTCTTCTGCTTGCCTATACATTCTTCCTCAGCAACCTCATTAGTGCCCCCAGGATTCCCATGTCAGGCCACATGCTATGACAAATCTTTACTTCCAGTTCAGATAGCTTGCCCAAGATTCAGCCTTATTTATCCAAGTATTGGCTGGAAATGTCCACCTGGATGACCCATAGATTCCTCCCTTTCAAGATACCCCAACTACTACCCCAGTAGTATTCATGTTACTCACACTGAATGGCCATGAGCCATCAAGAAATCATGCATTTCATTAAGATTTTAAATGTTTTAGCATGGAATCTAATAGAGTATTTGTTTAAAATTTCTACTCTTCTATTTATGACTCTCCACACAGTCCCTCACCCCGCACCAACTTTGTTACAACATTCTGAATAGTCCTGTTTCTAATTTTGTCTTCCTTTAGTTCCAAAGAGAATATCCTAAAATTTCTAGGTGATTGAGTATTAAACTCTTAATTATTTATTCTAATTAATTGCACTGGATTCAAAAAGGTGGCCGGCAGAATATCTGCCTTTTGAAATGTATTAAGTTTTTTGTGAATTCATATTAGTCTTGTCTGTGTTCCACGGGAAATGCTTTCAATGTATTATTTAATGTATCTTTTTGATCATATTATTTAACATCTTTTATACATAATTGCTGCTATAAATTTATCCTTCCACATGTTCCTTGTATGTCTAATAGGTTTTTAATGTATATGTTTTTCTCTAGTGATTAGGAAGATGCACATCCTATTTTAATTTAAAATAGTCCCTCTGGCTTTCTATAAAAGTATTTTATTTTTCCTAATTGAGTCTATGGAGCCCCTCCACATATTAAAAAAAAAACTGTTGCTTACCCTTAATTTCCCCACCTCATTCTCTGTACTTCTACATTTTTGTTGATGGTTCATCCTCTTCAGCTAATATTCCTATTATTAGATTTTCTATGATCTGTCCCTTTAAGACATTAACTTTCATGTTTATGTTAAGCTTTGTCATCATATTAACAATAATTCAGATACTATATGTTTAATCGCTTTTTCTTCTGACCAGTGGTCCTGTGGTACCATAACTTTTCCTTTCTTGCCTTCCTCACTGATCAGTTCTCCAGCAGTCAGTTTACCTCAGTAGGAATAAGAACTGAATTCTGTCGGGGCCCTTGAAATAAGATACTGTCTTTCTGTTTTCCTCACATATTAATGACAACTTCTCTGGACATGGAATTGTTGAGTGTACTCTTTCCATTCAAGATCTAGTTTCTGCTGTGTCGCTTGTTCTCACTGGGGGAGGGATCTGGGAGGTTTTGTCAGGGTTTCCCCCATTATTTCCTGGCCCAGCTCTTCTTTTCCCACGAGCGGAATGTCACACATCCTCCAACACAACCCCATCTGCACACATCAGCACAATGGCACAAAATTTCTGGCATATTGATGAGACCAGCCTAGCTTCACGCACGAATACCAGATTTCCCTTATTTTTATGTTTTCTTGAAAATATTCTCCAATATATCCTGGGGATGGGGGCCGATTAAACACTTGTACTCAGATTACCATCTTACCCAGAAACACATGTAAGAATAGCTGTGTGTATAATTGGAATCATTCCGTAAACTGTTTTTTTTTTCTCTACTTAGCACTATAATGTCAGCAATTTCTGAAGACTTTTTCTTTAATAGTAGGATTTTTAGTGACTATAATACTCAATAATGAAAATTGTTACGATCTCTGTTAGAATGAAGGTTTTACTTTGTTACAGGCATTATGCTAACGCCTTTTACATATATTAGCTCATTCAATCCTCATTACAACCCTAAGACATGGATTTTATCCCCATTTTAAATGCACCTCCAGGCAGTAAAGGTGGGATCTGTACCCTGGATTCTATAATTTCAAGGCCTGTGCTCTTCACCTTTTCTGCTGTAGAACCAGAGATGTCATTCCAAGTCCCCGCTAGATATGCCAGCAGCCCCCGGGCCAAAGGCTACCCCTCTGTCCTTCGCTACTGGACTGGAGTTGGCCAAGGGCAGAGTGTTGAAAGTGGCCATGCTACCCTCTGCTTCCACTCACCTACTCCCTGCACCCCCTTCCACCCCTCCCCAGGCTCCCTCCGCAGCTTCTAGCAAAGGACAGATCAGAGAGTGCAGCCCTGCCCAGAACACTGAGGGTGAGAGAAGCCCCATTTGGTATCAATCAGCAAACACAAACAGCGTCCCAGTGCTGCGGGGTGAGCAGACTTAGTGAAAAAATGGTCTAAATCAATCATAGCCTCATCTTTTCTCAAATATGCACCATTTCATTACCTAAGATGCTGATTTTCTTACATGGAGAAAACGGAAATTTTGTTTTTTGTTTGTTTTTTTTTTTTTTGCGGTAACGCGGGCCTCTCACTGCTGTGGCCTCTCCCGTTGCGGAGCACAGGCTCCGGACGCGCAGGCTCAGTGGCCATGGCTCACGGGCCCAGCCGCTCCGCGGCATGTGGGATCTTCCCGGACCAGGGCACGAACCCGTGTCCTCTTCATCGGCAGGCGGACTCTCAGCCACTGCGCCACCAGGGAAGCCCAGAAAATGGAAATTTTAAATATGGGTATACTCACACTGTGCTGAGCAAAAAGTACGGGAATATCCCATAAGGCAGAGAATCTAGCCACCCTCCCCAAGGTCCCCGCTGTCTCCATGACTGTCCTTGGCCCTTCTCTTCCATCTGCATGGGTAACAGGTTCTCGCTCCCTCTCACTAGAGCTCTAGCGGTCCACCCTTAGCCGCCACTAACCTCCTTATTCCTGGGTCCTTACTGCTGCTCACAAAGGAATCTGCTAAAGCTGGGCTCTAATCGGCACACATAAGGCTTTCTCTCTCACAGACTTTATCACACAGTGGTACCCACCGCTGTCCCTGTTAGATGAAAACCCCCAGGACACAAGGGTGATGTCTGGTTCATCTTGTCTTCCCTCCCCTCCTCGCTCCCCACCTAAGTCAGAAATAGCAGACTCTCCTGACCACACTGGGTTAGCAATTCACGTTTTAAACTGAATAAGCAAAACAGACATACTCATCTATTTCTCATGTTGAGTGTTTTCTGGAGGCTCCGGCCAAACTTCACAGGCATAACCTGTGGATGGTTCTGTGTGTATCCAAGATGAGAAAGACAGTGACACACACACCGTCATGTATATGTATATGGACAGGGAATAATCACACGGATGTGCCTGTGCGCGCACACACACACACACACACACACACACACACCATGCCACTTAAGTGCTATTGTGAAGTAAAAATCATGAAGTCCAAACCGTTTACTCAACACCAAACTGTAAGAGGAAAAATCAGTCAGTCCCTCAAGGGTTCAGCCTTCAAAACATCAGGATTGCATTGGACAACTTTTACTCTGGTTCCAAACTCACGTCGCATCCCACCAGTTATTCGGCCTCACCTTGAGTCCCAACTTGCCCCCTCCCCTCTCCCTGGGTGTTCTCCGACCTTTCAGGCCTGGTGTGAGCCAAGTAAACCTCAATTAGCTAATGAGGTGCCCGAGACCAGCACCAAGACCGTCTCTAAGGGCCAACCAGATCATGAGCTGCCGTCATCGGTGTGAATTTACAGCCTCTGCTACCACGTGGAGTGCGGGGATGGTGTGAAGTCCTGCCAACCCCTTGGCTGACGGGGACATAGAGAAATGCTGGCAAGGCGAAGACACAGTAAATTAAAAATATGCTTCAATGTATAGGCTCTATTTATCTATGTCTTTCTTTAGTAACATAACATGAAGGTAAAAGGTCATATCCCCACTGAAATATAATTTATATTTACCTTTTATTAAATAATTATGGCATGGCATGAAGTTAAATATTACAGAAGCTAATCAAGGGGGAATTCAATAGAGAAAACTCAGACGTGAGAATTTCGCCTTTGCTATACATAGAATGTCTTAATCCTCCACTGGGAGTCATTCGGGTTTGCTTAAGGAGTTTAATAATACACATTTCAACTGCCACAGAATCTAAATCCCCTTTGGATCAGCCTTGGAAAAACTTTCATCAATACCTTGAGATTTCATAATATTTCTCCTGAGAGCTTGGATCTCACGTGTCATTTCTTATTTTGATTGCAGGGATAATATATGAGGTTACTTACGTATCTCGGACCCAACGACTAGATATAAACTATAAGCAATGTGTGAAGGGTTCCTTTTATAAGTAAATAGTATTTAACTAAAAATATCTACTGGGAGCCACTCATTTAAAAAAAAAAAGCTGGCTGTTGCTCAGTATTAATTTTCCCAAAGCGTTGGTGAGATGGATAAATTCTACATGATTGTTTTTCCTTAAGAGGAGTCACAGAGAGAATATAATGCTTACCCCAGCTTATGCCTCTACTTCTGTTTCCCAGAAATAGAGGGAACACTGGCTAACATGGAAAGGGGACCCTTGGTTAGAGTTCTGGTCAAACCTCAACAAAGACAGTGTTGACTTTGTAGGTAGGTGGTCATTTCTGCCATTGACCAAGAGAAGTACTTATCGCAAAGGTGGCAATATCAAGGGCCGATTGAGTTCCTTTACAGAAATTGGAGAGGAGACCAAGAAGATGATGGGGTGAGGGAGATCTGAGTGTTCTGTCAGGCTGCCACTCTGGGATGTTGGCCTGGGTTGCAGCATTCCTCACTAGTAAGTCTTCAGTTGGAGCCTAGGACACTGCAGAGTCTATGGATGGCCATCAAGAGGCCGACAAAAGTCTAGAAGTCCGAGCCTAGTTGTGTGTCTGCAGCTCTGTGCATTTATCTGCAGCAAAGGATCTTCACTTCTATCACAGAGACCACGGGCCACTAAGGGGTTCAGTCCACAGAACTAGAGGATCTCTCCAGTCCTAACTCTAAATTCCAACCTTCTCCAAGAATAAAGAAAGCAATGGAAAAAGAATCCTGCTCAAGAAAACTAAAATCTATGGAACGCGACTGCCAGATCAAAAGATGGACTTTGATGTGCAGGCTGAGGAGAAAACATGCATGAGGAACACCTCTCCGTACGGCTCTGGTCAGACAGTTACTCTCTATTGACAGGACAGGAAGGAGTAAAACAGCCTTGTTTGCCTGGGGAGGAATCTGCATGCACACAGACTAGCTCCTGCCCTCATGCCACCTTTAGGATGTCTCCATTCTGCTCCTCCCTCAGTGTCTATGACTTCAAAGTGCTTTGATATTAACGTATTGATTCCTGTGAGGTCTGCCTTCTTTGTGCTATGATTTTCGTTCCTCTCTTTCTCTCCCAATCCTTCCAATTTTCTCATCTATTCATCTGCCTTCTGCCATACTCCTCAGGTGTCCAAGATTCAAGGCTATGTTCCATTGGCATTATAATGCTCCCAAGTTAAATAGTTTCATAGCATCTGATGGTGTGGTGGAGATAAAGCTGGCCTTTTCCTGGGATGCCTTAATTCCTAACTCTGACCAATCACACCACCTTCAAGGGCAGGTGGACTTTGGGTTTATGTCTCTGCAAAAACAAAAGGTTGGGCTAAATGGCCTCTAAGACCCCTTGTAAGCTCTTGCATTATATGATTCTAAGACTATTACTTAATTGGTGCCATGAAATTCTTCCTTGAGAAGTGGAGATGGGTGGAGTTGAGGCCATGGGCTGTTGAATTAAGTTGTCTTTAACCTTTGCTACACTGAAATCTCTCCCTACATCCATTTGTTTCAATGTAGCAAAGGTTCAGTGTCACCAATGTAAAAAAAAAAAAAAAAAAAGAAGATAATAGAGGAACACATTATTAAGAGGTGGTACCTGCCTTTGTGGATACAGGAATGAGAACACAAGGTGAGAAATAGCAGTGCACAAGAGAAAGATTAGACGGAAGCCTTTGATATTTAATTCTAAATGAAATATTAATTTAATATTTAATTACGCTTTGGTTTCAAGAAAAACTGCAGCAAGACAGATTGTTTGAAGAAGGGAGTAATATACATGGTTAAGGAGACAACTGTAAAAATTAAAAATAAATTTCAAGGGTAAATCTAAATGCCACCACGGAGCAGTTATGAATATGCTCTGCTCTCTGTAATGTGTATTTAGAATATTATAGCTGAGACTACCAGGCCATTAAGAGGCTGTGATGTCTCTAGTGAAACAACAGCCCCCTATTCTGGGGTCTCCAACGGAGACATCATTCCTCAGACTCAGCTGAATGATGGATCTGAATTTTATAGGCAGTGGGAGTTTTAACTTCAGTAAAGCTACAGGCTACCAGGAGGGCTCTTCATGCAACCTGTTTCTAGTGCAAACCAGGAACAACTGGTACTTGGGCCCCTTTATGATATCCGAATTGGGTATTTTTAACTAAAAATCAGATTCATTTCTTAAATGAGATTTTTTTTCAGGATAATGCTATAAGAAAAAAAAAGAAGAAATGTGAAGTGAGTGAGCTATTAACAGTTGCCATCCAGCATGCACACCTGTGCAGTGTGGCTCAGTGGAAGCAGGACCCCACGGCCCGTGCCCAGCCTCGGGGAGGAAGCCGTGCAGGGTATGATGTGGGCGGCAGGGCTGTGGAAACATCTAGGCCTCCCATTTCTCCTCCCAACTGCTGCCAGGTTTGGGCCATTTTCTTGTTGATTAATGCTTTCGCCCAAATAATGAACAGGGAAATCAAATGCATTTGTTTGTGCTAAAGGACTTGAGGACACGGGGAGGGGGAAGGGGAAGCTGGGACGAAGTGAGAGAGTGGCATGTGCATATATACGCTACCAAATGTAAAATAGATAGCTAGTGGGACGCAGCCGCAGAGCACAGGGAGATCAGCTCGGTGCTTTGTGACCACCTAGAGGGGTGGGATAGGGAGGGTGGGAGGGAGACACAAGAGGGAGGGGATATGGGGATATATGTATACATATAGCTGATTCACTTTGTTATACAGCAGAAACTAACACACCGTTGTAAAGCAATTATACTCCAATAAAGATGTTAAAAAAAAAAAAGTAAAACGTAAGAATTGTTCTGGGAAGGAGTTGACGTGGATCCTTTGGCTTCTACTTGTTTCTCCATAGCCAGGGTGTTTTGTCAGCTTCTAAGTTCAGTGCACACCTTGGGAGGCAGCTCCTGAGCCTGCACCTGGGCCAGCTGGGCCCTGTCGGCCTCTCCTTTGAAAACCTGTTTCCCCTTCAACCCACTTGCAAACAGCACCCATGCTCTCGGGCTGCCTTGGCCTTCTCTGTCACCTAAAAACCCTGATTTCTAATCTTGACCCAGATATGAAAGGCATGATATGGTGGGTCTTTCAAGAAGAAGCCACCTTTTACAGAAGAGAAGGCATGCAAAACAAAGTCCGCCCTTGATCAAACAGCAGTGAGGAAGGAAGCTACCAAGAACTCATCCCAGGAGCTCTGTATCCCACAGCCAAACACTTGGAACAGTAAATTTTGCTCATGTCTGTATATTCCTATACAAAATACATTTGCATGTCTACGTAATTTCATCCTCCCAGTAAGACAGGTATCTTCCTGTTTTTTAGGTTAGAAAACTAAGGTGAAGAATAGTTAGGTGATTTGCTGGCAAGTTCAGACTCAAATTCAGGCCTCTAAACCCTGTGTCCCTGACTTCCATTCCAATGCTAAGTTGTCTCAAGTTTAATAACCAAGTGGCGTTCATACTTTTTTGGCCTTCTGCAATTTCAGTTATTCATGAAGAGGATAATTTCTATGACTTCTAGGGAATTCAAAGCGCTTCATGGGCTCTAAGCCTACATATCACGCTGAAATAGAAATATCCATTTAGCAATCTGGAACACCAGGGCACGGGTAAGGCATCCTCTGAGCCCCCTCCATGCTCACTGGCGAGGCCTGTCTCCCGTGCACTTCCTCAGAGTAACGGCCAAAGAGCCAAGGCCACTGGCATTTGCCAAGTAAAACTCCGGATGAAGCCAAATGATGGTCTTAGCGTCATTTCTTCGAAGAAGCTATACACTCTTGGTAAGTAGCACAGTTCAGTGGTTAAGAGCACGACTTTGGGATAAGACTGCTATGTTTGGACCTAGCTTGGTGACCTTAGGCAGCAGGATCCTCATCTATAAAGTTGAGATACGAATGGAACCGTTAACACGGGAATAGGTGGTGATTATATGAGCTCAAAAGACACAGCCTGGCCCTACGTGCTCAACAGACGACAGACGTGATCACCGAAGTACTAGCATCATTTTTTTTTTCTTATAAGTTCTATCCGAACTTAACCAGCAATCAAATGTGAAACCCAGACTCTGCAAAAGGTCATAGGAAGATACTGAAAAGCTGTGCCCATCTACCCCCATACCCTCAGTGACCTGCCATTCCACTCACGCATCATGATTTTTCACTGGTTTCTGTGGATGGTACAGGTATTACAATTGTAGACGGTGGAAATTCTACCCCCAAATGCCTTGTTCCAGACTTTCTCTCCCTGCATCCTCAAGACAGACAAGAAGTACACTGAACAACCAGTAACCATGGTCCCATTGGGTGCCCCTACCAGGATTATATTTCTGCACTGCCAGTTTTTTGTAGAAGAGTCTGCAAGGGGTGTAGGGGATCTCTTCCCCACTAAGCCTCGGCTGGTACCATCTCTAGGTCTCAGACCAGACAGAGGCAATGGGACCTTTCCTGACGAGCTAGATTCTGGGGTGGATCTCTTGACTCTGCAGCAGCAGGCTGCACTTTAGCAAATCGTAGTCAGAGGAAAATAGACCTGCAGAGTCACATGTGTGAAGAAGACGTGTTGCTTTTCAGAGCCCTGGTGTTGTTTGTGCTGTACCTGGCAGCAACAACTGTGGGAAGCTGATTACTGCATTTTGTCTAATTATACCAGGTGAGTTCCATCTAACGGGCTTGGGTTTATTGTGGTGGTGCCTCCTTGGAGACAGGAACCATCAACAGTTGGACCAGGAACCATAAGATGTGTGTGGTGGGGTGGCGGCTGAGGGAGGGGAGGTTTTCTGGACGCTGCCTTCCTACCTCCTGCTTTTTGAGTCTCTTTCTAGAAGATTCCACCGAAGAGTAAATACTATTATTGTGTCTGTGGTGTAATGACTCAGTCTCAAAAGAACTGCCCCATGTTGTCGAATACTTTACAAGCCAGGAAGTCACTGCAGCAGCCTGATGAGCAGGACTCAGGTTTCCCAAACTCATTTCTTTGTTTAAAACACAGATTCTCAGACCCTCCCAGAAGAGTACAATTCGATACGTCTGGAGCGGGGCCCAGCATGATTCTTATCCTCGGCCAAATTCGGGAAACATCTATGGGTCACAGTATAATTAGCACCAGAGCTTTACAGATGAAGAAAATGAGGCTCAGAGAGGTTAGGGGACTTGACAAAAGGACAAACAAGACATGGATGACACAGCCCACATCCAAAAGCAGGTCCTGTGGCTGAGTCCCCTGCCCCTCCTATTAGATTCCATCCCATCCCGGAATTTCACTCCGTCCCCACTAAAACCCTCTAGGTTCAGGGTTTCCCTTTCCTCTGGAATCAATGTGATATTTTCCACCTACCACGGAGCTGAGTGTTGTGTCTCAGCCTTCAGTGGTCTCTGAAGCATCTTCCTGTAGTAGCACTGGTTGGGACTGGAGGAGTTGATTCCCAAGGGGCTCACAACGTGTGGCTCTGAGGCCAGGCTGGCTGGAACGCCTCGCAGGGAGAGGGCCACCACGATCCTGCAGGCTCCCTGGAGGAGGCCCCAGCCCCATCTTCAGTCACCAGGGGAAGCCACTGCCTTTCCAGCTGTTGGTCTGAGATTCCCAATGGGTTGTAAATTAGCTTTACATGTTAGCGGCTGCTAGCTGAGAGGACCAGAAAAGAGACCACCCATCCCTTTCCTGTGGTGTCTGGTCCCCTCTTTGGATAACATCAGCTGCTTGTCTCCACCAACCCTAGTCGCATTTGGCCCAGGAACCTCAAAGTGGAAGTGTTTAGGGAGAGTGACCAGGCTCATGAGCTATCTTGAACCGTGTTTGTATTTCTGTTTTCTTCTCTGACTGTGAGAGCGTATACTCCTGCATCCCTACTCGTCTCACCCCTAACTGCCTCCCAAGGTCCTTCCTTCTCAAAGGCGAGAAGGATGAAGTTTCACTGCTTCATCTGGAAATACTTTCTTTGAACCTAAAGAATCAAGATTGCCGATGTGTGCTGTTTCAGCATTTAAACGTGTGATGCTAATTTCTTATATATTTTCTTCATTTAATTTTTAGTTTAAAATTACTTCATTTTGTTAGAAAATAATAAATATAAGTAAAGAAAATGAACAAAATTAAATAATAATATCAACATCCAAAAGCCACCATTGTTAACACCTTGGTATGCAGGCTTTCATACCTTGGGTTTTTTAATGCAACTACTCTTTTTCATATATATATATATATATATATATATATATATATATATATATATATAATTGGACCATACTGTACATACAGTTTTTAAGCTTTTTTTAAAAATCACCAACATCTTTCATGTAATTAAATGTCCATCCACAGCATTACTTTTAATATCTAAAATGTGTTTCAGTGTAAGGGTGTTTTGTTATTTATTTAATGAGTTCCCTAATGGACACTAAGAATGCTTTTAATTTTTCACAATTATAAACAGTGCTCCAATAAACAACCTTCAGGCAAACTCAATTACTTCCCAAGTATACATTCCTAAAAGTAGAATTGTTGGGTTAAAGGGTACATACACTTTTTTAAGGCTAGTAGCATTAGGGTACTCTCCTGGAGCCATCTACCTTCCTGTAGTTGCCTTAATTTGCTTTTATTTGATTATTAATGTGGTTGGGATATTTTAAAACATGTTTACTGCTTGATTATATTCCTTCCTGAATTAACTCCTGATGTTCCTTGCTGCCTTTTTTTTTTTTTGCGGTACGCGCGCCTCTCACTGTTGTGGCCTCTCCCGTTGCGGAGCACAGGCTCGGGACGCGCAGGCTCAGCGGCCATGGCTCACGGGCCCAGCCGCTCCGCGGCATGTGGGATCTTTCCGGACCGGGGCACGAACCCGTGTCCCCTGCATCGGCAGGCGGACTCTCAACCACTGCGCCACCAGGGAAGCCCCCTTGCTAGCTTTTTAAAATTAATCTTTATTGGCGTATAGTTGCTTCACAACGTTGTGTTAGTTTCTGCTGTACAGCAAAGTGAATCAGCTATACGTATACACGTATCCCCTCTTTTTTGGATTTCCTTCCCATTTAGGTCACCACAGAGCACTGAGAAGTGTTCCCTGTGCTGTACGGTAGGTTCTCATTAGTTACCTATTTTATACATAGTAGTGTACATATGTCAATCCCAATCTCCCAGTTCATCCCACCCTCCCTTCTCCCCCAGTACCTTGCTAGCTTTTAATTTGGGGGGGGGGTTCTACTTAATTTATGAGATATCTAATCTTCACCTGGTTATCCACAATGTATAACATAATGGCTGATCAAGAGTAGGCATAAAATGAAGTTTGCTGAACAAATGAATGAATCTTTTTCTATGTAAGATAATATGTCATATGTAACAAATACGTTCCCAGTTTGTCCTTTTCCTTTTGATTTAATGAGGGAAACTTAGACATGCAAAAATTTTCTTTTTATGTAATCACATATTTATGCTTGCTGGTTTCTGTCTTTGGGATCAAGCTAAGCAAGGCTCAATTATAATAATTTTTTGAAATGCCTACATTTTTAATTAAAAATATTTAATTCAAATATGTTTCAGTTTATGATATGAAATTAGATATCTAACCTTTTTTTTTAATGCTTAACTAGTTGGCCCAACACCGTTTGTTAAACATGCCATATTTTCCACATTGACTTGAGATGTCTCCTCACCCAAACAAATACTTCTGTATTTATACTATTCGTGTGTACAAAAACTGTTTATTTTTAAGTGTTCTCTTCTGTTGCATGACATTTCTATATGTTCCTGCAAAACCCCATATTCTTCTAATTACTGAAACTTAAAATAGGTTTTCAAGTCTGGTAGGGCAAGGCCCTCTCATTTTTCAAAATGCGGGGTCCTGCTTTAGCACCTTTACTTTTACAGGTGAACTTTTGTAAAGTTTCCCCAAACATTTTGTTGGTACATTGATTGGCATTGTGTTAAATTTATTCATTAATCGACATCTTTACAATATTAAATCTTCCCACCTCACCGCCAGCTGGAAGTATTTTGTCCTTCCTCTGAACTCCCTTAGCACTTTATACCTTTTTAAAAATCACTTTTCTAAGCTATACCCACCCAATTTTTCAAACCTGAAACCCGAGAGTCGTCCCCTCCCCTTCCTTCCCCAACCTTCACCCCATCCAATCAATCATCAAGTCCCGTCAATGTTACCTCCTAAATTTCATCCACTTCTGCCTGTCCCCACCACCAGCACTCTAGTCCAAGCTGCCATCATTTCTGGCCGGGGCCACCACACTGGCCTCCAACCGACCTCCCTAGCTTCCAAGCCATTCTCACTGCTGCAGCCGGAATACTCTTTTAAAAGGCAAATCTGATCATGGCACTCCCAGCTTTAACTATTCCAACAGCGTCCCCATGGCACTTGGGATAGAGCCAAACAAGCAGGCTCAACCCTCTCTTGCAGCTTGAACCCAACCTCTCTTTAACATTCTTTCTTCCCTGTTCATGGTTGCCATCAAACATATCCCATGTTCTTTCCTACCACAGGGCCTTTGCACACACGTACTGTTTCATGTGTTTGAACTGTCCTTAACCTTCCCTGTCATTTTAAGATTCCTCTGACATATATCCCCAGCATCCTACACAACTCGTCACATTTGTAATTCCTTGTTCAGGTCAGCCTCCGTGATGATAACAGTAATAGCAATAATAATATTAATAATATACACCTTTTGAATAATAAGATACAGTTGCTCTCTATTTCAAATGCTTTACGTGCAGAGGTGCTCTAGACCTGGTGTGTACCAGCTCATGAGAGCAGGCTGTTAAATTTTCAGGAATGCTGTGAGCTAGCTGATGTCATACTGGTAGCTTGAAATCAGCCATGGTGAGAGTACCTGCACCATGGAAATCAGCAAATGCTACAAACCAATGCTCCCCTGCCCCTTTTCCCTGGAGAGCTGGCTGTTAAACCTTTACCAGCACACCACTGTTGCCATGCACTGTATTAGTTAGTCGTCATCACAGGTCTGGAAGGTAGGTAGCCCATTTTCTAGATGGGGAAACTAAGAGGTTAAGTCACTCCTGCAAGATTTAAAGCTATGTAGAGGCCAGCCAAGCTGTGCGTCCAGCCAGTCTGACCCCAAAGCATGAGCAGTTCACGTTTATTTCACTATATCATAACGTTGAGGAAGGAAGGTGCCCCCTGGCCTGACTGGTCTGCAGCGTCCCCAGCACAGAGCACAGGGCTGAGCAGAATGGGCACGTTCAACTGATATTTGCTTCAGGAATAAGTCAACGATGTCTCAGCACATCAGGAAAACAGAACTATTTGCCGACACTGCATTGCTAAACAGAAGTCACCAGACAGGATGGCCAGAGCCCTGAGTCCTTGTTCTGACTCCACACTGAATTCAATGGGCAAGTCATTTCTCCCTGGGTCTCAGTTTTCTCACCTGCAACAGAGGGAGTCAGATGCTCTTCGATGTCTCATTATCTCTAAAATTTCTGGATTTACATGTAACAAAACATCTATTATTTTTACTGTTATGTGGGCTCCTTTTTTAAAAAATCAGCCTTATCCCCACCTCTCAGGCTGTCATCTGTTCTCTACCTGAGACATTTACCCCCAATTCATTGACTGCCAGGTGCTATTCTAGCTAACACTGGTGAACCAAACAGAAAACCCAGCCCCGAGGAGGTCCAGGGACAGAGGAAATGTGAATGGAGAGGACAGGAGGTCAAAAAGATAAGGACGGAGGCAGACAGATTTCCACACCTGCGATACATGTCTCTGCTCAATGCCCCTTCCTCAGAGAGACCCTCCCTCATTCTCCATCCTGTCCTTGTCACTATCTGAAATTACATCATGTATGTTCTTGTTGTCTGTCTCTCCCTCTAGAATGCAAGCTTTATTAAGATGGGGGGCTTTATCTTGCCCGCTTCTATATCCCAGAGCCCAGGCTGTGCCAGCCCATGGTAGGCATGTAATAAATGCTCATTTAAATGACTCAAAAACAATGTCCCTTTGGAGCTAGAATAGTAAATATTTTATTGCAACTGCAATAGAGTCTTCCATAGACCCACAAAAAAAGGTAACCCAACCAAGATGTGCCTATCACAGAGAGAAAACCTCAAAGGCAAAATGTTAAATATATACCTAAAAATCACCCTCTTCCACCTACTCCTAACCGATACCTAACCCGACATTTACGCTTAAACAAGAACAGGAGGTTAAGTCCAAATGAGAAAGAATACACTATAAAATAATATTATTAGAAATTCATAATATGTCTGATATAGTTTCTTGATTTCTATATTTCTTTCTTTCCCCTTATCTTCTCTTCAAAACAACAATATTCTAGTTGATCTCCCTGCCCTCAGCTGTTCCCCTGACTAACTCAGTCTTTATAATATCAACAGCACTCATTTTTCCTAAGATAACAGCTTTGAGTTACGCTCCCTCACATAGGAACCTTCAATGTCATCTTAGATCTTGCCAAATTAAGTCCTAGCTCCCATACAAGGCCTTTTTTTTCATTTTTTAAAACTGCGGTAAAATACACATAACAAAATTTACCCTTTTAACCCACTTGTAAATGTGCAGTTCAGTAGTGTTAAGTACATTCACTTTGTTGTGCAGCCAACCTCCAGAACTTCTGCATCTTGCAAAACTAAAACTCTGTACCCATTAAACAATTGCCCCCATCCCCCCAGCTCTGGTTACCACCATTCGACTCTCTGTCTCTATGAACGTGAACTTTACATCAGTTCCCCAGGCTTTACTTCATGTGACCCTGCTTTACATCACTTCCGCAGGCTTTTTTTTTACATCTATTCCCCAGGCTTTTCATCACGTGACCTTGTTTAATATCACGTGACCCTGTTTTAGGCACCATACAGAACTTTTGAGCTGTTTTATGGTTTCCTTCCCTGCCATGCCTAGCTCATCTCAGCTAAGTTCTGGTATAAGTTCTACCTAAATGGATCCCCACAGCTGTTGAACCAGCCTTCTCTCCTCCAGATACGGGCACACGTCACCCTTTGCACCTTTGCACGTAAGAGTCCCGTAGTTGAAACTCTCTTTCTTTTTCTCTTTACCTATCCAAATCCTCCCCATCCTTAAAAATAGTCTTCAATTTCATCTCCTCCTTGAAACCTCATGCCACTACTCTAGTCCACATGAAAGTCACTCTTCCTGAAACTCGTATTCCATTCACTGGAAATACTAAACATTTTTGAACACTCTAATTCTCCTGCTGTTCTGTGCAATATACCATTGCCTCTTCCAATAGTTCCTAAATTTCCAAATAGGGACCATGTTTTCTATGTCGTTGTCCCTTTAACTTGGAAAAAAGTAGTAGATACAATGTAGGCATTCAACAAATATTGAACCAATTAGATAATTTCTACTTTCAAAAAATTTTTAAATAATTTGAATCACTCTGCAGCATCATTAGGCAACTTTCTTGAATCCTTTTCAAGAAAATTTAGTTATAGCCAGCAACTTTGTTGAATTTTTTAATCTGATTTGCCTGGATAAAAATCTATTCTAGCATGGTTCCAGCTGAATTAAATTCATAAGGATGGACTCCTGAAACGAGATGCCATGACCGTCTCCCAGACTGCGGAAATTGCTTACATAAAATACAAATTTAGAATCAGGTTCACATGTCCCCGTTCAATGCCTGTCACCCAGTCCACACTTCCCACACCAGTAGAAAGACCTAGAAGAGTTAGAATGATTATAAAGTGTAAAGAGCAGGAACTAGAGCAAAGGTGAACCAGGAGCCAGTCTCCCTTGGCATCATTTTCTCACCCACCTGTGTAAATGAACCTTCCTGGAGCTCCTTTGCAGAACTGTTTGGATTTATAAGATAATGTCACTTCTACGACTCCAGGAATGTGCCGAGGAGGAGTCTGCACTCTGATGGCATGAGGAGTTATTAGCTGAGGAATGAACAGGCAGAGAAATAAAATACCTATTATACAAGTTATCATAGAGATACTGAGCACAGGAGCATCTCCTGCTGCTACCCCCATCCCCATCCAGGGCAAACTGGTGCACTCATGACACCCCAGATGCTTTGAATGCCCTGTCCCCGTGTCTCATGTGTTTCTCTCTCTCACCCTGGAATTTCCTTTCAACCCAACCTGTGTACGCTTCCCTTCCTATCAGCCCAGCTCAAGTGCCTCTCACCTCCTGTGCCCCCCCCAACCCCCATCCCTGTCATCATTCCCTTCCCTCATTCCTACACTGCCATGACCTCACAAATTGATTTGGCAATTTCCATTACAAACTTAGCACTGTTACATATCTTTCGGTAACCTGTTTTGCTGTTTTTCTCATTATCGCAGTAGAAAAATTGGAAATTACAGAAAAATAAAGAGAAAAATGTTAACATTGCATAACCCAGAGACAACCGTTACTAATCTTCGGCATGTTTCCAGTACTTTTCTATGGTTGTGTGTTATAGAATTAGATCTTACATCCATAGATACTGTTGTCCTGGTTTTCTTTCGCTGAGCATTATAGCATGTGTTCCCTTTTCCTGTATCATTAAAAATATTTCAAATAAAAGTTTTAAATAAATGATGACACTTCATCATTGAACCATTCTCCTATTAGCTAGTATCTAGCCAGTTTCTAATTTTTCTCAATTATAAACAGTACTGCAGTGAATATTTATCTTTTTAGGGGATCCATGCCTGCAGTAAATTGTGGCTTCCATGTCTTTTAATCCTGGTGCCCCACTTATCATAGGTACTCAATAGTGTGTGTTCATGTTGCTGGCATTGCAGAATTACTAGTTTCCCCAGATCAAAACAATCTTTGGGGCAAAGAAAATCAGGGAAGCGAGTTGCCTTTGCCTACCTCACTCCATACAAGCATAGTCCCAAACACCACTTGGAGGCCATCAAAGAAGTTGTCCCCAATGATGATGACCATGGCTCCTCCGGTGGTCCAGCCTTCACTCGGGCTAATGGCTTTGATGCATGGAGTAGCTAAGAAGATAGGAAAGAAGGAATCAGGTTTGCCCTTTGGTGGTTGAAGTTTGGAGTTTGGGGGCTGGGTGCTCTTGGTCATCTCAGAAGTTTAAGTTGAGCTTTGCTGACTTGCCATCATTCCCTAACTGGTTGTTGGTTTTCACCAGGTCATTAAAGCCTAATGAGTTGACCACTACATATGAAAATGGCTAACTGTGCAAAAGGTGCTTTTAAAATTCTGTTGTTTTCACCGTCTTTTTATAAGTTGATCACACTACAAATGGGTAAATCCCTTTTCTCTCCCCACCTCCTCTGTCCCGAGATGTTAAGATCTACAAGGTCTGTTAATGTGCTAGAGAGAGAAGGAGAAAGCAAAATCTATCAGAGTTGAAGGTTTTTTTCATCTCTACCAAGAGACAATTTCTAATCACTTTCCTAACTTTGTAGGAAGGGTTTTCCCTCCTTCTTCCATATGTTCAAGGCCTCTGGACTTTACATCCCAACAGGAACCCAATATGGTTTTCAGGCCATAACTAAAGTCAATCCATCACTCCATTTCCAAAGTTGACAGGGTCAAAGGTGGAGGAGAACTTTGGCAGGACTCCAAAAACATGAACCCCCTTTGAACAGCTAGTCAATCACATCCAATCAGTCAAAAGAAACTGGATGGGTTCCTAGTTCTGAACCCTGGGATTTTCTTCTCCCCTTTCAGTGCCCACTGTGGGAGAATTAACACCACTCCAAATTCTTTAGTGATTCAATCATTTTCTTTCAGTTCATTAATTCCTGTTTGAAACGATACAAGACACATTTTAAGGGCCAAGATGGGGTGGGGTCTGGTGGGCAGTATACAGCAAGACATCACACTAAAATAGGAGCCCCATTTAGCCATTCATTCTATATTACAAGAGTTGAGTTGTACACTAATGAGTTGAGGAGTGGGGAAAAAAGAAAGTAGATGGGATTTACTTAGGTTTGTCAGTTATCTTCCTCGATATACTTTATTTTCTTGGACAACTTGAAGTTTAACAGTTACCAGTATTTCTAATTACTTGAACGCACTTGGAAAACTACCCAGAGCAGACCATGATTTCTTCTTGTCCAAGCAAACAAAAATCAATTAGTGTCAGTTTCATTCTGCACATTGTTTTGTTTTGCCCACAATCTGTTTAAGGGCACATCTGACACTTATTCATACACGTCTGGCACGGTAATGTTCCTGTTTAACTAAGATGTCATAGGCCTACATTTGCCTGAAATGCCCCTCTAGCAAAAAAAGAAAAAAAAAGAAAAAAGAAAACCCCACTGAACTGAATGAAAGAGCCAGTGAGGCACGGGGGCCTGAACATTGGCTGGGAGATGTGTGGGGCTTACATGAAAGCAGGCAGAAGTCACTGTTTACAGCTTCATTTTTAAATCCACATGGTCTTGTGTACTTTCTCCACTCCTACTCAGAGACATCAATTTGAAACTCAAACAAGGAAATTTGTGGAGAACATCATTTGTCTGCTAGGCTCAGCCTGGACAGCAGAGAGCCCTACCTTCCGATGGGTCCAGCCTTCTCGCTCTCCGCCCGTGCTTTGAGTTGTTATGAACAAACATGTTGTCGGAAACAGCCAGCACGTGTCCATCCACGTTCACCGTTGTTGACAACACGACCTGCAGATTTCAAGGATAAAGCGGGGGCGGGGGGGGGGGTTGAGTTAATCTCTCAGAAAGTCGTAAAAGTTGCAAAACTCTTTTGCCAGACTTCCGTATGGCTAACAAGAGACAGACCAGAACTTTGGGGTGAGCCATGCTCCTGGCATCTCAACGGGTTAGCCTTTTCCTGTAACAATAGCAGAGCGTCATGGAAAAAGAGGCCCCCTTTCGCCCATGTGCTGTCACGTATTTGTGCTCCAACTATGCCCAGGTGATGAAGTGTGGAAGATGGCAATCTGACTGGCTGGTTCTAGGAACCTCATCTCTATCAAAGGACTTGGACGATCATTCCCAGGTGACCCTTCGGACTGCAGTCAAGGAGCAGATTGTGTGTGGTCAGGAAGCTAAGACAGAAACACCAGCTGGGAGGTCATTTCTCATTTCTCGGGAATGGGTTCTTGAACATCTGACGTGTGCCAAAGTAACGCTGGGGTATGGACATGCTGCCTGATGTCCTGATGTACCTGGTGTCCCCCATGCTGGAGAGCAGCGGCGGAGATGCTCAGGCCTTGGGTGAGAAGGTAAGGTTTCGGAATTCAGTGTTGAAAATGTAGGACATTTAGCATCTAACCAGACGAAAGGGAAGTGATGGGTGTGGAGTAGTGGAAGGGCATGATGTAAAGTCCAACAAAACGGAACTCAAATTCCATGCCTGCTACTTCCTAACTTAGAACCTTTGACGAATTATACTTAACCTTTTCGGATGTCCACTTTTCTTATCTGTAAAACATACACAACAATGCCTATCTTGAGGACTGAATGAGATAAAATAAGGATAAAATGAGAAAATAAATGTAAAGCATTTATGGATGAGTTCCCATCCTAGTTGCCTCGCCCCTGCCTTGTTTGGCCAGTCGATAGGACAGAGGATATTACTCATTGAGCCCCTCCCATAGTCTAAGCTCTGGAGGGGAGGCTTCAGCAAGGGGGACTCAGGGGCTCGGTAACCACAAAAGTTACAAGGCACAGTCCCTACCCTCAAAGAGCTTACTTTCAGGATGGAGAAACATGGCAAACAAGCAAAACAAGTAGCACACAGAATGAGGTCAGATTGGCTTCTATGTGTGTGCTGCAGATCAGGGTGCAGGAGAAGTTCAAAGAGGTGGCCATCAGGTGGAACCGTGGGAAAGCACAGCAGAAACGCATTGACTTGGGCATAGCCACCACCTACTTACTGACCCAGGAAGGTGAGTCATCCTAGATACCAGTCTACTTGTTAGTTGCACATGGCATTTTTTTTTTTTGAGAAAGGAACTTGTTACATACATATTCATGTATATGTATAGACCCGAGGAAAGGCATTGAATAGATACATAATGAAGAGCTGTGTCTAAAAATGGCTCTTCCTGTCCACTCCCAAATTAAATTCACTGATACTCTACTTGGAATTTTTCTGCCATCCCTTCCTTACTTATTAAACAAAGTGGGGACAAACCTTGACCCAGCCTTACCTCTTAACATGAGAGAAGATTCACTCCACAGCACTTAAAGTTTTTTTTACTATGAATTATTTCAAGTAAACAAAATAAATATAATGAACCCGCTTTTGTTAGAGTGAAATTTACACGCATTGAAATGTACAAATCTTAGCTGCACAATTTTGACAAACGGATACAACTAGGTAGTCCACACCATATCACAATACGGAACATTTCTATCTCCCCAGAAAGTTATCTGGTGCCCCTTTTCAGTCCACCCTACCCTCTACCCCTTGCCAAGGCAACACTCTCCTGAATCTTTTTAACCTCAAATAGGATTTCAGATGGTATCTCTAAAAAGAATTTTTATATATATTGTAATATAATAAGGGTTTGGGAGAACCCCTAAAATCATGAGTCCACAAAGTATTTCACCTAGCCTGGTACCATGGCATAACAGTGGCATATAGGAATTTTTACATGGACATAAATGGCTGTAGTTATCAACTCAAAAGCATTCACTGAGCTCCTGGTATGTATTGGGTATTATTATGTCAGGCCCTGGAGATCCTAAGACCACAGAACAATGTGTTCCTGGTTGGCTAGTGTCTCTCCCACACTTCAGCTCCTCACTTGGGAAGGCACTGCCGATTCGGTGCCCCTGCCTCGCTGTGATGCCAGAATGAACTTAAAGGAAACTCCGTTGTCATTCAGAAAATTGTATCAGTGTAATTGCTCACAAGTCAGGGATGCAGCCTGTCTAGCTCCAGGTCTGTTTTCAATTGTGTCCATGTTAACATGGTAAGAGTCTGGGGAAAGGCCTTCCAGAAAGTTCCTATCCTGTGGTGGCAACCGTAAGACAGAGACATCCATCACTCCCTGCAAGGGCACGAGGCACAAGCTCTTATCAGGGCCCCTCAGCAGAGCACAGGATGGAATCACAGTCAAAGAGAGAGAGGGGCTGAGTCTCCTAGTCCTGGGGTTAAGGTGGACACGACGGCTGAAAGCAATCACCTCTGTTTCTGCTTACCCGCAGAAAATAATAGGACAAAGAGGAGTAAAAGAAAGAGGAATCGGATCACTTTTATAAATTGTGCGCGTGAATGGATTTTCAAAGACGTAGCTGTTAAGATGCAGGGGTGGCAAAGAAGGTGGGCTCCAAAATCGCTCTTAGTCTTTGGCTTTGTAACTGGAAGGATGCTGATTTCATCACATTATTCAGGTAAGACCAAAGAAAGAGTATGCCTTAGTTTATATGCATAAAATACCACATCCATTCCTCAGCTTAATACTTGCTGTTCCCTTGATCAGGAACACTGTTCCCGTCCTTCAACACACAAGTTAAAAAAAAAAAAAAAAGACATAGCTGTCATCCCTGGAAAAAACCAAAAACGAGAGGGTGCTTCAGGCTTTAACTGCTAACGAGCTGTGCTAGGCGCAAGGAGGGGAACCTCAACCTGTGTGAAGATTATGTGGATGTGAAGAGCGTTCTCCCCGAGACCACGTTAATTCATTCCACAAGCTCCTTGTTATACTGTACTTGAACGCTCCTCGTGCATTCCTGCCACAAAATATGGGGCTTTCTTGAGCCAGCTGATTTCATCATTCTCCATTTGGGTGGAGTGAGACTTGGTTCCAAAGAGAACATTTCCCGAATGACATACCCTGATGGTTCAGATGCACTTCATTATTTTCTATTAACAATGGAAATAAATTTTAATCTCTTGCTGGCTAGCGCTGGCCTCTCATGACAGCAAGGGAATTAACCTGAATTATTTCAGTGTCTGCAAAATTTATTACAAGATTTTAAATTATGTCCAAATGTATGTGCGTGTGCCTGTATATATATAGATATGAGGCAAGTTCCCGTTTTTAATATTCCAAATATCTTAGACTTTGAGGGATCTAAGAGAGCCTGCCAATTTAACTGAATTTATAAAATGTAAAGGATTTGAAACTCCACCACGTGAAACCAGACATGTTTGGTGGTTGTTCTTTTTTTTAGGAATGGTTGTTTTTCTTATACATGGAGACACACACAAATATTGACTTTTCCATACACTCACTCTCCTTCTGGAAGAGTGAACTACATTATGGAGGTGAAGATACATTTGGTACATTCAAAGCTTCGAATTTAAGTTCCTTCACTGTTTTCTGATGAACGATGACAACACTGATATTATTCTATTCAGAGAAGTTAAAGTTTCTGAATGTTTGAAGACTGAAGGAAGTAGACTGTGCATTCCAGCATCGTCTCCCTCCCAGGCCTTCCCCTTCCACAAGCCAACTTCTTTCCCCCAGTGAGTATTTCCTGGGTCACGAAGGCTGACCTTTTCCATCTGGAATCAATCAGTCAGCCCCTGACAACTTCCTGAAACACCTCACTCCATTTCCTGTTCTCTCCCCCTTCTCTCTTTCCCCCTGGTTTGCTTCACTCTTCAAAACTGCAGGCCACAGCAGCTTAATGTTAGAGGGTCAGACACAGTTAGACTCCAAAACACTACACAAGGACACCTTTGACCTTCAAAAATCTTTACATCTTAGCTAAACAAATCAAGGTCAACATTTCTTACCATTACCTTGTTAACTATTTGTAGGCATCTTTGCCAACGATCTTCTGATCACAGACTCATCAATACCGCTTGTTCTCCTAAGATCAGAAACTGATCTGTTTTAGAAGTAGCGAATTTAGTATTGACAAAATACCATCAGTATTTTAGTTTGAGGTACCTGAAACTAAAAATCTCGAGTATTATAATAAACATATGCAGAGTATCCCATCCAAAAGGACTTCTCTGTCTCATCAGTGTCTCCTATCACCTAAACCTGATACCTAGTCTTTTATACAGCTGTCAGATTCTCTTGGCACTGCCGCTCTGCTGGCATAGCCCGAAAGGATGCCAGTTAGGAATACAGATGTCCATAATTTGTGTGGGACGGACCCCCAGCTTTTGCCGTTGACACTGGTGACAGCTTTCATTTGTTTCTCAAAGTTGGTGTATCTGTATTTCAGCTCAAAGCTCCAGTAGGAGGGTCTGCGGATCTGAAAACTAAGCCATTGTAGACTAGAGCTCTCCTCAACTGGTACGCTTCAACTCAACACAAAAGCAACAACCAATCATATTCACGCAAATATCACTTATGACACAGTAGCTTTCATTCAAGGTGTCAAGAAAGGAGAAGTAAGATCTGTTGAAATTGCTTGCATTTTTTTAAGCGAAAGTAGTTTTTCACGTTTTGCCGTTCCTCATTTTGTTTAGCGTGATCTCTAATTTTTGGTGAGGCCAGATCGATAAACACAGACCGATTGGTGCGTGACAGCGTAGGTTCCCTTTTGAATCATCCAATTAAACGGCAGTTTTAGCTGATTATACAGAAGTAGAAACGTGAGTAAAAAGTTTGTATCTCCCCTCGAAAACTACAAGAAAGTTTTAAGAACAAAAGCTACAACTGTGTGAGCAGTCTACTCAAAGTACTCAAGAAAACGGATTGACTTCCTCAAATTATACTTTCCTTCTCATTACCCAAAAGCACTCCCATGTCCCCCACTCTAATAATTTATACAAAGCAGGAGCTGAGTTGTAAAGAGCTCTTTCCTGCCTATAAAAGGCCACAGTGGGAGTTACCCTTTCGGTGGACACATCCGTTAATCTGCCCGTACAACTAATTTTCCAATAGAGGAGCTGTTTCTTTGGCATCAGAATGACAGCCTGCGGCAGGAGGACTTCTACCACCCTGATTTATTCCCACCACTGGGTTATTTTTACGCCTCTCTCCACAATGTCTATGGCTCTTTGCAAAATCACACTTAAAAAAAAAAAATCCATCCTTCTCAAAGCTCTAGCTGTATGACTTAGTTGAATCAGAGGAATGACCAGCTTGGATACTACTGCCAGCCAGGCTTTCTCAGCTCATACCCAGGTGTTCCTACAAAGACCCTAAGCCTCATACAGGAGGGTAAAAGGAAAAGAGAAGTCAGAATGCAAAGGGTGTGGAATGACTAAATCATCTGCTCTTTGAAACAGGCGAGTCCCAGTGTCTGTACTTGCTAGAGGATAATCACGTTGGTTGGAAACCTCCCTGTATGGATCAGCGCTGTTGCTTTGAAAACACACCCAATTCTACCATCAGTCAGACACATTTCCCTCCATTTCAATGAGGATCATGTACCTTCTAACCGAAGATGGGGCGTTTGGTAGTTTAATCTCAGTAAATTTACAATAGGTAGCATTTACAGCCCGCTCGACGTGGAAGACTCCGATACCTACTTACAAACATGCGTACACCAAGCTAAATAAAATGGCCTCGAAAATCCCTGTTATTTTGCCAAGTATGGAAAACAATTCTTTATGACATTTTACATCTGGAAATGGAATTAAATTCATGATGTGCTTTTCCCTTATAACTGTTCAGTTGCTATATATGTTATTTCAGCTTTCCCAAAGCGTAACTATTATGTGGGATTTTATTTTCCACCTGTGGAAGGAGGAAAGAAACACAGAGACCACTAAAGGGACAGAGCAAATCAAGACAGACTTCTGGTTGTGGTGGGCAATCAGGTTTGGAGTCCATATCGTGAGAAGAAATACTCCATTGATGTTTTTCAACACTGGCGAGTTCTCACATTCGACAAGGGGAATCTGATGAAACAATTAGCCTAAGCCTCCGTAATTCAACCCAGGCAAAGAACAAGCAAATTGGCTACTGCAAATCGTTTCTCCCTACCTCTTCATTCTTGGCACACATTACATTTTCAAGCCAGATTGAAAGCCCGGATTTTTCTTTGTTACTAGACTTCAGAGTCTCCAAAATTACCTTTAAACACCTACCTACCCCGTAAGTATGGATTTTGTCATCCTTTTTTTTTTTTTTAAGGAATTCCCAGCATTCTTAGCAATCGCTGGTGTTTCATATTCCCCAAGGTTACATTTTCTGTTCACTTGAGTATCAAGTAGCAAACGAGAGAACGCAAAGTTGATTGCTGCTGAGACAGATGTGGGGCGTTCTGGAGTTGCTCACAGCAAGGGAGGGGGCTGTGGCATTAATGACATAAGTCCCGAGAAGATACATTTGTAAGTCACCAGACAGCGCTGTGTTTCAGTGAGTCAGAGTTATTTTGTGATCTTCCAGGCACCGTGCCACAGGCAATGGAAGCCTACAGAAAACACTGTCCCTACCTCAAGGTGTTTACCATGCAACTGATAAAGCAGAACAAACACTACACATAATCAGGAGATATTACTATGTGGTAATACACGATTGAGGGCTGAATTATGTGGCCACTGTATCCTCTAGGAGTCCAAAGGTAAGAAAATTAACCCGAACTGAAGGCAGTAACAAACAGCTTCATCAAGGAAATGAGATTTGAGATAGGGCCTTGAAGAGTTGAAAAACTTTTCTTACACAACTCAAGGGTACCAAAATAATTATTCTGGCAATAAAAAAAAAAATTCTAACTGGCGTAAGTGGAGCCGTATGCCAAAGGGCATGACTGCTGGCATATTTTGGCAAGTTTGGCTTAGGCTGGACACCTTTTAGGGCTTGTTTTTCAAAAACTAGTTGAACATGTACAGAAATCAAGCGGCAATTTTTTTATCCTGTCTTTTAGGTCATCAGGAAGCCCAAAGGTCATTAACCTGCTTTACAACCAAATTTCTCTTCATCTCAAAGGCCAGTGATGCTTGCTATATCTACCCTACATCGTTTTATTCCATTGAGGGCAATGCTTGTCCCATCTGAAACGTATGCCAAGAGGTATGGTTACGGCCCAGGGCAGTATTTCACTAGCAAACATTTTGAGGCTCACCGCGGAGCCTTAACACATTCGATGCCGTTCTTGATCTGGCTGGGCCATTCTCTTCCACCAAACTCTGTCCCTAGGGACCTCGTGAATCCCCTGTCATGCATCAAAACCCAGGAGCACGTAGGCCCCATAAGCAGCTTAAGAATCTATGCACTGTTATTGTGAAACTAAGAAAGCTTTGCCTTCCAGGAAGTTCTGCATCTGATGGTCCTGGAAAATGTTTAAGGGTAGGTTTTAGTGCCCAAATTGGAGTCTCTTAAAATGTTGGAGCATTTAGGGTTTGCTTCCACCTAACTGAAATCTGACATATCCTTTCCCAAGGGTTATATAGGCAACTACCTTTTCTCCCACAAATAATTCAAAACACAGTTCCTGTGTGAGTTGGTCAAAATTCTTAAACCCCGATTCTTGTCCCCATGTGAGATGCCAAAAGTAGGGGGTGATGGGGGTGGGCAGAAGGGTATACTGTCCAACAGGCAAGAGCTTGAAGTTACCCACAGAAAGCTTTTCCCAAGCTTAAAGCATTAGACTGGGCAAAAGATCCTCAGACCTTCAGAGGTTTTCTTCTGACTCCAAGTAGGTAATTACTATTTCTTAACTTGGACTCGCTGGTTTGTGCTATCAGCAGATAATGGACCCACCTGTGGATCAGAGAAGCCATGAGTCAAGTGCTTTTCATTCTGTGCTTTAAAAGTGGGGCTCAGGAGCACGGCAACCTTCACACGGTGGGTGAGATCACAGAGCACCTGGGGTGGCTCTTGAACTGAGAGACTTGAACTGAAGAAACCTGCAGGCAGCTGGAACTGTATTAAATTTTTACCATTTGGAGTTAATTTAAACTCTCGTTTCCCTCTTCACGGGTGTGAAAGAAATAGTCACCATTTTTTTTTTATTTAAGGAAAATAGATGGTGATGCCATTAAAACGTTTCATATAAGAGCTGGGGTTTAAGAAGTCATACGGGTTTGTTGGATGGAGCCTGGCCGTGTTCCAAGGCATGAGTAGCCCTGCCCTTTGCTCTCACATCATTTAGTCAAATAGACGAATGGCCGCCACCCAGCTGTGTGGACTAGGGGCCCTGCCGGCCACGTGAACTTCTCCGTTGTTTTTGTGCAGTGGTTGCATCCAGCACGTTGCAGTAACAGGCTGTAGGCCTCCCACATTATCCAACTACCCTGATGACGTCAGTCCGTCCTCACACGCCTCACTTCGTTTCTCCATTCTGATGGAGGAGATCTTGGTGTCTTCCCACCACCGTGCATGTCTGCTTTCTTCCTCAGAGGTCTGTGAGACCTGCTAGGCGTGTCCTTGCAAAGCACCAACCCCTCCCTCACCTCCTCCGGGACCCCCTCAGAAAGCCCTTCTAGCAGGCCCCTCCTGGGGTTGTACACAGATCCCTATAATCAAACAGGAATCAATTCAGCACTGATGTCTCTCCCAACCTGACCCTGGAAATGACTTTTCTTTCACCTGAAAGAATGTATGCACCCCTCCACACCTCTTGAATTCTTATCTTTTGAAGCAAAGGATGGCAAGAACTGTTGCTGTATCTCTATTCTCTCCCTGACATAGCTATATAACAAAATGATGGCTTTGGTGGACCTCATCTAAAAAGGGAATCATTAGGGGTGAACTTGAGACACCCGAGAGTCACTCAGAAAAGTTCAGCAAATGCTAGGAAGAATCTTTATCCCAATAACAAGAAAGCTACACGTTAGAATGAAGGAATTCATTTAAAATGATTCTAGGGTTGGAGATGCAAGGCACCTGCTACCAACTCCAGAAAGAGTAATGTAGCAGTCGGTGCCGCCCATGGGATGGGAAATACTGCAGTCTTCTACAGTGGTCGGGTCTGTTTAAAACAGAGTCCTTTTGAGGCAGGGCGGGGTGGGGGAATTGGTAAGGCCTCTAAGCTTCCCAGTCTCAAGTACGTGATCTGCTGACACGTGTCCTATTATAGCTGATGCTGTGGAAAACTCTGAAAGCTATTGGGAAGAGCATCCACACTTGCTATTATTACGATGGCAGGTAGCACTGGGCTCCCATACCATCTGGACTTGGCCACACCGCTGAGTCCCAGCAGGCAATACAAGGACAATTGGCACTAGGCCCCCTGTGCTTCCAGTCAGTTCACTTGAAGACCTCAGAGAAGCAGAGCTAAGCTACGTAAATCACTCATTTATCTCACTTTCCTTGTCTCCCCGCTAGGATGTAAGTCCCACAAGGGTGAGGAATGTTCTCTGTTTTGCTTGCTGATATATCTGCAGCACCTAGGATAGTGCTTGGCTCACAGAATTTCCTCGATAGTATTGGTGGGTGAATGAATCAATGAATGAGGGCATCTGTGTTTTCACTCTGACTTGGAGCAGACCCAGCCAGCCTGTCTATGAGAGTGAACTGGCAACAAAAGCCCTGATTGTTGTCAACTTCTGCTGTGTTTCAGGATTTGAATGTGGGTAATGACAACATGCCTGACTCTTCCAAGAAAGTGGCTTGATTTTCTCCTGGATTTTCCAACTGTCTGCTCTCCACCCACGATGCAGAGAAATAAAGAACGGGGTACGTTATGTCTTAACAGGCCTGTCAGCTTAAACTATACATAAATTTCTTTTCCTTTCCTTCACCGCGCTGTTAATCTGCGTGTTTCAACTAATTGTTCCATTTCAAGGAGGGCAGAAGTGATTTTCTGCCTTAATGGTCCATGAATTCAGATACTTTGGGGGCCCTTTTCTTATTTTCCTTCCTCCCTTTCTCCCTCCCTCCCTCGCTTTCTTCCTTCCTTCCTATCGTTTTCCTTTCTTTCTCTTAAAAATTCATTTAATAGGGCTTCCCTGGTGGCACAGTGGTTAAGAATCCACCTGCCAATGCAGGGGACATGGGTTGGAGCCCTGTTCTGGGAAGATCCCACATGCCACGGAGCAACTAAGCCCGCGAGCCACAACTACTGAGCATGCCCTCTAGAGCCCGCGAGCCACAACTACTGAGCCCATGCGCCACAACTACTGAAGCCCGCGCACCTAGAGCCCGTGCTCGGCAACAAGAGAAGCCACCGCGATGGGAAGCCCGCGCACCGCAACAAAGAGTAGCCCCTGCTCTCTGCAACTAGAGAAAGTCCGCATGCAGCAACGAAGACCCACGCAGCCATAAATAAATAAATAAATTCATTTTAAAAATTCATTTAATAATGAATTTTTTGAGCTCCACAGAGTGACTGGCATTGGGGAGAAATACAAAAATAAATAAAACATACAGATTATCCTCAAGTAGCACACAGGCTATTAGACAAATAATAATTGGAAGACAATGTGATCAATGGCAAAGTAGAAGTCTGTAGAGAAGTATGTTGGCCAATAGGTCTGCCAGAAAATGCCTCACTAAAGAGGTGACACTCAGGTGTAGGCTTGAAGCATGAGCAGAAGTCACAGACTAGTGAGGAGTGAAGGGTTCCCAGGCAGAGGGGCGAACATGTGAGAAGGTTCCAGGCGATATTCCGTGGACTAGAAATCAGTGAGGTGTGCCTGGTGGGTGGGGGAATGTATGGAAGCGTCAGGAGGGGCGCATGGCAGAAGCCCTGCCTGGTACGAAGCTACTTCTCAGCCATGCCTTCTAAAATCTGAGCTTTTGTCCATGGACAGGAGATATTTATAACCTACTTGAAGCAGAGGAGGGACATGTTCTAAAAGATCACTTAGGCAGCCGTGCTGAGGATGCGTTAGACAAGGAAGGAGGAGAGGCAAGGGCCTATCGCGGTTTTTCAGGAGAGAGAGAGGTGGATTTTACAGATACTTAGGAGGAAGGTACAGATCAGGGAGGAAGCACTGAGTTCTGCTGTGAGCGTGTGCTCACTAGTCATCCAGGGGAAGATGCCCAGGAGGGAGGCAGAGCTGGGTGTCTGCAGCTCCAGAGAAGGGGGAGGTCTGAGGACGTGGATCCCGGAGCAGGTGGTCTTTACAGCCGAGAGAACGGGAAGACCACCAGGATGAGTCCTAAGTGGACGGGTCCCCATCGTAAGGGTTAAGTTACATGGAGGGAGCCCACTGGGTGTTAGATGAATTTCATCTCTTTAGATCAAGGGTCCGTGGAATTCTCAGAGACGTCTTAAGAGGTCTCGGAACCCCTGAAATTTTAAGCAAACCTTTGTTGAAATGTAGCTTTTTACTGGGACAAAACTACAGCTCATACCAAATTCTCAAAGGGGTCTGAGCGCCCCCGCCCCCAAAAAAGGGTTTAAAACCCTTGCGTTTCGATAAATATTTTATATGCCCATGTTACTTAGGACTTGAACTGAATGAAAGAGAGGTTCAGATTGGAAAATAAGTTTGATATAATGGTTTTGTTCTGATTTGATCATTTCTGGAAAAAGAATTTAGGTTCCACCGATGTTTGGGGGATAGTGGAAAGCGAAGGGGTGAGAGAGGAGAGAGAGTTTGGCTGGATTCATGATTTGGTTAGAAATATTTTGTATTTTTATCCTGCTCAGATCAAATCTCCACACAAAAACAAAACAAAACAAATCAAAAAACTTCAGATTAAATCTACGTTTGATCATACAACAAAAGTAGAGAATCGAAGTTATTTGTCCATATGGTTTAAAATTATCACATTTGGCATTCTGAATGATATATACGTATATTCTAGGAATTCCTAAGCTACCATTCCTTTAGATCACTCTCATGATTATCTACCATCTCTGGTTTTGTTTCATACTTTGAACTTGATCCAAACTTTTCACTTAACCATTACAGCACATAGTCAAGCCTTTCTCCATGTAAAAAGATCTTTCATGGAAGGCTATACTTGTCATAGAATCTGAGTACGGTGTAAAAATTGTCAATTCTTTTGTGAATCAAAGGATACTGTGAAGAAAGTGAAAAGCCAGTGATAGAATGAGAAAAATATTTGCAAATCACTTATCTGATAAGAGCCTAGTATTCTGAATATATAAAGACCTCTTACAGCTCAACAATAAAAAAGTAAACCAATTTGAGAATAGGCAAAAGATTTGAATAGAGATTTCTCCAGAGAAGATCCACAAATGGCCAAAAAGTACATGAAAAGATGCTCAAATCATTAGTCATTAGGGAAAGACAAATCAAAGCCATAATGAGATACCACTTCACACTTACGGGATGGCTAGGCTTTTTTCTTTTTAAACAGGAAATAACAAGTAGTGGAAAAGATATGGAGAAATTGGGACCTTCACACATTAGTGATGGGAATGTAAAATGGTGCAGCCACTGTGGAAAATAGCTTGGCAGTTCCTCAAAAAGTTAAATCTGGAGTTACCATACGACCCAGAAATTCTACTCTTAGGTATATACTCAAGATATCAAAAACATGTTCACAAAATAACTTGTACATAAATGTTCATAACAGCATGATTTATAAAAGCCAGAAAGTAGAAACAACCCAAATGTCCATCAACTGATGTACAGATAAACAAAATGTGGTATATTCTTACAATGGAATATTATTCAGCCATAAAAAAAATACTGACACATGCTACAATATGGATGGACCTTGAAAACATTATGCTAAGTGAAAGAAACCAGACACAAAAGGCCACATGTTGTATCATTCCATTTACAGGAAATGTCCAGAATAGACATATCTGTAGAGACGGAAAGTAGATTAGTGGTTGTCAGTGGGTGGACAGAAAAGGGAATTGGGAAGTATGGGGTTTCTTTCTGGGATGACGGAAATGTTCTGGAATGATATGGTGGTAATTGTTGCACAACACTGTGAATATACTAAAAGCCACTGGATCACACACTTTCAAATGGTCTAAATGATGAATATATGAATTTTATCTCAATAAAAAAATGCAAAAAAATTTTTTCCAGTTGACTTTAGCCCTACCCCAGAAATAAGACAGTCCTAGAATCCACAAACTTAAAAAGAAAAATCTTTTCCCTCGTCTTTGCAAAAGTCAAGTACATTCACATAGGATGAGAATTCCTCGTATTTTGAAATGAACAATATTTATTCTAACCCTGTTAAAAAATTCAGGCACATTAAAAATTTCACTTAGTAAATAACCGGAGAAGTAGAGGAAATATTACATGCATCTGATAAGTGAATACATTTCTAAAATTTGGGATAAATAAAATAAAATAAATAAAATGACAAGGCATTCTATTTAAAGCCTCCTAGAAGTGTCTTCTCAAATTTAAAACTCTTTGGAAGGGATGATAGAGAATAAGGGGGGATAGGAATCTAAACTGCTAGCTTCTTTCCCTGCCTCTTGTTTCTTCCAGACGTGAACGCTAAGCTTTGGTCATCTGGGCACTTTGGAATTCTTTTGAATTTCACTCTGTTTTTGGACTGAAATTATTTATGTTTCTGTTTGGAACACTGAGTACCATAAGCTTCCACTATGCACAATGTTCCTGCTTGACCCCCCCCCCAAGAAAATCATTTCATTTCTATTCGTCTTCTTATCATGCAGCAGGGGAAGAGCCTGCAGGATGGAGAGCTGTGGTTTAACTTGTTCAGGCGAGGCTCGTATTAGCGCTACACAGCAAACAAAAAAAAAATGTCCCGGTCACAGCAAGATAGTTTGATACCCATGATGCGGTGAAAAAACATGACAGGAATTTTTGTTTTTCAAGGTCGTGCTCACTGGCCTTGCATGTACCCATCTCTCCTATTAACTCTTTCATGACTCTGCTGCTAAACCACAGAAGCTCTTTGAGCAAAAGGCAGGAGCAGCTACATCATTTGTGGGACCCAGTGTAAGATGAATATGTGCGGCCCCTTGTTCAGAAATTATTCAGAATTTAGAAAAAGGCAACAGCAAGGCGTAACCCTAGCAGCTGCACACGGTGCAAACCCAGGGTCCGGTGGAAAGAGTTGGATCCGACACATCCTCCTGGCTCGGGGTTGCACCACCTCCTTCCCGTGATTAGAGGCGAGTTACTTCAACTCCCAGAACCTCACTTTCCCCACCTGAAACGTGAGGCTAATAATCTCCATCTCTCATCTCTCACGTTGCTGCCAGGATTTTTTTTTTTTAATCTCAAGCCTGAATAATATTGTTTAACATGTTTTCCATTCTTCTATGGGGAAAGGAGCAGGAGGTATTTCAATGGGGCGTGAGTGGCAGGAAAGCCATTTGGTGGATTAAATGTGGGTCCTTCAAAGATGAAGGAAGGGGGCCAAGAGGGGCTGCTTTCCTCGCATCTCCAACCTGACACACTTTGCCTCGCTCTGGGTTTTTATTAGCTTGTATCCCCAGTACATCAGTGGCAGGGGTGATGAAACCGGTGGCAGATTTAACCCAGGCAGCTGGGTTACTGTCCCGTGGGTCTTGTTGTCATGCTGAGATCTTAAAGTGACCACGGCTGCTTGGTCTGCTGCTCTCCCAGACACTCGGAGAGAGACCACTGAATAGTTAATCGGTGGCAAAGGAAAGGAAGAGGCTGTTGCTTGCAGAAAGCACAGAGAAGCTGCTTTGAAAAATCCCAAGGTGGCTGAGTATCAAGAACGCTGTTCCTGCTTGTGGGCAGCTGTGTGTGCGAAGGGCAGCCTGAGGGCTTAAAATCAAATCTCCAGCCTGGGTTGGTGCCCCTCCCCTGGGGCCCTGGCAATGCAGGCAGAAGGCCTTAAACACCACAAAATGAAGAAACCCTCAGTCCTATCTGAAGAGGGCGGCCATTTACAGTTATCTTTTTTGTTGTTAGCGGCATCCGTGAATAATGTTTTCTAAGGGGGGGGGAAAAAAAAAGAAAGGAAAAGAAAAAAAGAGTGCTAAGGAGAAAGAAAACAGGATGACTTATTTACCAGGAAAGAACGGCAGGCCCCTTACCTGAAACCTTCTCATGTCCCTTGGGTTTCCTGCTGTTTTCAAACAATTCTGATTGCACTTGAGGAAAAATTTTAAAAAGAATCTGTGAAGAGAAAGCAAGGTGTTACCTTTTTAAGTAAACATGTTTTAGGAGAGAATATATATGCATTATATTAGATTGGATTGGAAAGTGATTGGATTTCAGGTCTGGGGAATTTCAGCCAGCCCTGCCTGTGAAGGAACGTAGCTGACCCGCTGCAGTTCGCAAATTTGGATGTTTTTGGTCCCAAGTTGGCTCCATCACTGTTGAGGGCTGCGAAGTGGCTCACAAGCTGGGCTCTGGTTTGTACACCCGCCCTCGAGTGGCTAGGGCATGCTCTCTCCAAAAAAGAGACACAGAGACAGAGAGAGAGAAAAGAAGAAAAAAAGGCTTCACAAGCAGCAGTGACTCTTGCTGTACAAAATTAGCTTTGCTCCAGAGGGTTAAACGTGGCATGACTGAGCCCAGAATCCCAGGGTTCGTCACGTATGTGGCTTTCCGCCGGCCACACACATCTTCATGCACACATAACTCACACGTAAACCCTCACACACAAAGGGGGCCTGATATTTTCAACTGGTGGATATAAAATCAGAAAATAATGTTACTGTCTAAAGACAGTCAGTCTGTGCAGGTATATGCTGGGGGTTTTATGATTAATAACAAGTGTGAATGTCCTTTCAGACCTTCTACAGATTATCCAGAAATATACAAAGGCACAGAATAATGGTCTGAGGTTATCATTTGTAAGACATATTTTTAAGCCAATATTCTCCTAGATAACCTTTTTTGTGCACTTTTAAAATTGGGCTTCTTTGATCAGATGAGTACAGAAACCAAGAAAAATGGCAGAAGTGGTCTTTTCAGCCATTTACCTATTTAATGTTTGGAATGTTGTTTCGAAATACAATAAGTTTTTCATTTATTTCACTTGCAGAGTCCTTTTCCTTAAAAAAAAAAAAAAAATCCAGCTTTTGCAGCGTTAAAGTCCCAGGTGAGCAAGGCCTATTTCCCTTTCTGTTACTATGACAACGAAATTTTACCGCAGTCCCAAAGTCCCTTCAGAACTCTACCATCCACGCCTTGAATTAGAACTTTAAAGGAAAAGATATACATTTTTTCCCCAGGATTTACCAACAAAAATAAGTAGAAATCAACAATGCTTCCAAAAATTCTATTTTAAAGCAACGGTTGGTGAGATGCCGTCGTGGTGGCCTTCTGTTTATTTTTATTTCTTTAACAATCACACGAAAGAATTAGAGAGCACGCCAATTAATTGTATTTAGCACTTAAAAAAAGAAAACCTGATGGGGAGATAAACAGTAAATGATGAAAGAAGAGAGAAGAGGAATTGCCCTTTCAGAGCATTTTCTCTAGATTTGCTAAAAATATTTGGCCAAGTGTTCCTGACCCCTATCTATAAATAAGGTTGGGTGTGAATTTGGAAAGAATAGCTAAATGCTTCTTTTCATAATTTTATAGCATCTGCTTTTCACTTCTCTCTTTGCATCCTTACTGGGGGGTGGGGGTGGGGGCTAAGCATTGCTTCCTGGGCCATGAAGGTGTCCAGGGCCTTTATCCGAGGTACCAGGCAGAGAACAACAAGGCAGAAGCGCTCCTTGCTGCTTTATGCGGTGTTCACATTCACAGGCTGCCCCTGCTTTCAAAAGTGCAGGGGGGCGTCAGTCCACAGCAGCCGGAGCGCGTTAGAAAGGAGAGCTGCTTGTATTTAAGAACAGATTGGTCAAAATTCAAACATTTTCTTTCTTAAGGCAAAGCATTCTTTCACTTGTGCCTTCCTAGCGGGGGTCACCTACAGCAACTTAAAATGCCTGGAGATGCTCTCACAAAAGACTTAAAACGGGCCTTTTCCTCACTTGAGTCTCTTTCCAAACAATAACCCCTGCCCTCACACCACCTTTGCCCTCCAACACCCGCCCCTCCCCCATGAGTGATTTACATCTTTTCCCCTACTAAAACCAAATTTTCTTTTTCTCACAAATTCCTTGGTTTGGGGCAAGTTTTAGCACAACTGGACTCCTTAGAAAGCGTTCTGTGTGTTATACTTCCCCTCATCTACCCACCCCCCTCACCTTCTCGAAAATGTACCTGTTGAAAACATTAATGTTCATGAAGGCATTATTATATGAATGGTATGAAAGTGCAAAGGAGATAAATGTTTACATAAAATCAAATTGATTTAGGGGAAGAAGGGGCCCGCTGAAAGGCTTTATTCATTTTAAATTACGACCCTTAACAGTTCTTTGGCTAGAAAACACCCAGTGTTGACTCTTTTGCGGGCCTGGGGTCTGAGTTTGGAACCTACCCAGCCCCCTGCACACTAAGGATATAACATCCTGTTCACAAAGGGGAAGCGAGGGGTGGAGGAGGGAGGGAGGAGGGGGAGAGAGAAAGAAAATTCTCTTACATTGTATAGTACTTTCTAAAAGAAGGCGTAGCTACTTCTAAATGGCTAGCACCAGAAATTATGACCTGCGTATTTTAGATGTGGACCTAGAAATCAATTTAAAGGAATTCTGGGGCTTACTGACATCTCCATTTTTTTTCTCTTCCTTTTACTGATGTCTCCCACTTTCCTCCCCTTCAGCCCCTCCACCCTCTATGCTCAGGGGCTTGGTACAGAACCCTCTACTAACCATCCCATCCATTAGCCATAGGGTAACTTGCAGGGAATAAATCTCCTGGGTCTAGATCCCTCTGAAGCCTGGAAAATGTCAGCTCTCTCCACTCAGCAACGGGAAACCAAAATGAACTACAAGGTTCAGCCCAAATGTGCAGAGACTCATCAGGATGGAAGTTGTAATTTTCACTTTCTCCAAACAGTGTTGATTCCAGAAATATTCTAACCACTTAGCATGGTACACTCTACAAGGCTTCTGATCTCATCCCTGAAGAGTGAATGCTAACGGCGACAGGTATATCCTTGTTTTATTAGAGAAAGAGGAATAGAGAGTGGGGTCCAAATCTGAATTCAAGCCCTCAGCTTTCACTCTGGTTCCTGGGTCAAGTGAGGCAACAGAACAGACCCAAAGGCAGTCCTTCACTGCACTGATACCTATTAAATGCTGACAGCGTACTAGTCTTGACCTGCTGCCAACTAACTATGTAACCAAGTTACTTTGCTCCTCTAGGCCTCAGTTTCTTTGACTGTTAGAAGGAAGGTTTAACTGGATTATCTCTAGGGTTTCTTCCAACCTTATTATTCTATGATTGCAAAGAAAAATGTGTAGAGTTGACAACCCTCCAGAAATGGTGACACTGGAAGAAGAAACCACTGGAAACAAAAGTCTGTGACTTATTGAAGTCCAAGTGGGGGTGTGTGCGGGGGGTTTCTGAAAGAGAGAACAAACCCCCCGATCGAAGAATAAGCGAGGACAGCTGATGGGTGGAAAGTGGGGCATCTTGGCTGATGCCTTGGCCAGAGCTGGTGGGACCCAGAGGATGACGGGCCGGTTGTTGAGTGACAGGCACCACTCTCTTAGGATCCTTTCTCTGTGCTCCAGCAGCAGGAGAAGGTAGCTCAGGAATATCACAGATCAGAGCCATCTCTGTCCCTGCTTACCATCCTGTGTGGTCCAGAAGCTGAAGGGTACAGGGGTCACCGAGTGCGGGAAAGAAGGTTTGCCAAAGGTCAGCTCCATGCCACACTCTGAGCTATGTGCTTGATATCCAATGCCTCATTTATTTCTCACAACTGTACGAGTGACGAACCCTCTCACAGCTAGGAAAAACAAAGGCGCCAAGAATTTAAGAAATTTGGCCCAAGATCACACCACTTGTCAGCGGCAGAAACGAGGATTTGAACCTGGGTCTTTCTGGCAGCAAGTTCCACCGGGCGTTCTGTGTTTCCTGCACCAATTACACTGTCGTGATGGTTGCACAACTCTCTCGGTATAGTAAAAGCCATTGAATGATATGCTGTGAATGGGTGAACTTTATAGTATGTACACTATATCTCAATATAACTGCTTAAAAAGAAACTTCAGAAAATATAGTCTGAAAAAAATCAAAAACAACCCCAAAAAACCCATGAAGGATTCTGGTTTCTTGGCGAGGGAGAGAGAGGACTATAGTATCCCAAAAGGAAAATATGAGGTCAAAGATAGTTGGCGTGGAAGTAAATCCTTACCACTGAAACCCCCTGATGAATTCATTCATGTACTCATTTGGCCGATTATTAAGTGTGGAGTATGTGCAGTAAAGGATCAGCAGAATGGCAAACAAGATGGACAAAATCTTGCCCTCATGGAGCACACAACCAAACTATTTGAAAAATGCTTCTTCAGTTTCTGAGATGAGCCTGGAGACCCCTGAATACGGGTCTGAATAAGGTCCCAGAGGATTACCTAGTACCCAAGAAATCTCTTCTCCTCCTAATCTCTGGAATATTAGAACACTCGGCATTGTTCAAGAACACAAAAGCTCCTAGGTGGCTCTAGACATGTCCTGAGCCCACCCCAAATAAAAACTGAGACTCAAACTAGATGTACAAGTAGGGTGCAGAGTTCAGGTCCAGTGGTGGGGTCAGTGGGGAATCTCTAAATCACAGGAAGGGTAACTACTTTATATTCATGCCAGACTTCGAGATTATAGCCAATGATCTAGTACAAAACGCAGCATACTATTTCTCCAGAATTGTGGAAGAAGCCATTCAATTGACCTCCAATTAGAAGCCCAAGATCTAGCGCCTTCTAAAAAATTATAATACAAAAAATCTTTCAGAAAGCACTGTGGAAGGCACAGAGTCTTCTTTCAAGAAAAAAATTAGATAGGAGTGTATATCAAAAGAATGTGAACTTGGCACTAGTAACAGCTACCGTTATGCAGAGCCTTACTCTATGCAAAATAACATGTAAAGTACCTTTCACTTTGAAATTTCATTCCTTATTCCCTTAAAAAAAATTCTACTTCCATCTACCCTGGAAACAGCTTCTGTGATGACATGGCCACATCTTATACACCATGGAGATGGGAACATACCCACACTCTCCAAGGGCCAAGAACGGGGATGCTGTATCTGGTTCTCTTTCTGCCACAACGGCCATATATACAGGTTGGATCACTAAAGGCTGAGCCATATATAGAGTTGATAAACCATGTAGGTGCTTAAAGGTCTATGTCTATTGATTTTTGAGGAAGACACATTTCATCTGGATTAACTGCTAAACCTCCTTTTCCAGAGTCCAATAAATTAAAATCTAATTGCCTTCCACTGTTCGTGCATACTTCTGAAAAGAAAATAATCCTTTCTCTTAGAACACTCTCTCATATCATTTGTGAGAACTACCAAATGTTGGGATGGGCTGAATCATAAAATCATATTTGAAAGAAATGGGCAGTTACCTCTCTTCTCCCAGGATTCTTTCAAGCTTACAGTCTTTACGGGCAGAGGGAGAAGCCATGTTGGATGGTCACATCCATGGGGCCATTTTCTTACTCTTAAGAATAGCCTTCATGGCAGCTCACTCTGCTTGAGATGGTAGGAAAACCCCTAAGTGATCGGTTTCCACTTGAGACCAGTGTAAAACACAAAGATAATGTTCTAGCTTTAATCTAGGTCTTAATTGTAACATCCTCTTTGAACCTTCTGACAATAGAGGGAACACGTTTTCCTCCCCCCAAAGCCACCAACAGAATCCAAATTCAGACAGCCCAAATAAGAAGAAGGACAGCAGTGGGCCCCGGCCTTGGCCAGAAGATGACGTGCCCTTGATCAATCTGTGGATTGCTGAGATTAGAAAGGGCCCTGAAGCTCTTAAGGCCTTGTGAAGATTCTCACTCAAGTCCACAAAAAAGAAGAGACTGTGGGAGGTCAAACTTCGAGTTGGCTCTTGCTATACCCCCCCAAAAAAAACGTGACAATGGGACATCTGAGAATGCTTGCTACCTGCAATCTGCTTGGTACGATGGCAGTTGGTACAAAGACCCAAGAAGATCCATGGAAAGAGGAGATAATTTAAACGTTTTGACTGACTGGTTTATTTAAGCTTAAATCAAATACTCATTTTTATAAGCTGATTTTCCATGCAATCCACTTATTTGAATGACTCCTTCAAATGTAAATATAAGTACACAAACAGAGTAAGTACAGCATCTTTCCTCTCTACAGACATTCCTAAAGGGTTGTATTACCACAGAAGCTTATTCACCTGCATGATTCCAATGAAAGCCCATTTCAGATCTGAAAGATTTAAGTTTACAGAAAATTTTTAAGGAATATATTTTCTTAGTTCTGATTACATTCAATCCCTCTAACTCCCCTTGGCTCAAAGTCTAATTATGATAATGATGATAATAATAAATAAATAGCCCCTATTCATTGACTTCATATTATTAGCCATGTATGGTTTCATTTAATCGCCCCAACTCTGAGAGTAGGAGAAATAACATCTCCATTTTACAGAGGAGATAATCAAGACTCATAAACATTAGATTACTTGCCCAAAGTCAAACAGCTAGTAAGTGGAAGAGCCCAGAGTGGACCTCAGGTTTGTCTGACTCAGGAAAACATTGTTAAGGTGGGAGCTTGGCCAAGTTTCTTCTGAAGGAAAAGATGGAACATGTTGCCAAGCAGCTCTTTTTTTCAGGAGACCAGTGAGTGCCTCATGGATCTACAGAGGGGATCATGTCGCTGTCTACATCTTACTCTCTGTAAATAAGAATGGGGTCACTCCTCACGTTACAAAACAAAACAAGCAAACCAACAACAATGTCTATCATTCCTATCAGGGACTGTGTTCTCTAGAAGTTCTGTGGCTGTATTGGATTCTGCAGAGGAAGATAAGAAAGTCTATCAGATACTTGGAAAACAAGACACCTCAAGAACCCACATGGTCTCAAGAGGGCATGGCCCACATGGCTGTAGTCTCTACAAGAAGAGTGTAAGACGTTGCTTGAGTGGATGAGGAAGATGCAAGGTCATTCGTCCATCAAGACTATGGAGGGAAAAAAAGCTGGAAGTCAAAAGTGTAACAATAAGAAGTTGAATTAAGTCTTGGAAAATTTTTTTGAGAATAAGTCACCAAAGCTAAAATTTGAAAGCATTACCCAGGGGACAGAGGGGAGTCTGCTACACTGGAGATTTTTAAATAGACCAGCAAGCGAATTCCTTTGAAGGCAGATAATTTCAGTCCATGTGACACCTCACTGGGTGGTGTCCCTATCAAGCCATTTCCAGATGATGTCAAGGCTTTTGTAGTTATTATTATTGTTGTTGTTGTTGCTTAATATTTCAACAGGGACCTTCAGTGTCATCCTCTGTAACATGACCTCGTAGGCCGGTAGTGAGGATTAGTTATCCATGCAAAGTCTTTGGGTAAATGCCTGGTAATGTCACCACTCGCTACGCCCCCCTCCCCCGAATTGACCCTTCTCCCCCCACCACACTTTAAAATGGCCCATTTTCCAAACAAAACTATACCAGAGGGGACTTGCCACAAATTCAAACCTGGTTCTCTCTGCACTGTTTATCTCTCCAGTACTGGTATATACTCCACTTGAAGAACTTCCCTTAATTTTCAGGGAGAGGTACTTTAAAAAAAAAAAAAAAAAGGAAAGAAAAAACCCATGTAATTAATCCATTACAACAGATTGTAGGAGAAGCACAACAACAACAAAAAGATGGTAGGTCAAAAATCCTCATCACGGTTGCCAGTAAACTATGGTCAGGCAAAAGAATTCAGAGCCTCGTACACCCGCTAACTGGCAGTGGGCCCCACCGAATCATTTTCTGTTCAGCATTCACTCCAATTACAAGCTCCTGGAAGTGGCATTTCAGTTTGGCAATAGACCCTTCGTTACCAAACACCAACTCCTGAGTGGGATCTGCTGTGCTCATTTAGGTACCAGAAGGGAGCGACTTCCCCCACTGTGTAATTCTGATTCCATAGCCCCAGATTTCATTTCCAAATTTCATGATTTCTTCCGAAGTGAGGGTCTCCCAAGCTCAAGTGGCAAGGCATTGACCGTAAACAGCCACCGAGGTGCAAAAACAGGGGCTACTTTGATTCTCCACTTATTTCTGACTAGCGACACACTACAGTTTCTGAGGACCTGGTGTTATATGTTGGGATTTTTTTTTTCTTCTGTATTCAGACATGTCTTCACTCTCCTGAATTCCATCACTTGGCACCAGGAAGCTTGTAGGGAAAAAATTCTCTAAGGAAAAGTCCTTGTTTTTGCACTCAGATGAAAATCTGACACCACTAAGGAAAATAATAATTGAACTCTTTGGGCTTGAATTGGAATGAAACACAACACTAAGAGCATGTTTGTAATTCCAACTGTTCTCATAAAATGTCTTTGGAGGGCTCTTTGCAACGCGCACGGTTCCATCTTTTCCTCTTTTTGTTGTTGTTTTTAACACGAATCCTCTTCTTTGCCCTATCCTTTCCTCTCCCTTCTCACCAAGAAAGAAAAAAGACTGAGCAACACTGAACATGCTACAGACTGACTTCAGAAAACATCTTGCAGTTAGACTTCAGAATTAGTTTACGAATCTATTTCCCTTTCTGATTCCATGACTACTCGGGTGAAGGAGAGAAATGAAGTTATTAGCCAGCCATCAGCTTAATGGGTCCTTACTATCCTATTTCCTTAGTGCCCCTTCTCCCCTTCTGCAGCCTTCCCCTCCCCCTCCCGCCTTTCTGCCCTCCCCGTGAAGCTCATCTATGCTAGGCTGAGCAGTGAACACCAATTACACCAAGAGCCCTTTGCTGCTGCCTGGTCTGCTGGTTTTACTGTTTTGCCAGATGGTTGAGGCCAATGTGTAAAACTCTCTACCCTACCATTAATTCATAACTTGGTAATAACTTTCCCACGGCTCTAGGAAATTGAAATGAAGTGCAAATGTGAATATTTGGAAAGGGAATCAGGGTTGGACAACTATTTTACACCTGACAGAATAGATACCAGTCAGACAAAAAGATGCCCCTCTTTACACAGGCTGGAGCGTTACTTTCCCGAAACCAAGGCCAACTGACTCCATATGCGATATTGGATAATGTAGCAGACCAAGCTCAGAGTTGGGGTTCCTCCTATTCTCGCCTTCGCTCTGCAGTTTCCAGCTTTATACCTATTGCACCTATGGGTCCATTCACTAATGACCTTGAGTGTGAGCATCTATGTAATATTATATTCTGATGACAGAATTATAGATTAGCAGATATGAGTGCATTCTCTTGCTAAGACAGGACACCATCTAATGTTTGTTAGCATCATTAAACTAAAACTGACTTTTCACCTGCTCCCATACCATATGCAGCTGCAAATTTTTAAATTAAACTATGAAGCCATGCATAAATTTACATATATTACAGACTAGCCTCTCCATTTAACATGCAAATGTACTCCAATGTTTCAGAACACCTTCTGTCGCTAATTAATTTGCTGAATTATAATTAGACTAATCCTGCATAATTAATAAGCACAGATTTTTTTTTAATTTGTAAGCAGCTTGAGGAGATCATTCACTTCCTTCTATAAACTGCTAAGTAAGTGTTAAAAAAAATCTGGAAAGAACATGTGTGAAAAGGTATGTTTGATGTCGCATACAAACTCAAACTAGCGTGGAAGATGCAGAAGTCAGTACTGATAAAGGTACATATTTGAAGCCAACATTCAAACAATCAAAAAAAATCACATTCAGAGGATGGGGACTAATTCTCCCTTTGTCTCCTTGTATATAGTGTTTTATTCTTTGCCTCTATCCATCGGCTCTTCCAAGATCACAGAGGCGGGAGAGGATTAAAGTAACCGTATGTTGTATTAGGAGAGATAATGATATTAACACTCCACTGTATATCAAAACACTCTGTGCATGCTGGGTGCTTATAAGCCCCTTTGATGGTATTTGGAATCATTTTCATTTTGGCTGCCAAACACACCCGAGATCCATCTAGTGGAAACAATTAAGTTCCATTAGTACTGTATCCATTTGGTAATGATTACAATGAAGGGTCCCTCTTTAATGCTGAAGAGTAGAGTCTCAAAGAAATGTAGGCATCTGTGCACTTGAAAACGTGAGACCATACAGTTTTACAACCAAGCATGAAGCTTAATTTTGACCCCTAAAATAAACCAGGATCAGGAGAGCTCAAGGTATGGGTAGATGACCAGTTAGAAAATTCGAAGCAAGGTGGGAATCTAGAAGGCCAAGGTATGCTTAATAGATAGCCACATAAATTGAGATTCTAGAAAGACAAAGTGGGAAATGTGTGTTCTGGCAGGGAAGTTATTAAACCTTCAAAGAGAAATCGAATTTTAGAGAAAACAGAGAGGTCCTCGGCCCTTCCACTCAGCGAATTCACTAATATCAGCAGCCAAAAGATTGTTAGGCCAAAAGGATGGAGCCACCTGAAATGAGCTTGGCTTTCTATCATTGCAATTTCATTTTTTATAGTGACTCTATACACAATAGAAACGTCTTCTGAAGAATGGGAAACAATATACACTAATGATGAAAAATGTGAAAGAGAAGTTAAGGAAACACTCCCATTTACCATTGCAAAAAAAAGAATAAAATATCTAGGAATAAACCGACCTAAGGAGACAAAAGACCTGTATGCAGAAAACTATAAGACACTGATGACAGAAATTAAAGATGATACAAACAGATGGAGAGATATACCATGTTCTTGGATTGGAAGAATCAATACTGTGAAAGTGACTTTACTACCCAAAGCAATCTACAGAATCAGTGCAATCCCTATCAAACTACCAAGGGCATTTTTCACAGAACTAGAACAAAAAATTTCACAATTTGTATGGAAACACAAAAGACCCCGAATAGCCAAAGCAATCTTGAGAAAGAAAAATGGAGCCGGAGGAATCAGGCTCCCGGGCTTCAGACTATACAACAAAGCTACAGTAATCAAGACAGTATGGTACTGGCACAAAAAACAGAAATATAGATCAATGAAACAGGATGGAAAGCCCAGAGATAAACCCACGCACATATGGTCACCTTATTTTTGATAAAGGAGGCAAGAATATACTATGGAGAAAAGACAGCCTCTTCAGTAAGTGGTGCTGGGAAAACTGGGCAGCTACATGTAAAAGAATGAAATTAGAACACTGCCTAACACCATACACAAAAATAAACTCAAAATGGATTAAAGACCTAAATATAAGGCCAGACACTATAAAACTCTTCGAGGAAAACATAGAATACTCTATGACATAAATCACAGCAAGATCCTTTTTGACCCACCTCCTAGAGAAATGGAAATAAAAACAAAAAGAAACAAATGGGACCTAATGAAACGTAAAAGCTTTTGCACAGCAAAGGAAACCATAAACAAGATGAAAAGACAACCCTTAGAATGGGAGAAAATATTTGCAAATGAAGCAACTGACAAAGGATTAATCTCCAAAATTTACAAGCAGCTCATACAGCTCAATATCAAAAAAACAAACAACCCAATCCAAAAATGGTCAGAAGATCTAAATACACATTTCTCCAAAGAAGATATACAGATTGCCAACAAACATGAAAATGAAAGGATTTTCCTCTTTTCCTCAACAAAAAGAGGAAAAGATGGGACAAAAATCAGGTCAAGAATTTGATACAAAAGACATTCAAAAATGAAAGGATGCTCAACATCACTAATCATTAGAGAAATGCAAATCAAAACTACAATGAGGGGCTTCCCTGGTGGCGCAGTGGTTGAGAGGCCGCCTGCCGATGCAGGGGACACGGGTTCGTGCCCCGGTCCGGGAAGATCCCACATGCCGCGGAGCGGCTGGGCCCGTGAGCCATGGCCGCTGAGCCTGAGCGTCCGGAGCCTGTGCTCCGCAACGGGAGAGGCCACACAGCGAGAGGCCCGTGTACCACAAAAAAAAAAAAAAAAAAAAGAAAAACTACAATGAGGTATCACCTCACACCAGTCAGAATGGCCATCATCAAAAAATCTACAAACAATAAGTCCTGGAGAGGGTGTGGAGAAAAGGGAACCCTCTTCCACTGTTGGTGGGAATGTAAATTGATACAGCCACTATGGAGAACAGTACGGAGGTTCCTTAAAAACCTAAAAACAGAACTACCATATGACCCAGCAATCCCACTACTGGGCACGTACCCTGAGAAAAACATAATTCAAAAAGAGTCATGTACCACAATGTTCATTGCAGCTCTGTTTACAATAGCCAGGACACAGAAGCAACGTAAGTGTCCATCAACAGATGAATGGATAAAGAAGATGTGGCACATATATACAATGGAATATTACTCAGCCATAAAAAGAAACGAAATTGAGTTATTTGTAGTGAGGTGGACGGACCTAGAGTCTGTCATACAGAGTGAAGTAAGTCAGAAAGAGAAAAATAAATACTGTATGCTAACACATATATATGGAATCTAAAAAAAAAAAAAAAAGGTTCTGAAGAACCTAGGGGCAGGACAGGAATAAAGACGCAGACATAGAGAATGGACTTGAGGACATGGGGAGGGGGAAGGGTAAGCTGGGATAAAGTGAGAGAGTGGCATGGACATATATACACTACCAAATGTAAAACAGATAGCTAGTGGGAAGCAGCTGCATAGCACAGGGAGATCAGCTCGGTGCTTTGTGACCACCTAGAGGGGTGGGATAGAGAGGGTGGGAGGGAGACGCAAGAGGGAGGAGATATGGGGATATATGTATATGTATAGCTGATTCACTTTGTTATAAATCCGAAACTAACACACCAGTGTAAAGCAATTATACTCCGATAAAGATGTTTAAAAAAAAAGAATGGGAAACAATTTTCCCAGGTTCATTACCAAACCAAGTGTATCTTCTTCCTTACTAGCCAGCCAACATTTCTTTGCTTCTTTTTTTTTTTTTTTTTGACAAATCTAAGACATAAGCTAGCTTGAGACTTGAGAAGAAAGTTTAAAAGTGCACTGATCCCTCAGAGGCCCGTGGCCACATCCAGGAGCAGATGCCGGGGGCTAAATGGAGGGGCTGCTTCTGCTTCTGCCCTGAGATGCATTTATTAGACTCCCCTCCTCCCTATCCGGAAGGAGGACCCAGAACAGCTACCTCCTGGGGCTAGTGCAATGACTAACCAGAGTGAGAAGAATATTTTGAAAGCACCTGGAAAAAGCTGCTGCAATTTTTCTGAGCGAAGCAATGTTATTACTTGGATAGTTTGGACACATAAGACATTTGGACCGTTCTTCTGATCCAAACCATAGCCTTTGCCGTTGGTCCCCATCTGAAGAGATTAAATGGTTCAGGAAGATTTTTAAAAGCCTAAAAGAAAGGGAGCTTTCTGTGCCTTTCTGAGTTACTCAGAAGGAACATAACAACAGCTGGAATAATAATATTAATAAGAGGCTAAAATTATTTCCTTTCCAAAAAATATACGAATGGCAGTGGAAATCTTTAATAATCTCTTCACTTTTCAAGAAAAATCATTTTAATGTATTGTGCTTGTCTTTCAGACTCCCCATACCCCATTGTGAGGGGTTATAAGAGGAAATCTGGTTGCTCGGTAGTTGGGAATGTGTGCGGGTCTATTTTTCTAAAGCCAAAAAGTGTTTAATGGTTAAACTCAGAGTGAAAGGCAGGGTCTCCCCACTTCCTACCGTCATGTGTTGGACCGAGCCTCCTACCGACTCTCTGGGGAGCATCTTAGAGGTAGAAAGAGGCAGACAGGTCCCCCGGTCAAAATCCCTGTATTGACAGGCAGGTGGTTTGGTTTTGGCGTTTGGGGGGTATTTTCTTCAGCTTTGCCCAGTCAATTTATAACTATGTACCAGTGGGAGAGAGCAAAGGGGAAACAATTGTGATCCACGTATAGTTAGCTTTTGAGAAATTCCTGACAAGTTCTTAGGGGGAAAGAGAAATTACTTAGGGGCATTTAAACACAAAGGTGTAAAACAATTAGCTCACAGACCCACATCTCCAGCTGGTGGGTTTTTCCCCTCACAGATATATTCCAGGAAATTTCTCTAAATTAATTTTTTTGGCAGGAGGATTTTCCTCCACGAACATGATTCTAGTTTGCGCTTGTGATTCATTCTCTCTCTTTCCCTTTCTCTTCTCTCTCTTCCCAGTTTCCAAATTCAGGATGGTGTGTTATGGTTTTTAAGGGCTTCATCAAAGTTTACAGCAGGGTCAGGGGAGAGCTGAGTTGGGAAGAAAGGGTGACTGCAGAAAAGAAACCAAGATGAGAATTACATCAAAGCTCCATTTCATCTGAAGAGTATGACGGCTCGCCTCCACTCCAGCCATGAAGACCCACATTCACAGCTAATGTAACCTTCATGCCAAAAAAAGGGAAAAAGAAAGAACGTGTAACCTGACAGGTAGCAGGTGGTACATATGGAATTATCATTGGCTATTAACACCAGGTTGGATATCATATTAGCCACTTTCAGACTGCATTTGCCAAACCCACATAAAAATATAAAACCAGGTATTTCAATATTCTGTCGCTCCCTTACCAAAACAGATTTCCTTATATTACTCATAGTGGAGTCAGCCGGCTTTCATTAGAATTTTTTTAACTTTTTTTTCCTTAAAGGAAGAACTAAACCTAGTTGACAGAAAAGAGAAACTGGGACAAAAATCAGGTCAAGAATTTGATACAAAAGACATTCAGATAAAGCTAATAATATTCCAGAGTGTTGTTAGTTGAGCAGACTATGATTACATTCGTCTAATCTCAACCCAAACCCTATATAATCTACGTGAGGTTCCAGGAATCAGACAATATTTCCATTTTTTTTTCATTCAAACTTTGTTGATTCTAAGTCCTCTATTCACTCTGTGGGATGTGACTAACTTTTTGGAGGTTTCCAAATCTTAGTACCAAAAAATGAAACCTTTCTTTTAGCTGCCTTTAAGAGATTTTTGCTTGTTCCCCTTTTCTGGAATGTCTGGAATACAATTGCATTTTGTATTAACTCTGGTCATCTCAGAAAGACCACTAACTAGTCAGTTTTCATTCTGCCCATGAGTAGAGAAACAGAATCTCTCCTTTCATTTTCTCTTTCAAAAAACTAAGGCTCTGGCGAAAAGTCTCATGATGGAGCCAGAAACCATCTAGACCCCAGCCTCTCCACGGGGAACAGAAGCGGTCCCTGGGCACTTTTCCTGGGCCATCCCACATTTCTAACCTTTCTCTTCCATACCATAGGATCAGTACGCTGGATTACCAAAACAGGACATGAAACTGAACCACTTTATTTCAAAAATGGAGGCTAGGCATAAAGCCCCATCTGAGCTATTGGGATTTCTCACCCCAGGTTCAAAAGGAGGCTAGATGTGAATGGGGCAGATTCATGTGACGCCCCTAAGTCAGCCCCAGTTTGCTTAAAACAAGACCCTGAGTTCATTTTCAGGGTTCAAAAGTCCCTGACTGAGCCTCGCCAAACTCCAGCTGTCCAAAGAAGTCACAACTGATGAGACTTTATCTTTTTTTTAAACCTGGTTTTATGTTACTTGGTGTTGTACAAGTCCAGACCATTTCTAAAGATTGAAGTTGATTTTTGATACTTATTCCTACCCTTCATTAAATGAGATCTGTTCTTAAAGCCTGCTGCAGTACATAGTGTATTCACTTGAGACCATATAATCAGGATGACTCTAATAAAGAAAACTGTTCCTGAGAAACCGACTGTGAGGGTATTTGATATCTACAAAGATCCTAAATTTTAAAATAGTTCAACTGCTCATTTCCTCTGCCAGAACAGATAGCGTTATTGCGTCAACACGCACACACATGCGCACACGAGACAGGGTAGCACAGAAAAACATAAACGTTGCGTCTAGTCCCTAAAACTCAGTTGCGACTCTCAGTGCTATTGACTTTCTCTCCCTCCAAAATGCCTTTGAAAGAAGTTCTCATAAGCCAAAAGAACCACCGCAAGTTCTTTTCAGGATGAGGCAGAGAATTAAATAAATGACTAAACTTTTAAGATCGTGAGGGGAAAGGAAGACCTGGAAAAACAACATGCTCAATATCAGATAATCTGCAAAAACCTGAGACTGGGTTTTACCCAAATGAGCCTTCCCTGCCCTAGACTTTGGAGTTGGGTTCATGGTCTCTCCCCACTCAGTGGACAACGGAACACAGCCATTAACGAAAAAAAAAAAAAAAAAAAAAATGACTTCCTCTGGGGAGTCAAACAGCTGACCTGGAAGTAAAACATCTCAGACCTTCACTCAGAGGCCACAGAGCCTGTTCGGCTTTCTCAGCGAGCACAGGACTGGGTCCAGGAGCATGGGAAAGCGATGGCCACAGCTCCCTGGGGAAGATGAACAGAAGGTCGCGCGGCCAGGCTGGGAGAAAGGCAGCTCCTGCAGCCCAGTAGTGGCTGACTCGGACACCAGCAACCCAATGCCAGCTTCTGCCTGTCGAACCCATGGTCAGGACGGCCACCCCCAGAAACGGCCCAGAAAAGCCTCTGGCCCAGCACAATCCCAGGGAAGTCATCTTGTCCCATGCATGAGTCGGAATGTATTGGCTGTTCATTTGACCTGAATTGAAGTTAAAAGTCCTCCACCCCTCCCTTTAGAATCCTGCCTTGAAATACAGCAGAACCAGAGAAATCAGGCCCATTTCTTTCACCAGCCCTCAGCTTGCCAAGGTGATTACAGCAAAGCCACACTGAACAAACAGCTAGGCATCTAGTCCGCATCTAAAGTTCTTTATTTTTTAAGAAAAAGAAAAAAAAAAGAAAAGGAGATTTCACCACTCCTGGTGTGACATGCCTGCTTCAAATATTTTTTTAATAATACAGGTTTTGAGCTGATCAAAATGTGTTCCCACCTCTCTGCTTTGTTATCTGAGGTCCTGAGTTGGAGGTGAGGGGGGCATTTTTAGTTCAAGTTCCGTATAAGTCAGAATGAAAGGCCCAGTGAAGTCTAACTCATGGTCCTTCACAGTTTGTCCTAATCTTCTATGATTTTGTTAGGAATATATTCTATCTTGGGGCTGGCCAAGATTATGATAATGCCTTTTTTGGTGAACAAAACTAGGCAGACTGACTTTTATATTACAATTTAGAAAAACAACAACAACAAATAAAACAAGAGATAAAGTAGTTCGTGGACCAATTTTGTTCTTAACTCTTTTAACCTGGGCTTCACCCTTCTCCGAATGAGATGACTCACTGAAAAGTGAAGATAAATGTCATCTCCGTTCCATGTGATCTATGAAATTAATCCCCCATGTTTATGTTAATACCGATCACGTAACATAGGATGCAGTCTGACCTACAGGATAAAACAGAAAAGGGAGGAGAACATGTTCAATCACTGTCTGTACTGCCGACAATATTTTCACCTCTCTGTGTTTCACTTGCCTATCTCGCCCCTTGTGCACGTTCCCTCACGTCTTCCCTGTTAAATTGGGCAATACCTCTGAGAGATGCTGAGAGAATTACTGAGGTGCTTTGGGAAACAACTTAAAACACCTTTTAGAACTTTCCTGTAAAACAGCGATATCGTTTCTACCATAGCATCGGTCTTCTGGTGAAGAACCACAACACATTTAGCAAACTGTCCTTCTCCTCAGTAAAAAAAACGATCCCACGCAGGTGCCCTCCCCCCAAAGTGTTCCGTTTATTTCCTGAGAATAAATTACACGGAAGGAGGGCACGACGTCTAGTAATTAAGTCGCCAAGTGAAGCAGGGATCAACGCTTACACTTTAGGGGTTAAACCCAGAGCCGATGACTTCGGGAAGGAATTCATGTTCTGTGTTCAGCTGTAAAATAAACTGGGAGTTCTGTGTTTGGTGTCTGAAACATCTTTCGAAACACGAAATCAATTTAATATCAATAATTGCTAGATAGATGCTCGATTAAATGAACCAACGCAGACAGCTTTGTTCACAGAGAAAACAGGGCCAAATGGTTTTCATTAGCATGACTAATCCTGAAGTTGCGTGGTTCGATAATCAGATGTCTAAGCATGAATTCTGACTCTTGCAATATAGAGTTTGGCACAAGACATTATGAATCCAGCTATCCGACTCCTTTAACATACAGGCTGGATGTCAGAAAAGCAAGGTGACATTTAAAGCACCTGTATCCACTACAACGGTGCCCGCTGGAGCTCGGTAAGATACCAGGTGCATGGAAAATAAGGAACTTGCCCTTCAATGCGGGGCTGAGGCTCTTCCCAGACCTGTTTCTGAGGTGCTCTGGAAACACCTGCTTTGCCCTTGGGGGGACAATCTTAACAGTGGTTTCAAAAACCAGTCCTGTTTTCATAGCTCTCCAGCAGCCCTGTAATGCCGGCATGTTCCTGTTGTGATTACAGGACCAAACGGGGCCCCGTCACGGGGAGAGTTGGTAGCATTTTCACCTCAGCCCCTGAGCATATTTCCGTTTTTTGGAAATTCGGACATATCTCTTCTCCTTGTAATGCTCTCAATTGTGAAAAGTTATGACAAATTTTATCCCTAAACCACCTGTGAATTTCAGAATCTCTCTCAGGCTTAACTGGAAAAGAATGGGCTTTGCAGGAGAGCAGGGGTGTATAAAAAGAGCCAAGGAAGGTCAGCAGAGTGACTGGTGGGGGTGGAAGCTGGGGGATTGTCAGGGCCTGGGCTCCACCAAGGACTCTGGGCCCTGGTACAGGGTGTCATGTGGACATGTGCAGTGCTGGCAGAGCACTTGGGACCTTGCAGAAGGTACCCTGTGCACGTTGTCATTTGTCTCTAATCCCCAGGTGCAGCCACTCACCCTTGACCCACCATGACATTACTCCAGCTAGTCCTTGTGACAACACTTCATCAGTTGCCTTTTGAAGTGTGTATGTGTGTGTGTGTGTGTGTGTGTGTGTGTCTGTGTGTCTGTGTGTGTGTGTGTGTGTGTGTGTGTGTGTGTGTGTGTGGACTGCCAGAAACACAGAATAGCTCTTCGGGGCCGCCAAACCTCTGCTCAAGTCTCCTTTGGAGGTCTGCGGGAGCCTTGGGTCTGAGCAGCTGCCTCTGAGTCACGATGGGCCTTGGGGCCCCAAATCCCTTCATAGGCCGTCTGGGGAAAGGGAGAGAGAACTCAGCTTTTCATTTCCATGATACAAAAGAAGATTTTTTTTTTAAAGCCCTTATAACCTATGTGGGGAATGCATTGAAAAGTCAAGCATGATTATCTCTATATTTGGGTTTGAAATTCACAGACACTGATTAGAAATGTTTCTGAAGTGCAACTGATTTCTGCAAAGTATCAGCCAGTTTCTTCCAGGCTCTACTCTCTGTTGGGGTGTGTGTGTGTGTGTGTGTGTGTTTGAGTGTGTGTGAGTGTGTGCATTGTTGATCATAATGGTTCTCTTACTTACCCAGTTTACATGGCTGCAAACTGTTCCTCAACCCTCCCTAACCCAACAGGAGTTCTCAGGAGTCTGGACTCAGACATGCAGTCAGCTCAGAGGAGGGAGGGAAGAGGTGTCAGGCCCTCTGCTGTGAGGCAGGACCACCAGGTGAGGGCTCCCTGTCCCCAGGTACCGACAGACCACACCACAACGTGTGAAGAGGACCCTGTCGTCCTCTCCCTGTGGTGGCCTGGTTGAGAAATGAAGGGTTTCTGTGAATTCTCTGGGACTGAATCAAAGGCAGCCTGGCTCACCCACTGGAGATGCCGTTGCAAAAGGAAGGTACTTAGGAAACATCCTGTCTGGCCCATGAACTTTCTCCTCCCACCCCCACCTTTCCTGTCTTTCTAATGTTCTTCCCAAGTCTCGCTAAGAAATAATACACGACTGCTTGGATTGGATGGTGATCAAGTCTCTTAGGAAATAGTCTGGAGAGGTGGAGAGGACTCCTGCCTCTGTGAGCTGAGCCTCTCAGTCTTTATCCCTCGACTTGGACTTTTTCTCCAGCATCACCTTCTCTGATTCAGAGTGCACCCTACCGAGGGTTTTCATTTCGTCAGAAAATCTGCGTGGGTCCCGGCTTCCATGAGGCTCATTGATCCCTCCCACATGTTTTACTTAGTAAAGAAGTGAAGGCCAATTCCCAGAGGCCCGAGTCCTGTCCACATTTCCAGGCTATTTCCTATGAGATTTTATCCCCTTCAACCCAGGCAATAGTTTATTATTTCGCAGCAAGACTGGAGAGGTACCCTAGAAAGTTCTATGCATCACCTTGGAAGCAATCTAAATTCGCTAAACTACCTGAAAGGTATGAGAAGAGGATCTCCAACGGTTCAGGTAATCTCTTGGGATCAGGAAGAACGTCCCTTTGATCTCTTGGGACCAGCAAGAGGGTTTTGAAGTCCCAGGATTCAGGAAACAGAAGAGGGTTTCAGGACTTTGATGGTGAGTTTTGAATGTCAACTTGGCTGGGCTAGAGTACCCAGTTATTCAATCAAACACTAACCCAGGTGTTACTGTGAGGGTATTTTGTGAACGTGCTTCACATCTATAATCAGTCGACTTTCAGTAAAGAAGACGATCCTCATAATGGGGGTGGGTCTCATCCAATTGGTTGGAGGCCTCGAAAGAGCTAAGATGGACGTTTCCCAGAAATTCTGCCCCAAGATTCCAGCATCAATTCCTGCCTGAGTCTCTAGGCTGCCAGGCTGCCCTATGGGTTTTGGACTTGCCAACCCAACTGCATGAGCCAATTCCTTAAAATAAATTAATTAATATATACACTTAATTTATTTATTTTAAGGCATTATATATATATATAATTTGTTGAATTATATATATTATTTATTTAAAGGATTATATATATGTACACACACACACACATATCTATATAATCTCCTATTGGTTCCTCTCCAGAGAGAACTTCCATCCTAGAGGCTTAAAGACACAAAAGCGCCTGACAGTACCAAATAGCGGCCACTTCTTCGCCTGGGGGGATAACTCCTGGGTGAGCTGTCCTGTTCTTGGTGGACATTTAACCTTCCTTCTGAGTGTTAGAAGATGGGATGGGGGAGAAGAGGGAACATCCCCATGATTTGTGCTGCCATGGCCTTACAACACTTATTTTTACATCTCAGTTGGAACTTAACTCTGAAACAGAGTTTACATGGTCTTGTTATTATTATGGTCCAGCTATAATTAAAGTGTGTCAAGTATTGTGGGTTGGTTTTTTTTTTTCTTCTCTGAGAAATTCCCTACGTCTCCAGAAGGGTTACATAACTAATAAGAAAATCTTGTCAGGAATAAAACCTGGCCTGTATGGCCTCAGGAAATGTATTTACTCCATTCAGTGAAAACAGAAATACAAGGAATCAGGCCCATTGTATACGGAAACAAGGCTTGTCCCTTTTCCTCCACACAACTGTGGCCAAGCTTTCAGAAACGGTCAAAATGGGTTTCCCCTAATTAGTAGGGAAAAGAAACGGCTGAGGATCCGGTAGATTAAATGTTTTTCTTTAGGGTGAATTCAGTCGGGGGGTGGGGGTGGGGCGGGGGGGAAAGCACAGCTAGCACGGATTCCTAAAACATTTACCCTGCTTTCTTGGGGCTGTTTGGCATTTACGATGCACATGCCGAATTTCCATGTGCTTCAGGAAGAGAAGAACCTCTTAGAAACCTGGTCTTTATGAGCTCAAGTCTTAACATGTGTTGACTGCAAAAGAGAGTAAGAAACCCACAGAAACCTTTCATTTGTTCCAGTCCATGGAGATGGAAATCTATTCCACCATGGAGACGGAGGGTGGAAATGAACCAGAGGATATCCCTTTTCCACCAAGAAGTGGATCAGACTTGGCAAAGCTACAAACTGAGCAGGAAATATTCCCTACCTTCCAAGATGAACCTTCTACGTGGGAGGCCCCTACCCTACAGGGTTCTTATTGAGATGCCTCCATATCAACACTCCATAAGTGGCAGTTGTTGTTATTATTGTTATCAGTTCAAAAAGAACTGTGCAGAGTCCTACTGCAAATAATACAACTACCTAATGCTTACTGGGCGCTGACCAACGATCTGCTTGTATGAATTCATTTGCGTGCTCACAATGCATTAACTGTATTATATTCATGCGTTGCTTTCATTGTAACGTATGAATGCACTGAATGCTTGTGAGATGAGTATCACTCACATCCTCCTTTTACACAGATGGGGAAACTGAGATGTAAGGAGGTAAGGCACTTGCACGAGGTCACACAGCTATTGGACGATGTAGAAGGGATACGAGCCCAGGAATTCTGGCTCCAGAGTTGACGTGTTTAACCACGGCACTCATCCAACTCCCATGAGGGGGAGAAGTGATCACTGCAATTTCTTTTTTCCTCTGAAGCATTTTTATCGGGTGATTTAAAGCACTGAATTCGATGTTTATTGAGAGCAGACACTCAATAAGGCTGTTTATTGTGTGATCATTGTGTTTTGAAGGCAGAGAACGTTTCTGTTTTAAAATTTATTCCCTTTGTTCCTTCATTCCCTTCTATCGGGTACCTTTTTATTTTCTGCTTTTGAAACCTAAGTTCTACCCATCTTTCGGGGCACACACAAAGGTCATCTCCTTTATAAACCTTGATCCTTCGGTCCACAGGGTTACCCCCTCCTTGGCATACATGCACACATGCATGAGGAAGATCGTACTGGTGCTGGGGGAGCCTTTACAACTCCTTTCTCCACCCCCGCCCCCCTACCCTATCACTAAGTTGCAGGCCTTTAACCAGATGCAGATAACCAGTGGGAAGACGAGTGATGTGGAATCGTGTTAGAAAGGGCTAAGGTTTGCAAGAGACAGACAGGGAGAGAGAAGGGGAAAAAGTGAGAGGGTGAGAACTTAAGGATGAGAATGAGGAGAGGGGATACAGATTTTGTGGCAGCCGAGGAAGGGAGAAGGAATGGAGAACAAAATAACAATGCAAAAATCTTATGAATTGCATTCCCCTCACTTACTTTACTGCTCCTTGAAAGATGCCTAGAAGAAAACTAGAATTATTTTCAATTACTTCTGAAATGCTTGAATGTGACACATGCTGAGACAGGCACACACAGGCTTTTGGTTTTACTCAGCTCACATCCCCAAGGCTCATCCAAGATCATGTATACTTCTCGACCGTACTGCTGACTTGAGTTGTCCCGAGTAGTATAGAAGAAAAGTTCTGGGAGAGCTGGTTTACAGCCCATTACTTCACAGCTGTGTGACTTTAGGGAAGTCACTGAACTGCTCTGAGCCTCACTAATGTCCACCTATAAGAAGCAAGTAAGACAATCTATGCAGAAGTGTGCTGGGAACCATGAAGTGCTACATCAATGTTACCACGACTCACTGCCTGGAAGGGACTCATTGAAATCTTGTTGATTGACTGACTGATTGATTAACTCTGGCCAGCTTCCTTAAAACATCCCTCATTGAGCTGAGAAGTGAGAAGACAGCTCTGTAAGTCAAGCGACATCCAAGAAAATCCACTTGGCTTTAGAGCAGCCCGGTCCAAGGGGTTTTTAAGTTTATAAATTTACTTACAAACAAACCACTTTCTGTTGTTCAATGAACTGCACTTTGGTGGAGATGAAGAGATTCGTCAGAAGAAATGAGAATGTCATTTTGGCTAAAGGCACATTTGAAGTTGGAAGGACCTGGATTCCCAGAATCTAATTGGAGAAGACAGAGACGCCAACACCCTGGACCAGCTCTGGACACACAGTAGGCGTTTCTGAAAACACCAGGGCTTTGATTGGGTCCATCCATTTCTGAGTATGCTAGCCTGCCTGGTAAGGTTGTTGTGAAACACCTCAGCACTTCCGTGACCTCATGCAAACAAAAACGACTTGAAGTTGAATAGCGTTGAAGCGAAGGAAACTTCAAACTAAATTTTTATTGAAATTCTCCCCATTGTCAGCCGACATTTTCAATTTTCATTTCCCTGCCTCAGCCCGTTTTGCCATAGAAACTTGGATGTTTTCATTGGACAGCAGCCAGTGAACATTGGACTGAAGGGGTACACTATAAATTTGGAAAAATAAATAAATGCTTCAGAACTTCCACTTGAAAACCACAGCTAAAAATGAAATCAAATCTGACCCACCCCTTTTCTTTTAAATTGTGGGAACAGACTCAGTCTGCCTCAATTTTTAAGCCCATATTAAATTTTATATAAGCACCTTGGAGACCCATGCCTGGCCTGGTCTGAAGCAACTGTGGACCCTTTGACTCATACACAAGGTTTGAAGAGCTTGAACGAGAAGGTATCATCCCTCCTACACCACGTTCCTTAATAAACATGTGTGCTTAAAAAATAAAAAGGGAAGGAAAATCGGTGTATGGGCATAGAGAAAATAATTTACTCCAAATTGCTCCTTTGATGAATGTGGACAAAAGAATAAAATTTGTCACCCAGCTAATATTACCATCAATATTTTGTCCAGCTACATTCCTTCCAATTTAAAAACAGTTCAATATCCCTTTTACCTTCAAGTAGCAGCACTTAATAAACAGTGATGGATGGTTTTTATTTTTGTTCGCACTTCAGTCTTCCCTGCTCCTGTTACGAGGGCACTGTTTTGCTTGGGGGAAATGTAGATCTTCCGTCTTTCTTGCATTGACATACATCCCTCAAGGAAAGACGGCCATATTTAATTCATAACCCCCATCGGCTACACAAACATACAACTTCCCATCAATTAGGCAACACAGAGATGCTGTTAAAAATCAATGAGCTTATTATTAAATATATTTTTTTCATGTAGCAATAATAGTTATTGCCTCACTATTGTTCTTACTGCAATGTCAGCTGTTGAGGCAGCTTTTCAGAGAGTTTGATTGGTTTTGATGTTGCTAGCAAGGCATTCTATGAAACGAGGGATCCGGGTGAGGCTTTCCCGTTCTGTCTCCTGCCACATTTAGAAGCCATCAAGAAAAGGGGGAACATGAATGCTGTAGAGGAAGGAACCTTGGACTGGAAGCAAAAGACCTGGGTGCTAGACTCAGCTCTGCACATAACTAGCTGTGTGACCTTGGGTAAGTCTCTTCTCCATTCTGAGCCTTAGCTTTCCTCATTTCTAAAAATGAGAGGGTTAGCCCACATGATTGCTGGGGTCCCCTCCATTCTGAAATGTGGGTTTTTCTAATAACTGTTGTTTTACTGACAACGGAAACAGGGAGAAATTGGTTCAGTTCAGCAACCCTCAATTGTTCTTTTCCAAAGACTCTTGTTTTAAAAAAAAAAGGAGTGGGTAGAGAAGGGGAAATGCTACCAAATCTGGAACAGACGTTCAATTGATCCGGAAACCAAATACGTCCATATTTGTGTTTTCATGCTCGTTGTGTGTTTATTAAAAATAATTTTGATATTTTGACACATGCCACTACTGTGGGAGCCTCCTGCCTACAAACAGAGATGTTAAAACTGTGCCAGCATATGCAAAGGTTAAAAACAACATTGCACAGATTTTGGCAACTACATCATATGCTGTCTGGCCGCAGCTGATCTGAACTGAGTCCCCCATAATTACAGGAGAAGGTGGAACAGGTTTGCTGCTAATTGGAAAATTCTGCAAATGGCAGCACTGAAGTAAATTGACAGTCGTTAGAATATTAGCAACATGAGAGTACTGATTAGTAAAAAGCTCAGATGCAGACTTTTTTTTTTTTACTGCCGGAGTCTACTGGCAAATTGATAATAAAAGCTGAACTTAATAATAACAGCTGTTATTTGACCTGGTAATATTTTTTTTAATCTGTTGCTGTTCCCAGACCAATAACACATAAAGAAGGTCTGTATCCACTGTTGCAAAATTATTTTGAATCCCAAAAGGTATGTTCAGAGTCAGTGAAGGAGAACGGTGCTTAAAGGGGCAGCCCATCAATAGCCACGTTCTAATGAAAGCGCATTCACCGCATAGCTGTGAGCTGTGTTGTTCTCACCTGCCACCTTCCAACAGGCCTGGGTGGAGGTGCTGGGTGTTAAGGGGTCCTTTTCGGAACAGGGCCTGAATTTTATTTACAGTTCACTTTAAATCTGTGACTGGTAACAATGTCAAAGTTAACTTATTCTTCACTTTCAAGTGGACAGGAAGGAAAGTTGAACTTTGCCAGATTCTGACCTTCTATCAACACTTAGCTGTTTGTACTTATTATTTTTCAGCCAGATGGGAGGAGACTTGGGAATGGACATATTAATTAGAAATGCTGCCATGAATCTATGGAAAAGGGACTGTAACTTCACCACACATAGTTCTACATTTTGCGGACACACACGAATATGCCCAGAAGACTTGCATTTTGGGGTGCTCTGATCCACTACTGGTGGGAGTACAAGTTGGTCCAATCTTTCTAGCTATATGGCAATATGGATCAAAAATCTTAAAAATGCATACAGCCTTTGACCCAGCAATTCTTTTTCAAGGGTTTGTCCCAGAGAAAGAGTTACGGATACACCTAAAGCTTTACCTGCAAAAGTTGTTCCCTGCAGCACTGTTTATAATAAATGTAAGTGCAGAAACCACGTTTGTCCTGAAATGAATAATTGACTATGATATACAAAAGAATACTACATAATTATGTAAAATCTGTTGTAGAATATTTAATGATATGGGAAGATAGTCTAATAAGCGAAAAAAAACAGACTACAAAAGAAAAAACAGGATATTCACTCTTTTTTAACTATACAAACAGAGACAAGACTGGAAGAGGGGTAACCAAGAAGATTAATGGTTCTTCCTGAGTGGTGGGCTAATTAATGGGTAGTTTTCATTTAATTCTCTTTTGCTGGTCCATATTTTCTAAATTTTCTCAAGTTAGCATGTATTGTTTCAGTCAGAAGAAAATACACAAATTATTTTTAGAATTAAAAAAAATCTCTAGAGGGTTCCTATTGTTGTTCTAAATAAAAATTCAATCTATAGCAGCGGGCACAAACATATTCCCAAATAGCAAGTTGGTTCCTTGACTAAAAAGCCACATATGATCTAGGGAAGGAAAAGGACCAGCTGAAAGCAAGTCCTAAAACTCTAGGTAAAGAGCCAGCCTGCTGATTACGGTTAATTTCACACACACACACACACAGTAACCCTCTTTTTGATATCTCTTCTCTGAAAACACAGGTCAGCAACCACTTTAGGCCCTTACAGAAATGGATTTCCTTTTCTGACTTTGGACCTCATACTCTGGTAATTTTGTCGTTTTCTTTTGCCCTTACTGTGATAACACAGACCCTCGTTTGTTTTGAAGCCGTGCAGGAGGGGATCATTGCAATTTTCAGGGTTTGTCTATCCACCAGTCGACTGGAGGGGAGTGGGGGGGGTTGCCACGTGGACTCAGAAAAATCCAGATCCAACCCACGGCCTCACGGAACACACTCCGTCCGCGCATTGTCACAAGTAAAGTTCACTCCTAACCAGACGCAGCCATGCTGCCTAGGCCCCGTTGACGGATCTCTGCATATTTAACCTCAGCCACAAAATGTGAGTACTTGAGCTCTCAAGACACCCCCTGTACTTGAATATCAGCCAGGAAGTTGAGCCAGGCTGCAGCATTGCAGAGCTGGCCTTAGACTGCGTGTACATCTGCTGGGGCGAAGATGGATGCATTGTGTTTCTTAACAGGTCTGCTTTTAAAAAACCGTGTATTAACATCCTACGGCACCATTGCCAAAAACATAAAATTCCAAAGGCAAATCCCCTCAGTTCCAGCACTGCCAGGACTGGGCTGACTAGGCTCCGCCCAGGGACTGTAAACGGCCACAGTTGCTTCTAGCAAGGAGCACAAAGCCCACCCCATTAGTTTCAGTCACAGGACCAAGCCACTCTCAAGCTGCTTCTCGCCAGGAGTGTGGGTGGGCAGTGGGCAGGCTCCCAACGCGACAACTAGACTCAATTGACTGTAACCCAGAATTTTTTTTAAGTGGCTTTTTTGGATGATGGTACCCAGCGCCACCCCCCCCCCACATCCTTCATCCTTTCTAATGGGTTCTGCAGCATCAGGACAACAAAGCGATGGGGTGGGGGAGGGGGGCGTTGCTGCAGTCCGTGTGTGCCAAATACAGTTAAGGGTGGAGAGGGAGGTAGGATTGGAAAGGGGGTAAAAAATCAAGTCACTTTCAATCAAGTGTCACACCTTTAAATAGTGGTTAAATCTTTGCATTATGCAGCTCATCCCTTTACAACATGGGGTTCCCTTAGAGAATTCCCTGTTTACACTGGGAATTCCTCCAGGGCCGCATCAATAAAGCTGAACAGATGTCAGGGTGGAATGCCAGCGGCAATGGCTGTTGTCAGGGGTACTGGGGAGGGAGGCACAGAACAATGAGAGAGGCATCTGCTACACAAAGCCTCACGCGTGGGTCAGGTTCTGCCAGCGTGTAGAGATTCCACCCTACCCTTTGTCTGGGCACATTGCCTTTCTTGTTTCTCGATGACAAGGGTTGACACATGTCACCCGGCCCTATCAGGAGTGTTATTTGTTTGCCACTTGCATATGCACCAGTGTTCCTGACCTCCCCTGCCTGCCTCTCCACCGAATGCATTGAGCAACGCGGAAACTCTCCAGCGCTACCCCAATCCAGGATTTCATTATGCACTTTGAGTCGAAAGTGGGATGTAGATGTCCTTCTTTTTAATTAAAAACATGATTGATGAGACTTAACTGACAGTAGGAAATGCAATTTAAATATTCCTTAAAGAGGCACTAACCCTGTTTGCGTGGCAAGGGTTGCGGTCTGTCTCCAAAGTTGCAACCAGCGGGATAAAGGAAATTAAAATAAAAGCCCGTCAAAAGTCCGCTGGCTGTGGAAGGGTGGTAACATTACACAGCATCTGCAGCCGTGTAACCAGAAACTTACCCGCATTAGGAGCTAATGTGAGGTGTTCCTCGGTAATGGGGCTCTTCACTGTGATGAAAGGCGGCAGATGAGTGGGGAAGAAGACGACAGGGGAGCGTGTCCAAGCAAAAACCAACTAATTCACCGAATTGTTAAGGGACGATTGGCTTCGGAAGACCTCATCCCCACACTCCCCGTTTGTCAGTTCTACAAAAGTGGTTTTCCCCCTCGCTGCTGTGTTGCTGGATTTCTCCGTCCTCGGCCCCTCTCTCGAGCTGCTTTCCCTACACCGTCCCTTTAAAGTCCTCAATGTAAGAAAAGTCCTCCGTGCCTGGGACAGTCCATCTGCAGCCTGGACTGAGGCTGCAGGTCTAAGGCAAACAGGAAAGGGTTCACAATTTTGTTTTAAAGGCCTTCTCAGATTTATTCCCTCGGTGACTGCTAAGTTATCAGGAAAAATCACGCGGACCACGGGATACAGTAACGGGAAGCTCGAAACGCACTAGTCGGAGGCAGGAGCAAGTTTTCCTAATTACGGGACCTTGGCCTGGGTGTTTTCAATCTAGAAATAATAGATGAAGAATCTTGGTCTGTATTAAAGTAGCATAACTTAAATACCAACAATAATAGCAGTTTGAAATTTATTTTCAAAACAAATCTCCCTTTCTCTTTCTCGGTATCATTTACAAAGGGATATTTTTGGTTGTTGTTTCGGGCTGCTTTGTTTTGTTTTCCATGGAAATAGTTATTTTCTGAGAAACAGCAACTTTGAATTAAAAAGAGAATAATACTTTCCTAAAAGTACACACAAGAATAGCCGAGTCCACCCTCTGGAAGCCTACTCACAGCATAATCTTCATATGTTTTTCAGACCTAAAGATTTTATTCTAGGTTTGCAAAACCCCCTAAAGAGCAATAGATACTACACAGTCTAGATCTTTTCCATTTAAGTCCTAGTTAAAGACTGAGAAAAAGAAAAGCTTTTATTGAAATGCTTGGGTTAAAGGGAAAGGGGGTTACGATTGGAGTTGATTTTGGGTGAGTATTTAACTAGCAAAGGTTAATTAGAATTGTAGCAATGAGATGTAAAATAACAGATTCTGATCAATTGATTAATGAGATGTCGGAAGGTACACGAATTCACCTTTGGGAGAAACATATTAAAAATGAAATATATTTGCAAAGCCATAATGTCTTCCCTCTGATTTCGTTTATTAACGCTAGCAGCAGCTGTAGATGGTTTTTCCATCTATGACACCTGCAGAAAATGATGGCCCCCAGATCCACTAAAAGTACCACCAAAATGTGACCCAATGTGCCCTAACACCCATAAAAGTTCACAAAGTCTCTAGGAAGAGGCCAAAATCTTCAGCAGTTCCTCTCGGTCCTCTCTCTCCGCATTCCTTCTGCATTATAGATTCAGATTCATTTAAAAGATAAGTGGTTTTGAAATTCTGAAGCTATTTAAATCGGGCACGTTATGCCCATTCTGGATTTATCGATTCATTAGCCCCGTATCGATTTCACAGTTGACGTGGGGATGGGGTCGGGGAAAGAATGTCACGAACATTTTTCCTTTCTCATGCAGTGGTCCTGGTGGACAAACAGATCCCCCTGTTTGTGGCATAGATGTTTTTTGTCACAATAACCTACAGTATATTATGTTTATATATGTCCTTCAGGCATGTCACAACAGTTTGGCATTCTGAGCTGCTCTACCACAGTGTACATTAAATAGTCATGTAGTTACATTAAACAGTGGGGAGTTCACACTTCACAACCACTCAGTGTTTTAAAACAGATGTGGGCTGTCTGTTGTCAGACTCTAGTGCAAAAGCTCAGAAGGATCTGGGTGGGAACACAATCTCCAAATGACTGAGGGCTCCCTAAATTTTCCACACAAGTTCCTTCATTCCCCCCCCCACTAGAGGTTGAGCGTGAGAGAGATTTGGGGGAAAGGGAGAGAAAAAAGGGGTGCCAGGAAGCGACAACTTTTATGTCTTATGGAACAGAGATCTGAAAAAAAGAATTCAGAATTCGGAATAGTTTGTGGCATGGAATATTTTGAGCGGGGTGGGCTTGCTAGGGTATCGTGGGATTTACTGACAGGAGAATTTTTGACAGTTGATGGACAGATGAATTCCGTCATGGAAGCGTTAGTCGAAAGCGGCAAGGCCAGATGGAAACTCACAGCTTGTCTTTAATATTAATTTTCTTTTTTTTTTCAGGAGATCAGAATTCCCTAATTCCCTAAAATGTTTCAATGCATCTTGAGGTATTATTTTTCAGATGCCTTTCTCCACCTACTCTTAGTAAGAGTGTTCCTTTGTGTTAATGTTTCCTCCCTTACTTTGAAAAAAAAAAGCCTAGTTTGTTCTTTTCCTTCCTTCCTTCCTCTCTCGCTCCTTTTTCTTTCTTTCCTTTTTTCCTCTAGTTGTACAGCTGTTAACATTTTTCCTTCATTTCCAGCAAACATAGAAAGATAAATATAGTAACCTTGTAAGATACTAGCTCATATAAATATGAGAAATTCATCCGAAGCAATTGTGACTTAGAGCTCTGATAAAGGAACTAACGGTAAGACTGTCTTTGTGGCTGAACGAAAGGCATAACTCTTCCTGCTTTCCGAAAGACGGAAGGGGCAATTGTTTTCAGGGTGTCCATCTTCTGGACGGTAAGAATTAAGTCATCTACTCTGCTCAGTGATGCACCGGAGAGAGCACTGAGCTCAGAATCAAGGGCCAGACCTCCAGTGCTGGCTCTACATACTTCTCTGCGTGATATTACCTGAGTCACGACAATTGCCTGGGCCTCAGTTTCCTTATCTGCAAAATACAGTTGGTATTGCAAGAAGGCAGTGAGTCCCCAGTGATCTCCATGGCTCCTTTGAGGGTACCTCGAAACCTCTAAGAGAAAAAGCTGACTGTTGCTGTCAATAAGTCACGACTACTCCATTCCTGCCGAGCTTCTTAGGGACCAGACAACCCCTCCATGGCAGTTTAGGGACTGGAACGACGCCCCCACCTTTATTCTCAGTCTTTTTTCTGCTGTTCCACACAAAACATAACTACTGTGCATCCTGTCATGGTGAGTTCACTCCTAAGACAAATATCTAAAACTAAAAAAATGAGGGACCAAAGGTGATAGTCCATATTCCAACAAAACAAAGCTCCAATACTCCTCAGTTTTCAGTTCTGCGATCTTTTTTCCATAGTTCCTTTATTTTACGTCACTGGACCCACTCAAGTTGAGAGCAGTACTTGAAAACTAAGAGATCTTTCTTCTGTGTCTCTGTGTTATCTATTTTCCTAATAGTCTTTCAAGTTTAATGTAAAAACATTAACGTGGGACAGCTTTCTCCAGTTTCCTGATGCACCACTTTGGTTATATGTTGATTCCCTGTGTGTGTGTGTTATTGAGTTTGTCTTGGTTGACCAGAAAAATCTTTTGCAATTAATGTAATGAAAACATTTAGCTAAACCAAGGAATCCAAAACAAAGGAATGGATTGTGGTTTGTTGGGAAAATGACACAGGGGCTTCCCTACATCAGTTGCAAGACCATTTCTCTGTGGCTCAGGGAGGGTAAGCAGCAGTGATGAACACCCCCGGCAACAAGTTCTCATCATCCTCTGACATGTCCCAGGGATGTGACCAGGGACAAGTCACTTTGCCCTTTATCTGTGAAGCAGAGAGAAGATTATTAAGCTAGACAAGAGAAGAGTTTGAGATAGAATTAGTATGAATAACTTCAGATCAATTAGGTTTCCAGAAGATGGAAAGCAGGACTAGTGGGTAGGATCTACCAAGGAGCAGATCTGGCTCAATATGAGAAAAACTTGATAAAGTTTAACACAGCTCAAAATCAAAATCGGCTCCCAGGTTGGGCAAGATTTCTCCATCATGATAACTGACCCATTGTCAAGGATGCTGTAAAGAGAACTGCTGTATGACTTAGCAGGTTTGGACTAGATGACACCTAAGCCCCTTCGAATCAAAATATGTGTATCTTTGATGATTTCAGATGCACAGCTGGTCAATAGGGTGCTTCACAAAATACTTGGAAATACAGTCACAGAAGAATAGACTATTAGAACTGGAGAAGACCTTGGGGGGCGGGGAAACTTGGGGCAGCCCCTACATTCCTCTGAAGCTGGTGGCAGAGCCAGGGTTAGCAATGACATGTCTGAAGAGTATTTTGTGAACTAGTTTTTCATATACCTCTATTGAGCCTCACAGCAACCTTCTGAGGTGGGACCTACCAACTGTACATTTTACGTGACTTGCGTAAGTCTGGGCACTCAGCAAGTGGAAGAGTCAGGGCTGGGACTCCAGGTGCCATCCCTGCCTTGTCTCCTGGGTACTCTTCTTTCCAAGATCTCTGAGCATTTCTCTCTGAGTCTCCTTATTCCTGCAGCACCCACGCAGATACGCGTGAGTATTATCAGCTGCAGAGACTCATCAATTACCAGGGGTGGAAAGGAAACTCTATGGTCATTTCCCTCCATTCTTTTGTTTTCCAAAAAAAGAAAACTGAGGCTTGCAGAAGTCATCATTTAGTGAGCCCTCTGAAATGAAAACCTTGATTTCTCAAAGACACTAAAATAGGCCCCCGCCCCCTCAACCAGGCAAGTGATGATTTAAACCAGGTGAGTGCAAGAATGATTTCATCCATTGCGTTTTTCCATGTGCCTCTTGAGGGAAGGCATGTGGAACACGTGTACGTAGAGAGAGACCCCCCCCCGACCACCGTCGCCTCCCCCTTCTCCTGCACATGGTAGACTAGTAAATGTTTGCCAATTATTTGCGAGGCGGACAGTGGGGATTATTTTTCCCATGTGCCAAGCAACTGCATCCTAAAGGAAAGATTTCACTCTGGCAAGATTTCATAACAATTATAATGATACTTTGCACAGCACTCTAGTTCTAAAATAGTTTTTCCAAGCATTATTTCATTGGTGAGTTGATAGGGTGTGACACCAAACCTCAAGGGTGTGAAGAGTGAGGTGGCGGTAATAGTAGGGGTAGAGGCCACTCCTTTCTGGTCCTGGGGCCTCCCCACCCCCATGCTTCCACTGCTACTGAGCTGGATGACCACTGGTGTCCCCGATGTCACTGCTGCTCCCCATACTTGATGTTCACCTTTCCCATCTGACATTTTTTGGGTGGCAGGGGGGGGGACAAGAGCACTACAGAAGAAGCAAAGGAACCTGGGAAAGGAAGGGGCCTCAGAAACCATGACTCCTCCACCATATGACCCCTTAGTCTCTACCTTATGCCATGCAGAAGCATTACAGACACCCAGGTTGACCAGAAGGATCCAGTTACAGACCTGGACCACTGGCTGTTGTTAGAAGGGCCAGACCCATGTCCGCATCGCCTACTGGCCCTGCTCTCTTCCTCCCCTTCTTTACTAAACTTCCCACTGTCACCAAACTATTTTTTGCAACACTGCAATAAACTTGTTAAAATGTTGTGAGAGTCTCCAAAGTGAACCGTGTCCAATCATAAGATGGCCTGGGGTTTTAGTCCATTTTAGGCCACACCATGGCTAAATTATGGAAGACTTGTTCATTCAACAAATATTTATTGATTATTTGCTAAGTACTGTGCTGGAGGCTGGAAAGAGAAAAACATGTTCCTGCCCTCAGGGAACTCGTGATCCAGTGGAAGAGATGGATGCTGGAGAGAAAATTGTGAGATGATGTGTCGGGACGCAGGACAGAGGTGGGCCCAGGATGGAAACTCAGGAGGAACAATGAACCCCACCAGGGGACACAGAATGAGCCTCAAGCATAGTTGCCAGTCTGAAAACTAAACATGTAAAAGCCACCTCCAGCAACCTGTATTCTAATATAACCTTTTCCCAGCTGACTTTGGTGTGTGTCTTAGAGGATGGAAGTGTGGTTAGATGGTAGCCAAAAATCAGGCGCCTTTTTTGTGAAGAATGTACAATTCAGTCACCCTCAGTATAATATTGCTCCACGTCAGTCCTCAATTTGTGGAGTAAATGAGGCCTCCAAGGAAAGGGGGTGTTTCCAGGGAATCTGGAAATGGACGGACTGGGCATAAATCCTATTATGTTGTCAAGCATTCAATTTCTTGAACCTTTTTAAGATGTATAATTTTCGTTTGGTTCATTTGCAGGATATTTTTCTGGAGGCATTCATATTATGCAGCTTTGAAAACTGGTAACAAAGAACATTTTCATGATGGAAAACAGATAACTAAAAAGCCTTCTGCATGGGCCCAGGGGGTGACCACCAGGTCCTGGAAGAGTGTCTGTTTGTGGATTCACTGCTTTGCAGTCACTCTGGGCCCTCACTCGGGTGTATGTACATGATACAATCTGACACTACGAATGGCTAGCATGGTGTATCTGTCGGTGTGCACTCACTTCGATCATGGGAAATGTTGAGGATTCTTCTGAGGGATTTACTGTGTCCTAGTACTTGATATGAGAAAAAATATGTAGACGTATTATATATATAAATAAATATTATATAGAACATATGTCATATATAATGAATATTATGTAAGATGTATACATATATTAACCTCCATAAATGTCTGTTGGATTAATATATTTATCAATATATTCATTAATGACAGCAACTGCCTTTCCAGCGCCCTGGGATTTGGGCAGCAGCTCTGACATGGTAGAAGGATTTTAGAACTGTCTCCTCCCTTTCGTTTCTTTCTTGTACTCTCAATGCTCCCCAAAATCCCTGATCTGAATTCTTCTCCCCCTTCCAGGGGCGAGCTCTTTGTTACCCAGAAGTTCCTGGATCCTCGAATGGTCTGAAAATCGGTCCACCTAAGTCTGGTTCAGGATTGAGAGAAGCTGCAAATTCCTCCACCCAGCAAAGAGAAAGTCTTTAGGCTGCAGTGTCCTGGAAATACACTGTTTTTCTTTGCTGGGAGCAGCATTCCTCCAGTACTTGGGGGTTTCCGAAGCCTTTTACAGTCATTAGTAAACTGACACACCATCCCTGTGGGGCTTAGCCCCCCTTTTAGAGAGGCTCCAGAGAGATTAACTGCTGTCTAGGGTCACCCAGAGCAGAGTCAAAGCCCAAGCCCGCTGCCCAGGCGCCTGCAGAGATACATATATGGCAAAGTCGCTCTGTAGCTGGAAACTGAAAGCCTTCTCTAACTTGACCTAAGCCTAAATTGGAGATTCTACACATATCTCCTTTCCTCGATAATTAAATGAGGAGGTTGGGGCTTTGGGGCCCAGAGCGGCTGTGAAAGCTGGACCACCCCTCTGTCCCTGCCCCGCCTACCACCTCCAGCCTAGGGGTTGCTTCCTTTTGGGGCCACAGAACTTAATGACTACTGTATATGCTCTTCTATTGGTCAAGGTTGCTTTGTGGACTTGGCGCAAATGGGTTGGAGGACGTTTTGTAGATGTGTACGTGGTGCACTGTATGCGTTCTACCTCAGGGGAGGGGTAAGTTCCTTGAGCACGGGAATTTTCTTGTCTGAAAACTAGAGTTGATCTTCAAGAGGAACTTCACAGGGTTCTTTTCTCTTCAAGCTTGAGCACCTTGTCTCAACTGGGTAGGGGCTGAATTGGACTAATAGCCAAATATTTGTTTCTTCTACGGAATAAAATTGTTAAACTAGACTCCAGAGGCCACCTGGCGGAAACATCTCATTTAAAAGTGAGTTTTCCCAACTCCTGGCTCTCTGTTCCTTCCTGTTTCCCATCTTGCTAGTGCAGCATCTTGTACCTGGTTGCCTTCAAAAAACTAGATGGCGACTGCATTAGTCCTGGGCACCTGGCTCGTAGATTAGGGTGATAACCCTCCACCTATTAAAACAGGACCCTCTGGGTTGAGCTGGAAAGCTGGACAGTCCCAGAAAAATGCAGTCTTCCCAGTATAATTCCCAGCCAAAACACCCAAACACTATGAAAGAGGCCTATTTTGATCTAGAACATTCTTCTCTTCCTCCCCCATTCTTTGTTGGAACTAGAGCGGAGTAAGAAACCAGAGAATTCCCATGACTGTCTTGATATCCTGACGGATCACAAATGTCCTTATCAGCTTTCAGCCAGAGGAAAAAAAATCCTGGAGGAGAACGGGGCCCCACTGTGCTCCAGACTCGTGGCCCCCAGCCACACCCCAAACAGGCTCTCGTTCGCCCTTGGAAAACACTTGTCTGAACACATGAGCTTAAGAAAGAGGACATCTCCATAAAAAATTCATCTCCTTAAAATTTTTTATTCAAGTTATGTTAATCACTATTATTTGTTTGGCTTCTATTGGGTACTCTGTGGGGATAAGAGAAAAGCATAAGCAGGGTTCCAGCTCTCCAACAAGCCACAGCTAATATGAGGAAAAGATGTAAATGACAGAACTAGCAAGAAACTTAACAACCTAATGTTTATAGACAACTTTGTAACTCAGATGAAGTCATCTTTCTCATCTCTAAACTCCTAAGTACACCTACGACCCCGTCTCTCTTTAGACCTCTAGTGTTGCCTGCTTGGCTAGGGCATTCCCCATGGGTGTCAGTCTTCTGTCCCCTGATGAGACTAGGAATTTTTGCAGGCAGAGGTCCAAGCATGCTGCTTGAATCCCCCTTAGCATCTGGCACAGAACTTTGTACATGGTTGGCCTTCAGAAACTATAGATGGAGACTCAATGATTAAGCGCAGTGGCATATCCAGCTAAGGAGTCGGGGCCTTAGAGGTATTCTGACTCGAGGCCTCTGTTTGGTAGGAAAGGATGCAGGTCTTCAGGCCTGCTCTTAAGAAAGTTGTTTAACTCTTTGGGCTTCAGGTGTCTCAAATGCAAAACAAAATATTGGATTCGATTTTAAGACCCAAGGGTTTGATACATGTCCTTATTCCATGTGATAATCCTTCAAACATGTGAAGATTGCTTTGTTGCCCCCTCTCCTCCTGCCCCAGACCCTTCTGTTCCAAGCTTCTCCAGACTCATGACCTGGACCATAAGTCCATGACCCAGTTTCAGGGCCTGCATGATTCTAATTCTCTCTTTGTCACAGGCCCAGTTTATCAGTGTTCTTCTGCCGTGGCCCCAAAGCTGAACCCAATAACTTTCTATGTCTTATTTCACATGAGTTTCTTTGGGGCCATAACTCCCTCAGTCTATATTTACGTGGTGGTCCAGACCAGGGAATTTCTAACATTTCTTCCCCTCTATAATTCTGTGTGTTGCTAACTTCAGGGCCAGTTAGACTAAGGGAACCCTGCCACCCTCTTCTGTGCTTTTCCTGCATTTTATTCTCATTTTGTTCAAGCTCTTGGCCTGAATGAATCTTCTTGCATCCCCTGGTTAGAGGAACAAAGAGAATCTGCCCAGATTCACCTAATTCTGAGGGTCTCCTGTCCCAAAACTCAAGATATGGGGAGAGTGGTATAATTTATAAAGAATCGACTATTTCTTCCCCTACTTTATGTCTTTTTTCAACTTAAGCTGTGTTTAGCTTCAGGGGTACAGTGAAAGCCAGTGGAGTTCGTTTCTGATAATGCATTCCTTTGAGGGCCCTTGAATAATGGGTCTATAACTGAGATTACAGGGGAAAAAAATACAGTGAGTTGGAAGGAAGGTGGTTCTGATTCCAGCTCTGTTAAATTTTTAATGCTGCTGGAGGGTAACTAAATTGACTGGGGGAAAGGGAATTTATATTCCTGGTGTTATCTAAGAATTCAGGACTCCTAAACCTCCTAAAATGATCTTTCTTTCATACCAGATGCAGGAGAGCTTTTTACTATTAATAAAGAATGCCGAAGTGTGGTCTCAGAATGAACAAGGGGTTGGAACTGGAAAGTTCGTCCAAGGGGAAAGCAGAGCTGCCGTCATCTTTGTGGTTTGCCTGCCGAGGCACCAGGAAGTCCTCACAGACCGAAAGCTTCTCTTCCACTGTCTGGTATGATGGGGAAATGCCACCATGAGATTAAATCATTTCTGATAAGGAGTTCTTCAACTTCCAGAATCTCCTATCAAAGTGTACCCATTTAGAACGGCCAAATCTCCTAAGCCTTTATCAGCAGTGTATTTGGAATGAGGCAATAGCTAACTAAGGACAAATTCCCTTTCCGGGAGTGAGACACAGCGAATGTGAGCGTCGGATGGAGGACAGGCCAAAGAGAGTGTATACGAACGAGACCAGTATGTAAACACCTTGGGAATGGGGCCTGTACCTTATTCTCCAAGGCCTAGCATGGTATCTTATATCATATACAAATATGCCTGCTAAGAGAAAAGTGAATGAAAGGAAAATGGAAAAGTACCAAAGACCTCCCAGTTTTCCAGACAGTCATCTGGATGGTGGAGAGGGGGACCATAGCCATTCATGGGAAAGATATATTCTTCTGGTTTCTACAGAGTTGGTATCATTTTCACCCTTCTGTGCCCTCCACCCACCCCATCTCCATAACCTAAACCAGGAACTACTCCCAAACTATCCTCAGGTCGACACCCACCTCTATGTCCGATCTGTCAACCAAGGTAGAAACACAGACGGCAGCCCAGACTTCTCCCTCTGACTCACTTTCACATCCAATCAAATCCTGCTGCTTCTGCATCTACCAGTAGCTTTCAAGATTGTCCCCTACTCTCTGTACCTACTGCTATGCCTTCGTTCAAGCCTCCATCACTTCTTGCTTAAATTAGCCGATAGTCCCCTAGCTGGTTGCCCAGCCTCCGGTCTCTCTCCCCCATGCGCAGTCCTGGCTCCACACTCCACCTCTAGTCAAAGGCAAATCAATCAGATCACACACACCCCAAGTTTTTAAATTCTTCTCCAACCACCCCCAACACCACCACTGCATTTAGACCAGAGTCCATACTCGGCCTAAGAATGCCTTGATAACTGACAGATCCCACCCTCCCCGGCCTCACCGTGAGCCCTGCTGGAAGTTTTGCACATACGCCTTCTCTTTTGCACATGCTGTTGTTCCTTCTTCCTGGATTCTGTTCCCTCCTTCCCTCCCCTAGTAACCCTGCTTCACTCCTCACCCAGTCTGGGCATCACCCACTCTGGGAAATTATCCATGATTCTGTCTTTTTCCAAGGCAGTAGTGGGTGCCTTTCCTATAATTTGGCACAGACCTTTGATAAACACTTACACGTTCTTCTGTCATTTTTGGCTTCCTTGTCTTTTCCTCTAGCTGAACTAAGACCCTCTGGAGAACAGAGACTGTGACACCCAACACAACCCATAGAGCAGAAAGTCTGTTCCACGGAAGATGCATGATAAATATCTCTTAAGGGCATGAATGATGCCAGAAAGTTCTTCCAAAGAGCTTAGCTGGCCAAGCATTCATTCATTCTTTCATTCATTCATAGAGTCATTCTACAAGCCTCCTCTACTTTGGAGGTAGAATCTGACTAGAGGTTAATCCTAAGGGAACTGGTTCTCTCAGTGATTCGATTTCTCCTTGCCCTTGTCTTGAAGAAACCAAAATGACAACGAGTGCAGTGTCTCTCCCGCCACACACACTCACCCCAGCTCAGGGGTTCTGTGGACGAGTGAAAACTCTTAACGTGTTATTTCTCTGGAGAGCAAGCACTGTTATTCTGGGTAAACAAGCCAATTCTATGACTTTGAACAAGCAACCACACAGAACAGCCTAGAAGACGACTGGTGAAAAGTCGCTCCTTTTCCGGATACCCCTCTGATCCGGAGGAAGCAAACCAGCACGTTGCTTTACCTTCCCCAGTTACAATGTCTTGTGAGGGATGGGCCCAGAGTCCCACTCTAATTATACCCTGTTTGACTAGGAAACGAAGCTCCTGATCGCACTCCTAAATCTCAAACTGAAGCGACATTTATAACTACATTAAAAGGGAAATGCTCTTTGCTGTGTGCCTGGCACTCCAGATAATTGTACAGCGGTAATACTGCTGAGGGCCCAAGGCCCTTCCCAAAATGACAGAACAGAACCATGACTCATGAAGTGAAGGAAATAGTAGTTCCCTCCTTGAGCCCTGAACACAAGGGAAATAAACAGAGCCTTAACTGAAAGATGAACGCATCTCACGGAACTCCCGAGTCTGGGAACTCGGGAAGTTCCAAAATCTAATCCTGCATTGGTGCTCACTGCTTCGGCCTCTTCTTACCTCTGCAAAACGAGGCCAACCAGGGTGTGCCTTAACCCAGACTCCAGCTATGGTTGCAGACTCCTGGGCAGCTGGCGGGTTACGGCAAGGGATCTCGGAATCCTAACGCACACCAGATATCATGGCTAATTAAAAAATAGGTCTTGCACAGATATACTTTCTTGCACAGATCTACCTTCTACTTTCAAAAGTTTCCAGTCATCATTATCATCATCGTCAACATCGTCATCGTTACCATATATTGAGGGCTTACAACATGCCCAGTACCTTCCAACACTATCTATACATGAACTGATTTAATCCTCACAACCACCCAGGTGGGGGACATTACCATGATTGTTCCTACTTCATAGATGAGAAAACAGAGGCACAGAGAGCTCAAGTAACTTTCCCATGGTCACACAGCTAGAAAGAAGTGGAGCTGCCATTCAAGCCAGACAATCTGGTTCCAGCATGTCGTACAATTAACTATATTATGCTGCCTCCCCCATTTCTCAATTACCGGTTGTTAAAATTACCCCCATAAGCATGTTGGGAATCTGATGATTTCCTTTTATCTCTTTCTGTTTAACAAGGATCCTCACATAGTTTGGAACCATACTCATTGGGCTAAATAAAAATATTGTAAGAGCTACTTCCTGATAAAATATTCCTCCTGCTAACGCCTAAAGTTGGCTATCAGAGATCTCTTCCGTGGGTTTAAAGGTGACCTTCTTCATGTCCTTATAAGATGCAAGTACTCTAACAAGGGTAATAAAAGAAGTCACTAGTACTCAGGCTAAGGCGTGAGTGAGGTTTCTGGATCATTCCTTCATTAGCAGAAAAGAAAAAAATCAAGGACATTAAAAGGGTATTACGGGAAGTAGGGGAAGGGGAGCTTGGGAGTGTTGGAAAAGGGGAAAAGGGAGATGGTCCTGAAAAGGATGGAAAGTGACCACATCCGGAAGCAGTCAGGGAAGTCGAAAATAAATCTGGCCTACTTCACAGTTTTGCCTAGAGCTGGCCTAGGGGCATGCATCAGTACCACACAGGATGACATTTTTGGTGACATGTTTTAAAATCAGTGAAGGGCTAAATCATTATTTCTAGAACTATTAACCTCACCACCTTTTGAAATAAAAACTGTACCAATGGGCAAAAGGCCAAGCAAATCTGAGCCTTTACTTGAGGAAGACAACAGGGCATGGCTTCTCAGTCTAGAAATGTATTAACGAATAGCGTCTGATGACCAACTTTGATAAAGGGCGGCCTCCTTTATCAGAGCATCTGAAATGAGCCACCCCACTAAGCTGGCTGTTTTCCCCTTTTATTACTGATGAATAGTGGAAAGCTAGGTTCCTCTACTTTTGCAAAGACCTCTCTTCCATTAAGCTCATACAATGGCCTCTCCACAGTTTGCTAAAACAAGATGGCTGCCATCACCAATACCCACCCCATATCATATTTGCACACTTTTATTAAAAAGAATAATAGAAATGTATTACAATACAATTGGTCTCATTTCTCAATTACAATGAAAGGCTGGAAAGCTCATGCAGAGTCTTTGCGTAAAGATGCATCTGCAACACGTGGGTCCTCAGACTCTGCATGCTCCTGGGTTCCAGAAGGCTCCTGAGGGCTGAGGCAGGTAGTCAAGCCACCTTTGACCACTGCCCTGAACATCTCATCTCATTTGGTCAAAGAGGGACAAAAGTCACCATTAAGAACAGGGACTTCCCTGGTGGTGCAGTGGTTAAGAATCTGCCTGCCAATGCAGGGGATACGGGTTCGAGCCCTGGTCCGGGAAGATCCCACATGCCGTGGAGCAACTGAGCCCGTGCGGTACAATACTGAAGCCTGTGCTCTAGAGCCCGCGAGCCCCTACTACTGAAGCCCGTGTGCCTAGAGCCCATGCTCCGCAACAAGAGAAGCCACCGCAACGAGAAGCCGACGCACCACGACGAAGAGTAGCCCCCACTCACCGCAACTAGAGAAAGCTCGCACGTAGCAACGAAGACCCAACGCAGCCAAAAATAAATAACTAAATTTATTTAAAAAACACCTTCTCCATTGCTACATCTTAGTATCAATGCTTGGGAGTAAGAGTTATTACAGCTAAATGAATAACAAAAAGATTCGGTCTTCTTAGGGGAGGAATGGGTTAAAGTCTGTTAAACTGTTGACCCAGGCTCAAAGATGTCACCGGAATTGTCCATCATCCACCTCAGGCACAGAACCACAATCTTAGGGTTTGGGCAACTTTCGGGCAATCTTTTTAGTGCCTTGGTGCTCCAAACTGTATCAGAAATGCATAAATCACAGGCCAGTTAACAAAGGAGGCCAATCCTCCACAATTTTAACACAAATAGATATAGAGAATCAGAATAAAAATAAGTGCAACTCATAAATGAAATGAAAGTAAAAGAGTTTTTTCTTCCTCCCACCACCCCTACCCTGAGCTGATACCCCAACCTAGAACAAAGTCGTTTTTACAGATTTGCAAAAGAAAAAAATCTCTCTGAGCATGCTGTATATCTTTCTCCCCAAATGAAAACCAAAAATAGATGTTGCTCCCCTAATTTATCTGATTTGGAAATTATTTGTCATTTTTAGAAATTGATTTTTCCAGTCAATTAAATTAGCCAGTAATTTGATATCACCATCTTATTTCATTATATAGAACACATGCTGAAATGGCACACAACCTCATTTTCATTTATTATTTTTGCAAATTTAGTACTCATAAAAAGGTGTTGGATTGACAGTACCAGCAGCTAGACTCTTCCCTGCTGGCTGGGAGAGAGCCTGAGTAGCGGTTACGTGAGCTGGAGCCCAGGCCCATGCAGGCTGGGATTACCAGCTGTGAGAGTAAGATCAAATCCCACGACGGACAGCTCTTTATTCTCTGCTCCAGAATCCATCCAATTGAACATGATAAATGGCGGCACCACTGGATGGAATCCACCCCCTCACTTCTCAATGGCCACCTGGTATTTCTATGATGCCTCTGTCCAAAGAATTTTTAAACACTTTCCAAGTCATCCAACTCAGTTCTCCAACCCTTTTAGACAAAGACAGATCTTTGAAAGCCTGAAAATTCACTTGGGAGGAGAGAGGACACACACACACTTTGCTGGAGCAGAAAGGAGTGAGTTGTTGCCTCTCTGTAGCTTCTAAGGATGTACTGCTATGTTCTACTACAGGGAGAATGAGGTTGAAGATTTCTTTGGGCTCCATACGTTCTTAGGAAGAAATGAAAGTACCAGGCGTTTCCTGGGTCATCAAAGGCACAGAAAGGAGCAATGGCTTCAAGCATGCACCCTAAGACAAAAAGGCAAGGTCGAGATTAACGTTCAGGGTTCGTCAAAAATGATACTTTTGTTTAGTCATTTTTAATGGGAACACTTCGAAGAGTGATCAAAGGGGGCTCTGTTAATAATTACACCAGGAAAACAGGCATGTAAACCAGAACCGTCTGGGGCTACCTGGGGCATATGCTCACCCAGTCCATGTTGGAATTTACAAACCACCTGGGCAATCGTTAAGTTAAGAACTATTACAAATCATTTCAGCCTTTTGACTCTTCCCCAATATGCCAGGTTCACTCCTTGCAGACTTTGTTAATTTTCCCCAACTCCCATGCCTAGAGTATCCTTCCTAACCTGCCCTTCATCTGGGCAAATCCTACACTTTAGTTAAAACCCAAATGAATGTCCATCTCTCCCCCACCGCTCTTTTTGCCTACTCCAACTCATTCTGTTCTTTTCCTTTTCTGATTTTTTTTTTTTTTTTAGTATTTATTATGTATGTCATATAACACAGCTCTGACCTACAGAATGCTTTGGAATTTTTCCTATTTGTTGTGTTGAGTATGAAGTTCTTTTCCCAATTAGGCTGTAAGCCCCTGGAGGGCTGGGATCTGTCTTATTGCTTCTCTTGCATCTTCCGCAGGACAGCCTCACACCTTATTCAAGATGTTCAGACAGCTAGGGGCAGGACAGGAATAAAGACGCAGACATAGAGAATGGACTTGAGGACACGGGGAGGGGGAAGGGTAAGCTGGGAGGGTGAGAGAGTGGCATGGACTTATATACACTACCAAACGTGAAACAGACAGCTAGTGGGAAGCAGCCACATGGCACAGGGAGATCAGCTCGGTGCTTTGTGACAACCTAGAGGGGTGGGATAGGGAGGGTGGGAGGGAGACACAAGAGGGAGGGGATATTGGGGATATATGCATATGTATAGCTGATTCACTTTGTTATAAAGCAGAAACTAACACACCATTGTAAAGCAATTATACTCCAATAAAGATGTTAAAAAAAAAAAAAAAGATGTTCAGACGGGAAAACAAACAAGCAAACGAACTTCACAGAGCCCACCTAATTGAGCTGCAGATCACAAACCTGAAGCTCAGCGCCGCCTTCCCAGACACCCCCCAGCTCTAACACAGCCTGGGGTATGGTCCCCTGCTCTGTCTCCACGGGACTTAGTGCACTTCACTGCCTGGCACACACCACTGTGGTATTTCTTTACCGTAATAACTGGACCATAATGACTTGTTTACTTGGTTGTCCATCCACCGTATCGGAAAGCTTTGAGGGCAGGAATTCTACTGGATTATGACATCTTCTGTATATACATAATAGACCTTCATCGAAGGAATGATCGAAGGAATGAATGAACCCATAGTTTTCCTTAAGGTACTAATACAGGCACGAATTGGATTTAATCAGATTACTAAAATTTAGTCAGGAGAGAAGAGACATCTTCCCTTCCCTAGACAAGTCATAGGAAGCAGACCAGGGTAGCTGACTCCTGGCTTCTGCCTGCTTTCTAGACTGGCTAGGAGAACCCATTTCCATTGGCTTTCGGCATCCTGCCGTGGAGCAGAAAAGGCACTGAATTCAAAGTCAGAGCAAGCGATCTGGGAGCTGCCCTCCACTGGGTCTGTAGCACCACCAGCAAGACATTGCTTTGGGCTTCAGATTTACCATCAGAAATAGAAGAAGCCTGACCCCAAGGACTGGAGAGGCCCCTCCAACGCCAGTGCTTATTGCCCCAAACCCCAGCTCAATGAGCACTCCTCCAGGTGAATGAGGGTCCCTGGGCAGGGGGACACAGCCCCACAGGGCTGGATGCACCAGGGCTCCTGTTCTCTTCAGTCAGGGATTGACAGCTGAGCAGACAGAGCCTCTGACTCTCCCTTCAGCTGCTTCCCGGTGGGAAAGTGAGCTTCACAGTAGCACATTAGGTTACATATTAAACAGATGGGACGCAGATTTGAGACCTCTTAAAGGCTGGGGTTTTTCTTTTTTTTTTTTTTTTTTTCCCTCATAAGCTGCTGTCAAGGTGTGTTCGTATCTCTTTATTTAAACAGCCTCCTTAAGTCTTGGTACCCAGGGCTGGGACTCAAAAAAAAAAATTGAGAATAAATAATCTATCATGCTAGCAACATAATTATAAGAACATATGTTAGCTCGAACTAGCTATATTCTAGTCATATTAAGGGTATGTGTGGGAGAGAGAAGGATGGCAGGAGTGTCTCCAAATAGTTCAGGCAGAGGAAGAGTGGTATCAGGCTACATGGGAATCCAAACTGCTTTCCTGGAGCCTCCATTGTAGCATCCCTAGTGTCCCAGAGGGCCGCCTTAGGTGGTTGCCTGCTGTGAAACACAGCCACCTGGGTCTGGAACTTTCCAGCGGCATCTTGGCTGCCCCACCTGAGCGCCCAGGGCAAGAAAGCAGTGTTCCTGTTTCACCCAGTCGCTCTCTGCCAGGTGCAGAGATAGCACAGGTCCAGGGAGAAGGAGCCCAAGAGCCAAGGGCAACCAACGGGTCTTGGTTCTCACAAATGCCCCGTGCTCAGAGGCACTAAAGAAAACAGATCCACAGCCTTCATCAAGGGAGTCAACTGGAAATATATACATATATACATGGCTTCAGCTGCCTCTTCCTCTCTGCTCATCCAGATGTCACCCACCCCGTTCAAGGACCTACTCAAATCTCCCTTCTCGTCCCCGCCCACCGCCAGCTTCACCCACCTCTCCTGCTGGGGAGCTCCCACACATCTTCAGGCCTCCTGTCCCCATCTCTCCCAACAGGAAGCTTTTCCCGCTCCCTACACGGGTTTGGGTCCCCTGGTTATTTGCTGTCATGGCATCCTGCAGTTCTAAATGATACTGATATTCATTGCACTTTTAATTATACCATGTCTGTCTTCCCCATATGGATTGCTGCCTCTGCAAAGGTAGAAGCTGTGCCTAATTTGTTCATCACGGTGACGGCTGTGCAGGCTTTGGGACCTGGGGTCTCCGCTCTGAGGATGCAGACACAGCGTGGCAGCTTGTGATACAGCTGTAAACTAGGTGCCCTAAGAACTGCCCTACGCTGGGAGGATCAGAGGTAAGGGGGTCCGAGTGCACATCCTCGAGAACAACTTGAGGCTGCAGCAGAGTGGAGAAACCACGTGCATCACTGAGATCAGAAAGCCTCGGCTCCATCCTAGCCTGGCCGAGCTGGAGACCAAGGACTGATGCATGGTCTTCCCCTGCAGGTACCAGAAGCTGCTGCCGGGTCCTTAGGCAGAGGTGCAGATGCCATCAAGTTTGAGCTCTAGGAAGTTACAAATTCTGGGGCAGAAGAAGCGCCTGGAGACAGGAAACCAGCTGTGACACCACTATATTTGCCATGGTGAGAGATAAGGGGCTAAATTAGGGTGGAGGCCATGGGAATAGAGAGGAGGAAAAAGTTCCAGAGACATTTGACGGGTAGGATTATTATTTATATTATGAGATGCTAAGCATTTGGGGGAGGGGTCTTAAAAAGTTAAGGGCATAATAGAGATTTAATAAATACTTGCCAACCTGTAAAATACATACATTCATGTGTTTAGGAACATATATAAAAATGAAAATGGATTTTTATAAAAATATTTTTAAATATTGTTATTTTTAATACATTTTCTATATTTTTAGGTAGTCTATTGATGTTTTTAAAAGGAGAAGAAATAAAGGAAATGAAGGAAGGAAAAAGGATAGCTCTTGGGAGAGTCGACTGTTTATACTCTCAAAAATGCATTCACAAGGCATGTTCAAGGCCACTTTCACCTAACTGTTCCCATCCAGGTTACAGCCCTTTAAAAGGTCTTATTTTGGCTACAGTTAAGTGCTACCTTCTGTACAGATAAGTGAGAATAGATAAGAAATTGAAATCTTGATGGACATTTTCTCCTCCCAAAAAGCAAGGTACAAGATGGTAGGATGTACAGGTAGGTCTGCAGATGGATAGGGAAGAGAGACCATTACTTCTGATCCGGGAACATCAGAGGAAGTTGGAAAGGCAAGGATGGAGCCCTACGGGGGGCAGGTGGCACTGCTGAGACAAGGAAGTTTTCATGGTCACCCGCACTACAATTCTTACCCAATTTTCACTTTTAAATGCTAACATTTAAACAGTATTCTTTCCCAAGATGACACACAGTCAGAATTGAATGTAATCCAGACTATTATGTCAACAGCATTGATATAAAACACATGACATTTGTGCATATCCCCAAGGAAACACTGCTCATCAAGTGGAAGAAAGCGGGAAGTCCAGATTGATATATTACCCACTGCTGTGCATTTGCCAATATCCATATTGATAGATGGGAAATCTTGGCCAGGACCACATTTATTGCTACATCTTCTACTGCTCTTAAAACACAAACCAGAGGGGCCACAGGGCACATCAAAAAGCATTCACTTTCACTCTTTGAAAGAAAGATGACTGTGGGATGTTTGTGTCCAGACTGTCTTCTGCCTCGTGACACCTTACCTCTTTGCTAAAACGGCGATGTCACCTCTAAGAGCAGACCTTTCCGCCCACAGATGATGAAGATGGTGGTACTTTGCGTAAGAAAACACAGGATATTCTGCAAGACCCGTTCATACGTATTTCCTCACAAGCCTCTCACCAAACAAACAAATGCTCTAAAATACATTGGGTAGTTACAGTTAGTCCTGTTGGGAAAATAAGAAATTGACATTTATGGGTGGTAAAGTGACTTTGGCCCGTGTCCCCTTCCTAGTTCAGAATCGAAGACGTTTCCACTCCCCCGCAGGTTGCCTCCACCACGCCCACTGCCTCCCAGCCCCACTGTCTATGGATCTAGTATTTGACTGGGTCCTTCACATTATTTACTTCTGCCCAAGGATGGACAAGAAAGAGAGAGGGTACAGTACAGAGGCCAATGGCCAATGTCAACCTTCCTGTTCGTTAAGCCAAATAAGACAGTGTTTAAACTCAAGGACTGTCCTGTAACTCAGACAAAGAGGTTCAACCTAGCACCTCCAGATGGGGGTGAGATGGGGGGGGCAGAACCAAAATGCTCAGCCTCCCCGCCACAGCCAACCGAGAGGGTGACTGCTAGAGAGGGTCAGACCTCCTGTGAGCTCCCCAGACAGACAACTAACCCGCACAGTGATCCGAGCTCTCCGGAGATGTCCCACTCATTTCTAACTAAAGAGCAACCGATGGATGGAGTTCCTGAGCGGACCCCAAAGAGCAACTCACACCTGGATTCAGCCTGCCCAGCCCCACCGGGAGCCTCCCGACAGAAACAGCCCAGTCGGTCCAGAGCAGGAAAAGGTAAAAGTAAATAAACGCTGCCTTAATCTCTCCCGTAGATTGGAACAATCTGAACCAACCTGTAATTTCAACCAGACATGCGGGGAGAATAATTTTTAAAACTTTGCGAAACAGAAATGTACCTCTACTCACTATGATTTCCTGGGCATATTTTTTTCTTTCCTAGCCCTTCTCCATCTGCACTTTATTCAATGAACACATCTGCATTCCTTCTCTCTCTCTCTCTCTTTCTCTCTCCCTTTCTTTTTTTTTTTTTTTTTTTTTGGCCAGAAACTCTATACAACCTTATCACTGACACCTCTCTGCAGTTTCAAATTCCAACTTTGTGCCAAATCCCCATTTCCTGCTGCTTAATTTCTATTCATTTACTCTTGTTTTTGCTTCTTCTGCCATTCCCAGCATGGACCAGCTCCAGCCCAGCTTCTTCTAATTTTTTAAGGAAGGCTCCCCATCGAGTGCTATTGGAATCTGAGCCTGCGCTCCATGCCAGTGACTGACCATTGTTTATACTACCTAACAACAGTTGCCAACAGGACTGCTCCTTTCCTTTTCTTTGTTTCACTCCCTGAGTGTGTACACTAAGGCCCAAGAGAACTTTTCCCCCCGCCTATGGTGACCCAGTGGGTCTGGTTTTATTATGACTTCAGTAGAATCTGAAGTAGCCTCTTTCCATCTCTTTTTCGAGAGGAAAAAGAAAAGAAAATCGAGCCTGGATGCTTTGTTTACCCTGCTCTCAGTGGCAGGATCAACCCCAGCCCCTGCTCAACTGCTCTGAGGACTGGGTCCTTGGGAGCCTCATCAACTCAGGGCAGCAAAAGGGCAAGGAGAAAGGCACTGTGGGAGGATAAGCTGAGGCCGAGCTTTACAGAGAGGTGGAGGAAGGACCACTCAGGAGTTCTTGGGCTCAAGGGGGTCTTAGATTTGTTAAGATTGTTCTGCAAAGAAACAGCGTCACAGATGTAGGGAACAGACTTGCGGTTAGCAAGGGGGGAAGGCGGGGTGGGATGAACTGGGAGGTTGGGACTGACATATACACACTACTACGTATAAAATAGATAACTAATGAGAACCTACGGTACAGTACAGGGCACTCTACTCAATGCTCTGTGGTGACCGAAATGGGAAGGAAACCTAAAAAAGAATGGATATACGTAGACGTGTGGCTGATGAACTTTGCTCACAGCAGAAACTAACACAACATTGTAAAGCAACTATACTCCAATAAAAATCAATTAAAAATTAAAGCAAGATTGTTCTGCAAAGAGGGAAGCAACGTAGGGTTGGTTTTCTGGCCTCCGGGGCTTGAGGGGTGGGGGCGGGGCGGGGGGAGGGGCCGACTCATTCTTAAAATATGTTCTTACAAGCAAATGACTTGTGGTATGAAAAGGTAACCAGCATTTTTCTTCCCACAGAGGGACTGATCCTAATCTGTTGTTTGGGGAGGGGTTTTGTTTGTTTGTTTTTAATTTTTTCTTCCTAAACCCAGAGCTCAGCTGCCAGCTTGGTCCTCCACATCACAGCCATTTCACCATCACTCCAAATATCTCTGTCTGCAGCTTCTGCCCCCTTCCTCTCCCTCTGGGTTTCATTACCTAGATTTACATCTCTGCAGCCCCGTCTAAAACATGGCATCCAAAATAGAAGTGTTAAAAGACAGACGCCTCAGAAGCAAATGTCATCAAGAAGTGAGGAAAGAGGGCTTCCCTGGTGGCTCAGTGGTTGAGAGTCCGCCTGCCGATGCAGGGGACGCGGGTTCGTGCCCCGGTCCGGGAAGATCCCACATGCCGCGGAGCGGCTGGGCCCGTGAGCCATGGCCGCTGAGCCTGCGCGTCCCGAGCCTGTGCTCCGCAACGGGAGAGGCTGCAACAGTGAGAGGCCCGCGTACCGCAAAAAAAAAAAAAGTGAGGAAAGAAAATCGTCCGTCGTCACAAGCACTCCTCATCAACTCTCCTCCCATCTGTTCCCACTGCAGCCCCTAAATTGCAGAGCAACCTCCCTGAAATCCCGCTACACCCAGGTTTCTTTGTCCATCTGGCCTCTGGTCTCCTGATAACAGGTTCTCCTATGCTGCATTCCTTCTCTGAAGTTGCAGTTAAAACATGTTGTGTCCAAGAGGAGAACGTTCCATCCCACAAAGTCTGAAATGTTCTCAGACACTTTCTTTCCCTAGCGTGCATAGCAATCATATCGCTTCTCAGGAGGGCAAAGGGAAGGCGCCTTCTTACACAGTTTTACGGTGTAGATGTGTCTCCAAAACATAACTTTTTGTCGATTTACTTCATTCACATTTTAAGCGCAAAGTCATTTTTCCAGTAGAGCAGAGTTGGGTTATCTTCCCGATCCAACCCAGGCCAACAGTCCCTCAAATAGTATAACTTAAATAACACCAAAGACCTGAAAGCATTTCTCCGATTTTTAAAAATTATTTGTGTGTCTGGTCAGTCCATCTCAAGAACAGGAACAAAAATTAGGTGATAAAGGTCCGTTCTGCAGATAAGAAACCAATAGTTCAGGGCTGCAGCCAAGGGCAAGTCTAAGGCAGAGTAAACACGAATGATCCAAATCCCAGCCTACTTGTGTTTCCTGGTTTCCGGCAGGGCTACCCTTGAACCCATCTGTTACCCTGAAGCAATGATCTTCAAGCATCTACGGTAGGAGGATCGGAACGTCACTGGCAACTCAAAGATTATGACCATCCACCCTCACTAGGTTCCTCCAGCCCATGACGGGCAGATTCAGCCCTTGCTCCGTGATGGAGGAATACTCAGTATCATGACCTCATCTGAGTTCCTGAGTGAAGGAAAGTCTGTCATCAGATGGACAGCCTACTTTAAAAGAGGTGGGAGTCCAACTGGAAGGACCAATCCCACACCCCGGGCCACCTGTGGCTCTCTTCACCCAGCTTGGCATAGGGTCCCTAAAGCTAGCTTGTAAAGTAGGCAGTAATGCCCATTTTCCAACAATGGAAGGCAAAGCAAAATTACTGCCTCTGAAAACAAACTTCACATACAAATAAACAAATAGATGGCCAGAATAAATAGTCATCAGATTACACTGGTGCAATAAATGAACGAGGGATTAAAATTTGTGGGGCTATCATTTGTCACAATAACAGTCAAGATGAACCCCACTGGGAAGGTTCAATTTACTGTCAATTTTCTGCTTTGCTGGAGGATACCTGTAGATGTTTCTCACACTAGATGACTCCGTAAAAGAAGAAATGGTCCTCTGAAAATATTTTGCATATTCAAGAGCCTTTGCTCTTCGACACTGTTCTTTCCCAAAAGCATCATCAAAAGGTCTCCTGAGGGGCTTCCCTGGTGGCACAGTGGCTGAGAGTCCGCCTGCCGACGCAGGGGACACAGGTTCGTGCCCCGGTCCGGGAAGATCCCGCATGCCGCGGAGCGGCTGGGCCCGTGAGCCATGGCCGCTGAGCCTGCGCGTCCGGAGCCTGTGCTCCGCAACGGGAGAGGCCACAGCGGTGAGAGGCCCGCGCACCGCAAAAAAAAAAAAAAAAGATCTCCTGAGAGCTGGAGTTGTTGGGTTGGTCAGGATTCTTTATACCAGTGAAGAATCACTGGTAGATTCTTCAGAAAGGCAGAATATAATATGTAATTAATTAAATCCACTTAAAGGTATCTTTTCCCACCTCTTTCAATTCCTCAACTTTAGACTCTTAAAACTGTGGATGAGGATAATTCTATTGGAATAGAAATTTATATGTGTATATATATCCACATATGTTTTTTAAATGTTATATGTGTCTTCATAAATATCTATATCAATCAATATAAAAACCCAAAGACTCATTTCATTATATGCATGGCACATGGTGGGAAAAGAGGCAAAAAATGTATACTATGTTGTGTTGTACAGATGAAAAAGAGAAATAGCAGAAAGTTACAATTAGAATTCAAAAAGAAAGTTGAAAAGAGCTTGGGTGATAGGATACATGAAAATTCACTATATTATTCTCTCCACTTTTATGTGTGTTTGAAGTTTTCCAAAAGAGAAAGTTTAAAATGTAAACTTAAAAGACAGGAATTCAACTCCCCTGCAGTAATTTAAATGCATTTTATAATTTGTTATTTATGGGACATTTTGAGTAAACAACAACATGGAGACTCTTCCTCATTTTGCTGGTTTTCCTAAACTGCTCTAAATTCTGAACAGAAAAGAATGAATCTTTTTGGAAGGGCTCCGCGCACCAGGGGAGCCCACAGTTGAGAATGGGTAAACCAAATGGTAGTGTGTGTTCTCCCCGAGATGGAAAACACATTCGTCATTATTCCTATCAAGTTAAAAGCTCACTTTTTGTTATCTTTCTGTGGATTACAGTCTATCCAAACTGTCTTTAGAAAATTTATAAGCCAACCATATTTTACATAATTCTAAAATGTCCTTCCAGGAAATTCCCTGGCTTCCACTGCAGGGGGCACGGGTTCGATCCCTGGTCGGGGAACTAAGATCACGTATGCTGTGCAGCGCAGCCAAAAAAATACTTCCACCCATTTCCCAGCTGACCTGGGCATAAGGAATAGTCATATCTAAACACAAATAATAAACGAGGGTGGGGAGGGATGTGCATCTTGAATACCACATACAAATCCTATTTGTCTCCTGCACCGTTCAAACATGTATCGTGAGTTAGTATATCCCCACACATGAAGGGTAAAACAAAGAAATGAGAGGGTGGTCGAATTTTTGATTCCAAATCCTATCCAAGACCCACTTTCTTGAGGATTATGAGCAATATGAGGACAGGGTGTCGGGGGTGGTACCCTCTGATGCACCTGGTTTCCTGGTACCCAGTTTCAAAGAGGTCTGCCTCGGATATCAAGTTAGTCCCAGGATAACAGTCCCCTCCAGAAGCAAGAAGTATTGGCCCTGATGTAAATATGCCGGTCCCAAGAGACGGCAACCCCTTTGGATCCACTTCTGTTATCCAGACATATCCGAGCCCAAAGCCACCATCCATCACGGGAAATACCACATACTTTCTGGGATCCACACAGCCTGACCCCAAGAAAGAAATCTGCAAGTGTGTGACATCAACATGTTTTCCTCGGCTAACAAGCTTCTCTATTCTCCAGCAGCCAAAAACTTTAAGTGCCTCTTAAACAAAGACAGCCCCATGAAGAATAATGATGTCAAGCCCAAGCCCTAGTTCCATGGTGTGAACACAACATCTACAGAACCCAAGTTAAAAATGATTTACAGACAGTTTGATCAGAGTCAGATGTAAAATGGTGTCTCACTGGAGACAGGCCAAGGGCTATCAATCCGAATCCCCTACAATAAGTGATGTCATTAGTCAGAATCGATACATTATGGAGACGATTTTCTCTTTTGTCTCTTGGCCCCGGGAGTTTTTTGTTGCGTTTCATCACTAGATTGCAAGGCACTCGCGTTACAAAGTGGCTGACAGGAATCACAACCAGGACTCCGTCACACGGCTGTTTGGAGGAGCAGGGGAGAAGTTCAAGGATTAAATCCAATTAGACGTGGGAGACTCGGAATAACTAGTCCAAGGTCTTTGTTGTCAGGTCGATGTTGAACTTGTCTAACCCATTCCTGTTGTTTATATAACTTTGAAGGGCATGACTTTGGACTCTCAGGTGTAAGAACAGTATGGGGGGGAAATGCTTAGTTCCACGTCCCCCCATGGGAGAAATCACCTGGTCACCTTGGCTTAGCCAAGACTTAGGGAAATGACTCTCCCTGACACCAGACGGCCCAGTTTACCTGTGAGATCTTCATGTCCCTACAGTCTTCCTAAATCCCTAAAGAATGGTCAGAGTGTGGCCATTTAATACGAGGGCAGTTCTGTAAGATCCTCCCCAAGTACCAACATGTAGACGGTACTTCTTCTCTCGTTAATGTTATCAAGGATATTTTGCAACATACACAGCCTCGTGTTGTCTTTTAGGATCTTCCAAAGCTCTCTTAAGGGGTATGGTAGAGAATACGAATGAAAACAGGAAAATTAAAGAAACTTAGACTCTAATTTTCTTATGGCCTTCAAGCTCTTCCTAGAGAAAAATCCTCTCTTCAGTCCCATGTGCGTTTCCAATACAGGGTATTTTTCCAGCTCACTGGTATTTCATAAACACCATTTGTTGTCATGTGGTTAAATTAAAACTGAGGATATCAAACATCAAACAGTATGTTAATGTCAAGTATGCTTGAATAAATAGTAAGAGTTCAACTGAATGGAATATGTGGATTGCTAGCTAATTAAGCAAGAAGCAGGTGTGAAAAAAATCTAATTTAGGCAATTTTTTTATAATTAATAATGTTTACTTGTAGTACCCTTCTAATGGGGCTCTAGTTTAGCCTCTTGTGAATTGCTAGGAGTTTACTCCAGTATTTTAAAATTATAATTGAATGGAGAATTTTACGAGATATCAGGTTTCCCTGCTGACCATGAAGCAAGTGCTATGTACATGGAAAAGTCCTGACAGTACTTTGTATCAATAGGATCAATTAGCAAATCACTCCCAGCAATTAAAACTTAAAGCACACACAGGCAGACCTCCACACCCCAAAGTTCTCTTGTAAACCCCAGCACCTGTGAAGGTAGAAGTGAACTTGGATGAACCAACTTGAATGAGAATATTGTGTTCAAACCAATCGCTGGACATGGATGATGTGGGCTTTGGTGAGTGTCTGCAAAGAGCAGTGACAGAGAACATTTTGTTGCAATTAGGAACAAAAAAAAGTAAGATCCTATCTAAACTGTCCTGGCAAATTGCATACCACCCATCAATTAATCCAAGTATACATTTAAATTTGGTTTTCTTTCCAAGAAGCCAAATGGAAGTAAAGGAGGAGAAAATGTCCGCAGATGTGAAAACAGACCTGGATTATTTCATGGACGTGACATATCTACTGCATTTAATTAAAAGAAGAATGTATGAGAACAATGTATCCTTCTCAATTGGGTTGAGGGAACAAAACAGGACTGGATTAGATAGGACAACTGTAATCTCCAGAGACAGGCCCGTGTTTAATGGGAGCAGCACATGTTTGATATGCAGGGAAGTAAGTGGGTGTCCTGGACACAATCCACTATTCATCATAATACCACAGCCTTGTTCATTCCCAGAGAAGAGACTGGAAACCATGAAACCATATGTAGAATATTAAAAATCATTTAACGTTAAAATGCACATTAGGAAAGCATGCACTTTGGGCAAGGCTGCAGTCCAAGAGAGCTCTGAGAAATCTCCAGTTCAGTAGATAATGGTTGCAAAGGTAGACCGAGTTGTCCACACACACACACACACACACACACACACACACACACACACACACGGACTCTTACAGAAACTTGGTCCTTAGCTCTACGATGCTGCCTTTTCTCACTCTGTTTTCCTTACTGATTTCTGTAGTGAGGTCAGTGGTCAGTATTAATAATTGATTGAGATATGATACCTAGAGCATCAGTACATTAATTTATAATTAAAAATGAGAAACACCGGTTCCTCTCCTATCACCCATCATTTGGAATTAAATTTTGTGTATATATATATATATGTAAAATATATGTAAAATATATGTGTGTGTGTGTGTGTGTGTGTGGCAGATATTACATTGTTTCACAGACAGTCAATAACCTTACTATATTTCCATGGTCTTTTCATTGTCACTGAATTAATCACAGCCCTGCCCCTAACCACATGAAATTTTATTTCCCATAAGAGCCATGTTTACTTTGGTTTACTTTGTTGGAACTCAAAGTACGTATTCATACTTTGTTCAGCAACATTAAAAGCACGCACTAACAGACCTTGTCGTCCATTGCTTTGCGTCTATGCAGAGCCTGTGTGCCTTCCATCTCATATCACTCCCCAGCAAAGGCAATGCTGAGTCCCGCCCCAGGTTGTGTGGAAATGCTAATGCCTTCGGAGACCAAGAGTTCTATTTATTTTCCTCAGTTGCCAAAAATAATATATGGACTGAAAAGTGAATGCCTCGAAGCTGAGCCTGCACCTGGGGAGAAATCCTATTCGTCAACTTTTAGCAGGAGATGACAGACATCAGAGATGGTACCAACTCAAACTGTCAGTAGTTTGAGTCTTACCATTATAACTAAAAACATAGGACAGATGACTGCTATAAGGCTACAGGGTTCATTAAAAGTCCCCTGCCGTAGGGGACCCACCTCCTTCCCCATCCCACCCACAAACTCATTGTAGGGCTCTAAAGTCACCTCTTCCACCCGTTGTCCCAGCTCTGCGGCTGGCAGATGGGAGGACATTTACTTGAATGGCAAACATCGGATCAAATGAGAGGGAAACCCAGAGGTCTGTCCCTGACCAAGAGCAGCATGGCTGTGAGATTGCCGTTGGCAGGGCTTTAGCAAAGTGTTTCCTGCCCTCAGCTACACTGACTGCAGCTGACACAGCACGACCCATTGAAGAGTGACTCACTGCGGAGGAGGTGTTTCCCTAACTGATCCTTTGGGGAGGAGGTTGAAACAGTGCAAGGAAGGGGGAGCCGAAGGGAAATAAGGCTGGGGAACTCCTAGCAACCCAGGTGTGGGTACCTATTCCAGCATACTGCAGGTCGGGCTGGCTCCTTCTCAAAGGAAAAGAGGGCTTTTGCTCAAAGCCTGAGGCCTGAGGAACAGCCACATCTTTCTAATGGGGGAGGGGGGGGCACATGACTTATGGAGAGTTTGATGAGACGCCTGGCAAGACAAGCACAGGCGTATTTGATGTAAGGGACTGACAACTGCCCCTGGCCCCAAGCAGATGGAGAAAGCAAAGCGCAGCACTGCAGCGTAGGCACTGTTTTCCCTCTGCTCTCTTCCCAACCCAAGCCTGTTTCTAGGAGACTCTGGGACCCCAAGGGAATCACTTCCTGGACTTTGCCCTCACCCGCCCATTTACCAAACAACAGAGCATCAGTCTAGGCAAAAAGAAAGGGAACAGTAGTTCCAAGAAGGTAACTGCAGTCTGAGAGTTTTGCTGCAAACTACAGGAGGGCTGTATTCCGTTACATAAAGTATGAGGTGGAGGTTTCAGAACTGTCTTTGTGAAAAAACCAGAGTTCTTTCTCAGCATCCTGATGAGAAGTTGCCTTGGCCCATCTCCTCCCTGTGTGCCTGAGAAAAGACCCAGCCTACTACACTCCTTCCTGCGGCTTCAACCTTCTTGCCTTTTGGGTGATGAGAGCCTTGATAAAACAAGGCAAACCTAGACAATCAGCGTGCTGCAGTGCACGAGAAGATAAAAAGGAGTTTTCCAGACCAAGATGGTGCTACAAAGAGCCTGGCACCCTTCTTGGCACACGGTTGGCCAGAGATCTTTTTCCGTGGTCTGGCAGTAGATGACCTGCCCTGACATCATACCAGAATATATATAATTTCTTAAGTCAATATCAACAGCATATGGGAGAAGTGATCATGGATAAGTTGCAGTGGATTTAGCTTCAATAGATGGTGGGGAGGCTAATCAACGAATTCATCATCAGTGATGATGCAGGAAAATGCAGATGAGTCTATATATTTGGGAAATCAGACCTCTAATGAATGGTGCACCCAGCTTGTTACTGGGTGGGAGCTGACTTTGGGTGGAGGCTGGAAAGGAAAAGGTAGTAGATGTTTATTAAATCATGGCTAAGGACAGAGGCTAGAGGTAAGAGCTTGGGAATCTGTTGTTAAGTCTTGAAAGTGAAAACGGAAAAATAGAGCTCTTTCTTGGGTAGAGAATCGGGATGTATGTGTATGTGTGTTGGGGGTGGGTGGATACATTTAATGGATCATTACCCACTTTCCATGAGAGGCAGCAAAAGTTCAGATTGCAGCTCTGGCCTCAGACTGCCTGGGTTTGAGTCCTGCTTCCTTATTTACTTAATCTAAGTCCTTCCTTATTTTCTTAATCTAAGTCTTATACACTCATATGTAAAATACGGGTCATAATAGGACCTCCCACATAGGAGTGTAATTGTGAAGCTAAAATGAGGTAGCTAGGTATAACACCTCTCACAGTGCCTGGCACACACTGCACGTACTCACAGGATGTACGCACATACTTATGTACTCACAATATGCAGCTTAACTGAAAGAATCAGGACAAAAGCTTTTAAATATATATATAGGCTGCAGGTGGTAATTTTTCTGGACACTGGTGGGCTATTTAGTGAGACAGGGTGCCTGAGAGCTACTTAAGAATGTCAGTGAATCACATGATCAAAAAATCCTTTTCCAATGGAGATTATGGTCACTGGTCCCTGGATTCTCCCTGTATCAGAGACTCCTTCTCTGAAGACATCCCAAAGTCAAATCTTGGAGAATAAAGAATTGTCTAAGAAGATGTAGGTTCAAGTCTGATTAACAAAAAAATCCACCCCTGAAAGTTGACAAATTCCTCCCTATTCCATATTTGAATGGCTTCCCTGGTGTCTAGAACTGGCTCCGTTTCTGGTGGGCAGCCTAGGAATCAGAGATTTAAAAAAATACATCAAACAGTGTGAGCTAGGAAGGAGGCTCTGAAACCAATCACCTGTTTCGGAAAATGGAAGACAGTTGAGACTCTTGTCCCTGGTGGTCTCCCCGTACTTCTGAGGGGCAGGGGCTGAGCCTAAGGACCCCTCTGAGTCCCACCGGGCCTGGGTCTCTTTTATGGCTGGCAGGAAATACAGTATAAACATGTGTGGAGCAACCATCCTGGGAAGACACTTTCTAAACTGAGACTGTAAAGGGCAAAGGACGTTTTAAATGAGAACCCGAGAACATCTCAGGACATAGTAAATGTGTGTCACCGCCATATTACTTGGAAGGTCTCTCTCACCCATGAATCTCATTCGAAGCAGGTTAGTTAAAAGCTCAGGCTTCAGAGTCAGACAAATCTGGGTTGCTGAGTAACCATGGGCAGGAATTTCAGCTCTCCTGGCACCATTTTCCTCACCTATAAAACGTGGATGACGTCATTACCTATTTCTTAAGGTTGCAGTAAAAATCCAATGGGGTGACGTGTAAAACAGGCTTAGCCCAGTGCCTAATATGTTGCAAATGCTCAACGAATGTGAGCCATTTTATTTCTTATTCTCACAACAGGCCTTTGAAACAGATTTTATTCTCTTCCCATTATCAAGAATGACGTGGCCACACAAGAGGTGAGTGACACGGGTAAGGGGATGCTGTCCCATCTAAATCACTCCCTCTTGTGGTTCCATCCTTTCTGGTCTGCTTTCGAAAGAGAAGAGCCCTTTGGATCCCTGGACAGGACAGGCCAAGGGTCCCGGATTCCAGATAGAAAGCAGGAAGCTGTTGGTTGGTCTCTGACTTTCCCATCCTGAGCTGGTGCCAATGCGTGAGTGAAATGCTCTGCCGGCACTTCCATCCCGCCCGACAGGAGCCTTCATCTGCTCCGCCTCTGGGAGCACGTGTGGGTCTCCGAGCCTGGCACTGAAGCAGGTGCGGGCATATTTTAAGCTCCAGCAAATAACTTTAATTGAGCTCTCCTTAGACATATGAACCCACAGAGCGATTTTTTTTTCTCCCTTCTAATAAAAAAAGACCCACAACAAACCAGATGGGTCTCGGTCCCTCCCCGACACCTCCTCCCCACTCTTCAGGCTCCCCTAATAAATCTTTTAACTCTAACGAAATTACCTTGCTTGAAGTGGGTATTTTATGTGGTTGCATGTGTGGACCCGAGCTGCCTCTGTGGGCCAGAATGGGGGTCACAAGTTACGCACACAGGCTGCAGAACTGAGGCCTGCTGGTTCAGGCCAGGTTGGTACTTGTGTTGGTACTCATCCAGAACTTTCTATTGCAAATTGTTTCCCTATATCTCCTGACCACCTCTGTGGCTCCCCCCACCTCTCATCAGATTCCACACCTTCACCTTCCACTGTCCTCACCTAAAGTAAAACCTCCACCTTGGTGTGGACCTTCCGTGCTGCTGGCTAATGTGGAAGGATCTAGAAAGAATCCCCTCCACTAGAAGCCAGCTTGACTCCTGGGCCATGTTTCCAGAAAGAGTGATGAAAAAGGAAGCCGGATGCCTCCTGTCACCAGAACAAGGCAGCACTGGGGCACGGGGTTCTGCCTCATTTTGCAGACATGAGCTCCCTTCTAAGGCCCCATGAGAAGATGGCAGCAGGAGAAGGAGGGAAATGCGATGTGAATGGATTCCAGATCCCCACTAGAAAAGAGACTTCAAGAATCGCCCAGGGAAGAGACAGTGAAGAGCAACTCGCTCTGGGTTCTGATTTATGAGCCCTGAATTAGTGGTAGGAGGGGCCCAGGAGGAGTCATTTACAACAGAAATTATTGCAGGCCAATGTTGGTTGGTATTTTAAATCACTCACTAATATTGATAGGTTAATGCCTGTCACACTTGCTTAAGGGTCACAGGGAAAAAAAAAAACACCAAGCTTTATCTTCGACTTGGTACCGGCTAAGTATAATGTAGATACACCTCTTTTGGTTTTGTGGTTTTGTTTTGCTTTGTTTTTTTCCTTGAGCAAAGCCTGCTGTATTATTTATGGTCTTCTGAGTCACTGGCTGTAGCCTGTATGTGGATTCTAAAAGGTTGATTTGCAAAAAAACAAAAACAGGGCACCCGTCTAGCGAGGCTGGTGGGAACACAGTCACTGCTCACAGCGGGCCCCTCCAAGGGCCCTCGGCTGTTCAGGGAGCCTCGGGCAGCCAGGGCCAGATGGCGAGGGCATATTGTTCCCTTTTCGGTGATAGTCCTGCTGTGGCAAATAAAGTTAAATCAAGAGGTTAGCGCTCTGCAAGGGGGTGGCCGAGTGGCTGCAGCTGACAGGGGCCAAGGACACTGAACAGCGAGGACGCAGCGGCTGTTCCCTCGGAAGGGAACACAAGGGAGTGCAAAGGAAAAGCCTTGGCTGCACAAATGAAGTGGGGAGAGTCATGGGTCTCAGGGCCCTTCCTTCACGGGGCCTGCAGACAAGCCGGAAAATACACCCTTGGTCCACCCACGACCAAGGCTGGAGCGAGGGACAGTCACTCTCCATCAGTCTGAGGTCAAAAGGGCTCCCACGCACACACACCGCACCCCGACTTGACTTTCCCCAATAAACAGTGCATTCCTTTGGGGGTGATTAGGTGATATTTGCAGGGTCGGGGGAGCAAAGCCTGGGAGGGTCAGATGCCCACATCTGTCATGAGCGGAATAAAACTTTGGAACCCAGGCAGGCAGCTCAGGATCATTTCTAATGGGTGCATAAGATTTTCAATCTGGACACAGAATTTCACGGATTACTTCCTAGGATGTCAGAGCTGGAAAAGATTAAAGAAACTATGGAAACCGTCTCTGTCCCCACCCACCCCTGCAACTCACCCCGCATTTTACAGATGGACCAAAAGAAGGCCAGGGTGGAAAAGTGATTTGCTCAAGGCTCAAGGTCACACGAGGGAGGACGTGGATCCAGCACCGAGGGCCAGCCTTCTGCTGCACCACCTGGGCGGCCACCAGCAGGATGCGTGGCGTGGCAGGGCTCCGAGTGTGCCAGGGATGTGCAGAATCACAGGATCTACAAGGTGTGCGAGTTTTAAACGACTGGGAGAGGATGTGCCCATAAAAATAAACGGATCCAGGGCTTCCCTGGTGGCGCAGTGGTTGAGAGTCCGCCTGCCGATGCAGGGGACGTGGGCTCGTGCCCCAGTCCAGGAAGATGCCACATGCCGCGGAGCGGCTGGGCCCATGAGCCATGGCCGCCGAGCCTGCGCGTCTGGAGCCTGTGCTCCGCAACGGGAGAGGCCACAACAGTGAGAGGCCCGCGTACCACAAAAATAAATAAATAAATAAAATAAACGGATCCAATATGCAATAGAATGCCGTTTGGGTGTTGTTTGTTAAATCATCTTTTTCATAAATCATGTCTGAGCTTGGCTTGTGCTTCAAAATCTGCCCCCCGACCCCCAGCTCCAAGGGTGGGAGCTTCTGCTTTCCTCTCCTCTGCTGGGCTCCGCCCCGCGCTCTAACTCGAAGACACGTCTTCACGTTCCTTTTTTCTTTGAGTTTCCAAAGCACACCATCTACCCAGAGGCCTGCCGTTTCCAGAGTGTGGAACACAAGTAGGCGGTCTGCAGAGTGTCTGTTATTTACCTGTGAGACCCAGGCCGTCCTTCGGTGCCAATGGGTCTCTCAGGTAAATATGAACTTGGGCAGACTCAAAAAGGAAAGAAAAAAAAAAAAAGGTAAACATTAAAAGAGGTATTTAGGGAGTTTTAAATGCTGATTCCATTCTTTTTCGTTAAGTACCTTTCTTTCCCCTGCCCCACTTCAGTCCTCTAAACAGAATATAATTTATGCGATTTCAGTGCTTCTGACGCTGTTCTAATTTAGACCATATTTACGGGCTGAACCTTGTTTTTTTTTACCACATTTGACTGGCTTGACTGCACAGCAACCCGTTTCTGTTAAGCAGTGTTTTGACCTCCCTTTGAAAATTTACTTAGGAGAAGGCGGTATTTCCAACAGTGTGTAAAATCATTGATGAAACCAGTTTAACTTTAAAAAAAAAAAAGGGGGGGGAGCTCTATTTCCATTCAAGCAGACTTTAAAAAAAAAAAAAAAACAACTCTCAAATCCCTCCATTTTCATCCTCACATCTGTCCGCACAGTTAGATTGTTTTACCCCCTTGAAGCTTGTCGAAGTTTCTCAGCTGCATTAGGAAATGCACAGGGATCTGTTCCTTTCCAAAGAGGGCGAGGTCTGAGCGCCATATCTCTGTCTATTGATTACAGTTTCCAAATGGACACTATTTAAGAGATTCTAAATTCTTGCTAAAGATAAGAACTTAACAGCGGGGAGAGGCAGGTGAGATCATGTTTTCCAGCCCTGATTTTACGGGTGAGCTCACTGAACACCCAGGTAAACTGGTACGGTTCCCAGATGGAGTGGGCAGGACCGAGGCCAGGACCCAGTCCCCGGACTCCTCGCCAAGCGCTCTGGCCATCACCTCCCACTGACTGTCTAGCACCCGACTTGTGGTTTGAGCAACCGGTGACTTCATTCTGCAGGCCTGACGATCACCAGAAAACAAGAGTACATAAGAAATTTGATCAAAGCCCAGTGCATCCGATTATACTTAATACAAGCTGAGAACATTGCTGGAGAAATATCCTAGTTATCAAAGTGAAAACCTCCACCCTTATGCCGGTCTGGGAAGGTCTCTGATTTGGAGAATAACTAGTGACGAGAGCCAGAAACTGAGTAAGATCTTAGTTTGAACTTTGAATGTCGTGGGAACTAAACAAACAACTGAGTTAAAAATTTGCTATTCAACCGAGCATCTTTAAATATGCAGTTTCATTAATATTTTAAAAATATGTATCTGACGGTACACAAATATATGAACAGTAAAGTAAGTAGGACTTGAAGTGTAAAACATTATGAGCTCCCACTCTCCCTCTCCGCCCCTCCACTCTCTGCTCCCACCCCAGCCAAAAAATACAGTTTTCCAAGAACTGCATTTTTCTGACATCTTGTGCCTTTTGAGGTCCAGGGAGACTTCCCATTTTCCACACTCAGCACTTTGAGGGCCAGCAGGGTCAAGGCACCAGTATTCCCCGAAGAACCCTGAGAGTTCGTCCAGAACAATCCCGCTACTGGGCGCTCCGCCCCTCTCGTTACGAGCTGACATCCATTTCTCAAGGAAGCGTTACCTTTCTGTTGTTGTTTTCTACCAGACACACAAGGCAAAAAGATGAATCAGAGACATGACGCAGTGACAGCAGTCCCAGACTCAGCTCTAAGTACTGTTCCTTAAACACCATGTGCCCAGGTTAGAAAAAATAAAATGAAACTTTACGTCATGGTCTCAGAAGCTTCTATTACCCCTGACCTGAAATTCACATCTTCTGCTCAACTCTGAGAGCAGGGACTACAGGGGAAAATGAAAGAAATGATACATGTTTCAAAACTTACAGCAGTTTACATCATGCAAAACTGAAAGGGCCTTAGAGGTTTCATTCTCACTGAAGTGCAGTCGGTACAGAATCAGTGAGGTCCCAGGAAAACAGGCCACAGGCACATAATGTAACGTAGGCAAACATGCAAGCAATATCAGATACCTTTCCCACTGCTTCGTTATGATAAAATTCAGATGCAAATTTTTTACTAGTTAAATAATGTGACAGGGTTATAGGAGACACCCAAGCATTCGTAAGTTAAGTAATATGCTCTGCAGATTATTAATATGATGATCATACACACTGGCTTTATTAAACGAAATATCTGAAATACACGGTCTGCCTTTTATTTCATTTTTTAAATTGTGCTCTATATTTTTATGTAAACAAGACATATATTTTGTGTGTGTTATATATAGTTCTTATATAAACAAGATTCTAAGATTCTTTCATCTTTTTCTTGCCTAACCCAAAACTGCAGGATTAGGTTAAATGAGTGTTTATATTTCCAATCATCATTTAAAGAAAAAAAAAAAGTTTTCTTTTCACTTCTACAGTAACTCAAACTTATCCTGAGTTGTGAAAACTGGCATTGTGTACACAATTACCGAAGAGGATTAATAGGTGGAAAGTCATCACAGAATCTGAAAATTCTGTTTAGGGAGAGCTGATGACTGGTGATTTCAGATCTGACTTTGCACAGCTGCCAAAGGAAAGTTAAAATTACATCTAAAGGATGAACAGCTGTGGTCAAAATTATGCTGCAATGTTAATCTTTATGAACTTCTTCGATAGGATTCAAACCAATGCCAAAATTATCCAGAGATTCCTTCCACAGAATGAGTCAGAGTTACCATGTTCTAAGGTTTGGGTCTTCTTGCAAATAAAATAATAGTAAATTTGATTACATTAAAACTCTCCTCAGATGAAAATTAAAAATGCAACTCTGTTGCATCATGCTTTTTTATAAAGATGAATTAAAATGTCTTCATTGCTTTTAAAGCATGTGGTTAAAATTATTAAATTATTATTAAATCTAGTTCTCAAAAACCACTTGCAGCTTTTTTTCCATGTTTTTCCACATGTTACAATGGAGATCCCTAAAATTTTGCCAATTTGGCAACAGGTCCCATAGATGGTTATTAAGCAATGCTCAACTGTTAAGCTTTCTAACTTTCATAATATTTTGTAGTCCCCTACAGAACGCAAACTACCATTCGCCATCTTTAGAATAATTCGTAATGTTCTGGGCAAAACCTTAGGAAAATGACACAGAGTTAGAGTTAGTTGCCAAGATACAATATATTTCTACTGAAGACTAATAATATTTGGAAATGATTTCCTGTATTTCTTCTCTACTTATTTGTTAACCTGATATAGTTTCCAGGGTTTGGAATGTTCATGCCTTTTGTATTCTAAAAAGAGATTAGGGGCTTCCTGAAAAAGACCAAAAAATCAACTTACTTTCCCTAGCTTGAGTCCCACTTCATGCTGAAGGTCTCTTAAGCCTTCCAAGTAAACATAACTGTGCATATATTAGTGGTGCTTGCTTTGAAAAAAACAAGAAGAGAAAAAAAGAAAGGAAGATTGGCCTTTCCCTGTAAATATGGACTCGTAAGCCTCTAAATGATTTGCCAGGCCGAACCAGATAATAAAGGGTTTAAACTTTGCCACTTTGGGGTTAATGTGAAAGGCTTGTCAACATCAGATTGTTTAGACATTAAAAGGAACGCGCTGTGTGCCTCCTTTTAAACCCCATGTTCACTTGAGTTGCAGCTCCCAGTGAATTTACCCAGCTGTAAGTGATTCCAGATGCTCCGCAGTGACAAGCTTCAGTCTCAGGGTACTTATTCATTTCACATTAAAATCTCATGTTCCCAGGTCTGAGCTGTTATCTGCCTGAGATCTGATTAGGGAATACAGCAAAGAGGCATTTCCAAACCCAGAGCCTGCCCTGACTCCCTGGCACCGATCTCTGACCATCAGGCATCTCAGCGCGAGGGAGAGGCGCTCGGAGGTGACAGCAAAGGGGAGGGTGCGGGCTCAGATCTATCATTCTTATACACATCACCCATGCCAAGGCCTTCCACGAGGCTATCTCACTGACTCCTGGATGGAGCCCTGGCATCTCAGCCTGGCTAATTCCGCAATCCAACACAAGCTTCCTCCCCCCAGTTAAAAGGGGCGGGGCATGTGATTTTGTACACTGCCTGGCACGGCACCCGAGCATGAGGAAGGGCACTCAATCAATGCAGTATGAGTGATGATTGATTTGCCAGGTCCACAAGCCTTCAGTTCTCTCTCTAGCCCCCAGCTATGTTCGGACCACGACAGAAGAAGGAAAGTAGAAGGGCGAGGGAAGAGAAGGAAACAGAAAGGAGGTCAGGGGCATAGAGAGAGCACCTAATTCCACCAAGCTGCTTGTGCCTTTGTTCCCACGCAAAGGAGTGACGGTCCTTCCCGACCTCTGGCACGAACAGGGTACTTCGATCTGAGTCTGTTTTTATTTCTTTACCCAAAGTGCAGAAGTACAAACGCTATTGGCTGACAGTTTCTTCCATGACACACGTCAAAGACATTTTTCAGGTTACAGAAATATTAGGTGAGACGAAGACCGTGGACAGAGAGTAAAGATAATGGAGGCCATGTGGGGAGGATGCTACCTCTGTGATGCCCGAGTTAGGGAAAAAAATTAGGATCTTTTTTTTTTTTTTTAATTTTCCCCTCCAGCTAGGTTTTGGGTTTGGTGTGGGCTTTCCTGTCCTGTTTTGTTTTGTCTTACCCCGTTGTCACTTTGAAGAGGTAGAGAGAAAGCACCAGGAGCCCCCAGCTGATCAACTGTGGTCACAGGCTGCTGGGCAGCCCCAGAGCCCGTCAGGAGCTCCTGTCACTGGACTCTCGTCACACTGGAAGCTCCAGAAAACATGCATTGAATACTGTAACCGCCACCCCACACACTCAGCCTCCCCCAGGAGGAGTGGAAAAGAATCACTCAAACCCCCAGGTTCAGAAGGGAGAGGATTTAAGAAGTCAGGGTAGCCCCCGACCCGCCTTGGGGGGCTTGCATGAGGAAAACGAGACGGCCACATGCAAGGGGAGCGGCGGCATTTGGTCTGGTGGAAGGCAGCTTTTCTTTTATGACTGCTAAACGCCTGCCTTTCTCCCTAAGCAATTACAGTGCTGTTTCCCATCAAGATGGCTGTTAGCAGGGATCTCCAAGTTGCTGCAAATAAATCAAAAATGCTATTGGCAGCTGTCTGGAGAGTGGCCTGGATGGTCATTCGGGTCATTCCGTGATGGCGGTAAAGGGCATCGCAGCAATGGTCCGAGCCGAGCTGTAGCTTGCAGCTGAAGGAAAGAGGGCAGCAGCCCCCTGAGGCCCAAATGGGTCAAAGGGAAAGGTATACTGCAGGTTCAGAACCGGAGGGCACCTATGAACTTGAACTCCCCCTGCCCCTTGGCAGTGTTTTGCCCAAAGACACACAACCAAGGCACCTCCCTTCTGCACATGGAGTGGCATCGAATGCTGTCATTACAGTTAATTAGAAGCAGCACAAAGGGGTGATTCGGTGCACGGTGGGCACAGTTCATGTAGTAATGAAAGCTTTTAGAAGATGATGCCGAGGACGCCTGTTAGACACTGAGCGCAAATAACAGGTCTGATGCCAGGGGGGATTTCACTCTACAACTTGCGGTGGCTTCTGGCTGGAGAACAGGCTGCTCAAACCTTGTGGCACCTTTGATCTTCTTGCGCCGTGGAGGGTTCTCAGAATATCAGGCCTGAACCTGTCTTTGTGGGGTTGTACACACACACACACACACACACACACACCCATGAAGGATCCACCGAGAGAGCCATGGTGAGTCTCCCATGGCATGGTACAATCCTCCGCTCACTCTGTCATTTTCACACCCGTATCCCACAGAACCATGACCGGTGACTTGCCGTCTATCCCACAGATGCAGAAGGCATCTCCTCCACGACAGTGGAGTGAAATGAGAGTAAATGATTTGGGGAAAGCTGCCAGGGGCGTTTGGAGGCCAGGTGGGCTGTGTCCTCGGAGGGAAATGCGTGCTGGGGAAGGAGCAGTCCCCGCGCCGGACAGGCTCCATGAGCCAGCTGCAGACCCAGGCCCTGCCCCCGGCCCCCGAGTCACTTTGTGTCATGCCACACAGCATTTGGATCCGGAGACGGCTGTGGCATGCTGCGTAATATTTTTAAAAGCCCATTTCCCTGTTCAAGGGGGAAGCAGGTGGAAAGCAGAACCCCTGAAGGGCAGATACTTTGAAAGGCCCCACAGGCAATTCTCCAATAAAAGAGCGAGCAAAGCTGGCATATATCCCAAACTTTCAAATTGACCTTCTCTCTTGATCTGGGACTTAATGCCTCCAAACCAAACTAATTCCAAAAGTCACCTTCTCAACTTCTCTGCACAATTTTTTTTTTTTAAACAAATGAAAGCTCAGGTAGAGGCTCCCCTCGCAGCCCTTCTGACGTCCTTAGCTGCTTAAATTAAATCTGAATGGTTCGTCTCTTTTTATTATACGATGGGCCATATGTCACCAAAATAAAAACCCAGCTGAAATCCCAGTACAGATAAAGGGCATGAAAGGCTGTTCCGGCCACAAAATAGAGACCCTGTTTAAATCTTATTAAACAATAACACCCACCCAAGCAACCCCTCCCCCTCTGGAAAAAAAAAATTCAGGAAGGAAATTGTGGTTAAATCATCTCATAGTTTGGCAAAAACTTCTACCTCTGAAAAATGAAAAGGGGGAAAAAAAACCCTTCATTCTGTGCTGGACTCACACAGGCTAATAAAAAGCAGGACTGTATTGCTTTGCACTGTAGCTGTCAAATTCTCAGCAATGAAATACAGATCCTGACTCTCCCCGTCCCTGGAGTCCTACCCCCTCAGACCACCAAAAAAGGAACAACGGGGCCAGGGGTGGGGTGGTGGGTGGGACATCATTTATCCTCTCCCACTCCAGAGTGAATCTTGTTTGTTGCTTTGTTTTATTTTTAATTTTTGTTTTTCTGGCCTGCACATCTCTTTTCCTGAATCAAGTTTCCACGGTTCTTATGAACAGAGTTGATAGATATGTAAGGGGGTGTTTGGGGTTTTGGCTTTAAAGAGCTGTGATTCTGCTTTCTTACAAAGATACTACACACTTACATTCAGGGGAGTTCGGGCATTGCCACACTGGTATGTGCGTCTTTAAATTAAGAAAAGAAAGAGAGTGAGAGAGAGAGTGAGAGAGAGGGAGATCAAAAAGAAAAAACATTTCCATTTCACAAGGTCCCCTAGTGGCCTCAAACACTCCTCCTCCACCATCAAAAATTCATAAAGGGGATCAGCATTCTTTACCGAATGGATCCCCGTGGCACCATAGACCTTGTTGGGGAGAGAGGTAATAAATATCGAATTATACACCTCATGGGAAGAAAGGACTGAAGACGCGGCTTCAAGCCCTCCACGTGGTCCCTGGGGGAGCAGGGTCCAGACTCAAGGTCCAGCGCAGAAAGGAAATGGGTCAAGTGGGTCAATTTCTAGACCAATGACCTTTGACCTGCTTAATGACACTGGGAGGCCACCACTAAAAAAAAAAAAAAAAAAAAAGATGCCAAATGTCTTGGAGGAAAGATGTGGGAGGAAGGGTGCCTTGGGGACCACAAGAAAACTGCAACCACGGCATTGCGTGGGGGACGATCTGTGGACCCCCTTGCTAACTGCGATTTGTCCTTGGGAGGATTTGTCCAGCTAAGTGGTAGAATGTCCCAGAGTGGAGAACTTCATTTATGTATCAACTCTTTGGGGCTCCCAGCCCCCGGAATGGCTCATCTTCTGCCTGAAACTCCAAGAGCCTTTCTTGCTCATTCCATCTCTTGCCCATGGCAGAGCCCTCCCCTCTCCCTATGATGCCCCCAAGCCTTCTGCCTCATACCCGCTGCTGACCCTCACTTCCGGCTGCCACCATCCTGTGAGCAGCCACACACGTGGCCTCAGTGCTCGGCCGTCCTGCCCCACTCCCTCTGCGCATGCATTTGGCCATCTCCCTATTTCTATCTCCTAGCCAGCAGGAGCTCCCAGCCCCCATGCCACCCTCCCACACCTCACACCGTCACGGATGCCCAGTCGATGCTCTGTCATCCATGTCGATTGTTGCACAGCAAAACGAAGAGTCTGGGTTCCAAAATGAAATGTACAGGGCAACGGAAGTGGGGAGAAAAGCACAACCAAGTGTGTCCAGAGAGCACCTATCTGCATCCTCCTGGTTTAAAAATGTGCACAGTTATCCATTCAATAAACAGTATACAGAATAGGTACCCAGTACTCCTTTCCTTAAATCAAAGGATCTAGATGTTCAAAATCATCTCGCAACTAAATGCAAGTTAGGAGTCTCACAATTGGTTCATACAGTTTTCTACGGACCAGAACACTTTCAGGTAGTCTCACGGTGCTCCTGGACTAAGCTTGGAAAATAAATAAATAAAAAGCACTTGGCTGCACTGGTCCCAGAGGGAGGTCCCAGGAGTTCCAGCCCCTCATATTAATATATCAAGCTGACCCAATTAGAGTTGGGATTCGGATGGGCATTTTTAGCTCCTGCTCTCAGAGACCTGGGCTGAAGTTCCCGTTTATGCTTCAAAAACAGTTAAAGCCCTTCTTCATCCTCTACACTCTCTGAACTCTACTGCCAACTCCATGAGCTAGTCCTTCAGACATCTGCTAAATGGTAAGTGGCGAGAAAACTGCCCAGAACACCCACACTGAGCTCTACTTTCTCCCCGTTCCCAGAACAAGGGCTGGGCGGCTGCGAGCCTGAGCCCTCTTCAGCTGGACTCCGTAGCAAAAGCCCCCGCCCAGTTAGCTGGTGACTCCACAACTTCACCCTTATCCTCTCCATCCTTCTCACTCCTGGTCCCTTCCGCAGTGCCTCTGACCCTCCACCAAAAAGTAGGTATGAGAAGTACAAGGTGAAACTCAGATCAGTGCCAGGAGAAGAGTTTTAGTGCCAGGCTCCGTGGGGGAGGAGCCTGAAACTGCCACCTAAAAGGAGGCTGGGGGATTGTGTGTGGATTTCGCTGATCTGTGTTTACACTGCCCTCCAAGACCATCAAGAGGCCCGTTCGGTGGCTCCTAACCTCTTGAGAATGGTAACCCCTTAGTGCTGTCAGATTTCACCAGCCACTCTCCTTTCACCTCCACCTCTATGGAGGGAAAAAGTGTTTTGTTCCTTTTTTTTTTTTTTTTTTAAAGGGAAGGTTGCCCAATTACAAATTCTAGATTTGTTTTGTTTTGTTTTTAAATGTATTGATTTATTTATATTTATTTTTGACTGTGTTGGGTCTTCGTTTCTGTGTGAGGGCTTTCTCTACTTGGGTCAAGTGGGGGCCACTCTTCATCGCGGTGCGCGGGCCTCTCACTATCGCGGCCTCTCTTGTTGCGGAGCACAGGCTCCAGATGCACAGACTCAGCAGTTGTGAGCAGTTGTGGCTCACGGGCCCAGTTGCTCTGCGGCATGTGGGATCCTCCCGGACCAGGGCTCGAACCCGTGTCCCCTGCATTGGCAGGCAGATTCTCAACCACTGCACCACCAGGGAAGCCCCTGTTCCTTTTTTTTTTTTAGTCAACATTGGTTTAACTTATTTCAGTTTTCAGAATATGGAACAGGTCCTTAAATTCAACAGAAACAGACAAGGGTGACATACACACCAAATTTTTTGTGTTTATATTATACCATGTTATTATGTTATTATAATGTATATAAACATTGTATATAAATGTATTGGTATATGTCCATATATTATATTTATATATTATTAATATGTTACATTTATACATTTCTATTTATAAGGTTTATATTTATAGGTAAGATAGGTCTAATAATCTTGATTCTATGGTGAAAAAATGAGACTCAAAGTAGTTCAACGGCTCTCTGCAAATCACCCAGCTAATACGTAGCAGAACAAGGACTCACACCCTCATCTTCTCTACAGGCATGAATATGTTCATCCCAGCATTTTTGGAAGTAAAAAATTTAGAACTTCTAGATCTCAAAAATAACACTGAAATGGTTAAGTATATTACGTCACATTCATCTGCTCAGTGGAAGAGTATCTACTCATTAGAAAAAGCACAAAGAATATATCAGAGCCTGGAAAATGCTTTTCACTCAATGCAAAAGTTGAAATAACGGAATACAGAATCACTTGCACTCTAACAGGCATAAAAATACACCCATAAAGAAGACTGAAGGGAACACACAAAAGTGAAAATCATTATGCTCAAGTGCGGTGACTTAGAGCGATTTTTTTTCCTTCTAGTTTCCAGACTTTTATTTTGCTTTGCTATTTCATTTTATAACTGAAAAGAAAACTGATCAAACACATGTCCCCAGATCCAAGCTCAGTGCTGCCCCCCATGGGAAGATGTCTTTCACTCCCCTGGCCGCTCACCGGCACCCCTTTCGGGGACTGGGCTTTGGGTTCCCAGCACTACCTAAGTAGCTGGAAGCAAGGAGACATCAGGACTCCCAAGTTCCAGTCTCCAAGGTCACCCCCTCAGCCCCAGCTTCCCGGGCTCTAGGCTCGGCTCTTGGCTGTGTGTAGTCCCCGTTCATCAGGGGCCTCTGGGCTTATGAATTATGAAAGCTCTCTGGGTGTGCCCACTGGTGCATCTGGATCAGCTGAGACCCGAGGGCTGGAGACATAACAAAGGATTTCCCCCCTTGGTATCAATGTCAATTTAAAAACCATAAACTTTGCTTTGTGAACTTTATCCTTCCACATCGGTGGGGTGTTGTTTAAAAGATACCTTAGGATAACTGCTCAATGATTGCTTTAAAAATACAGAGTAAAATCGAAGCACTTTCTTCAATGGTGGATTTTTTTTCGCCTCCACGTTTGCCACGCTGCCGTATGCTGGGTTCTCTCCTCTGAGAGCTCATGGTAATGGGTACCAGGGTCAAGGAGAAGTGTGGGGCTAACCAAAAGGTGTGGGTTTACTTTGTGGGTTTATATAGGTACTTGGATGTAAACTGGAATCCCCCCCAAAAATATTTCTGGAATGTGAAATCTAGGAGGAGCTAGGTCTTCAAATTTATGAAGACTGTAACAGCTAGAGCATTTCACAGAGCAGCGCAAAAAAAAAAAAAGGTCTGTTTCACTGGAACAGTCTTGGCCGACTAAATTTGAGTGTCAGATTCACACACAGTTGCATTAGCCATATAATTAAAAGCGTATGTAAATAGACTCCAAAATCCAGGTTTGCTTACATTTACAAGCAAGCAAGGCACAGAGCCTGGGAAAACTCAATGTGCTCCATCAAGCCTGCTAGCACCTCAGAACACCCAGCACCCCACACGCCCAGTTTCCAGGCGATGACATTTGCCCAGTGTTCCTTGATGCCTAGATTTTGGGAACAGCCCAGGGTTCTTTCTTTTGGGTAGAGGCCATCAGATTTTTACAGAATGAGATCTGCAAAGCTCAGATCTGTAGCTACCCGTCCTGGGTGTTCTCAAAGATTATCCACCCACTCCCTGAAACTGAGAAACATCTCAAAAAAAGAGACTTCTGCCAAGACAAAACAAAACAAAAAAAACCCCACGCCTCTACAATAAGCAAAGGAAAAGGTATCTTTCTTCTGCCTTCAGATCTCAGGGACAGTAGATTCTGCTCTTAAGGGGGAGAACTGTTTGATATTTGAAAAGCGATAAAACAGAACTGAGCAAAGCATGGGCTGCCATGGAGAGGAAAGTTACCAAGATGGGAATTCACCAGTACAATTCAGGCCGCCAATGAGTTCTCAGTATGCCCCGGGGCTCCACGTGGCAGGCCCCCTCTTTTCTGCCAACACTGTATGAGACGTACCCTTTAAATTGGCTGGGAATTTAGCCGCCATCTTCTCTGAAATACCCAGTGGCTGCATATAAAATATATGGTGCCACCACAGATTTCTTCACGCATGATATACACATAAAATTTCAGCCTACTCTCTCAGTAAACCCAGGAGGTAGGCCCCTGGAGAGCAAGGCAGGATACATGGTCCAGGGGACTGGAAAAGTTTCCTGAGTCAACGTGGCCCTAATGAGAAAGCCAGGCACTCACTGGAGAAGCCAGATTTCTGAACAGAAGATGACGCTGTAGTGCTACCACTAACTAGCTGTGTGACCCTGGGTAAGTCACTTAACCTCTCTGGGTTTTGGTTTCCTCCTCTGTAAAGGTATACACTAAAGGTCATTCTCAAGTCCCTGACATTCATGGAAAGGCTATTCTTGGTCCAGCGGGAGAGCAGTTAAGGGGGAAAGGAAGTCATGGGAGAAACTGATCAAAAACAAAGTGAGGTGTTGGCAAAGTTTCATGAGCTTAACAGTGATGTTGCCTAGCCCTAAGATATGCATTCATTTATACAACACGTATTTGCTAAGCAACTACTGGCTGCTGGGTACACAGACTGGAGTGTAAAACACCATGGTTCTTGCCCTCCTGAAGCTTATGTTTCAGCGTGGCAGTTGTCTCTGAAGCTTTCAAGCATCCTCTTGGTACGTACCAGCTCATACGTACCAGGCTGGGTCCAGCTCCTTTGCCTTGGTCGTTCTGCAGCCCCCACCCGCAATGCCCTCCACCTATTTAAATCCCATATGTATTTCAACTCTCAGTTCCTTGGTGAAGCCTTCCTCTATTACTGCAGTCTACGCTGACCTCGCTCTTCTCTGGGCTACAGTACTTCAACGAGCACTGTTGAATGTGAAATCATATCACTCGTGCATTAGTGTTAAGTGCCCCCAAATTATGACCCTAACTAGATTCTAAACTCCCCAAAGACAGGGACAGCGCCTCCCTTTTTGTCACATCCCCCATGATGCCAAACTTAGTAGTTTCTCAATACCTATTCTTTGATGCTTACCTGTGTGAAAATCTCAATTAAGGGGGCAGTCTTCTGGTTATCTGAGAGTTAATTTTTATTTCAACCTTTACTGTTTGATCCTGTTAAGTAGGATCGGTAGGCTACTTTCTACCGATCCTAAGGGGGCACATCAATAAAAACAAATTTTTTAGAAACTAGCGTTTTTGGGTTTTGGCAGGCACGTGACTTTGCGGTTCATCGGCATCACCAACACTGCTCCATGATCTGGAATAGACACGGATGGAGAAAGTTCCTGAGACGGGAGCTGAGTCTGTGTTGACTCTAAGCCAGTGGGTCTCAAACTATTTCAAGCAGCTGAACTCTTCTGTCAAATAAAATTTTACAGAGAAGCCCAATGTGGATAAAGGCTCTGACAAAGCCAAAATGGGGAGCCCAGGCCCTTGCCTGGCCATCCTGTCCTCACCCCCACCAGCTCTGTGGTACTTCTCTTGGACCCTCAACCCCAAAACCCCTGCTCTAGACTTCACCCCCAAATTTTTAAAAATCCATAATAATTTTCATCTTTCTCATTAAAGCAGAAGAGGAGAAGCCTAAAGAGGTGGGAAGGGGGCAGGAGAAGGAAGGGTGGGAAGGAGAGAGAAATCAACGATGTGGTCACATTCACTGGATAATAATCTAAATTACATAAGATATGATATGTATATGTACATCATATATAAGTGCTTTATATTAAATAAAACATTGATTGAGACCTTAATTGTGTATTCAACTGTGTGTATTATTTGCCCCCACTTTACAGATGAGGAAACTGAGGCACGGAGAGGTTCAGTAGCTAGCCCAAGGTCATACAGTCGGCAGTTAGTAAAGCTGGGAGTTCATCCCACTTTCAGTCCCAAGAGTCCTTCTCTTAATCACTCCACCACAGCTGTCTCCACAGGTCATTCAAGCCTTCAAAAACCAACAATCAAACCACCTTTTATTTGCACTACACTTCAGAGTTTTCTAAGAACTTGTATGCCTGGTGTCCCGTCTGAGCCATTCAACTATCGTGTATGAGGATCATGGCTTCAGTTCTTCAGCTGAGCCAACGGAGTCTCACAAAGGTTCAATTCTATCCAGATAACACAGCCAAACCAAAGCCCAGATCTCCTGACCCCTAAGTTCAGTGCTTCTACATCAGACGACTCTTCCCTAAACCAAACTTCACAAGAATCCCACACCCATTTAATGCCCCTCCAGAAAGCTTCTGCTACACTCCTGGAAGCCCCTCCTCCCAGGGGGTTCCGAGCACTAACTTTGGATCCAGGTAGTAGCTGGGTGTCTACAGACACATCATCAACCACTTAAATATATGTTACAGTAATACACAAAAAATAATAATTAAAAAAAATCTCTTGAGGACACCAACTTACTAGGGTTTTCACTCTACAGGGAATCTTACAGTTCACTGACTTCTTTCACAGGTACATTCCATGAACAACTCAGTCGTGTTCAAGGGTTGTTCCTACTACCTCAGCACTGCCTGCCCCTCCCAGCCTGGTACTTCTTGTCTATAGATCCATTTCATCAGCCATTGGATGGAAGGTTGGGAGTGTGGGTAGGTGGGAAAATAGGGGGTGGGGACACACACTGCCACCCTGGGGCCTTTGCCACACTCCGAGAGCCCTGGACACATCAAAGAGGTGCCCTCAGAGCCTCGACAACCAGAGACCAGCAGACAAGCTTCGACCTTGCAAAGGCTCCATTAGCCTCTGTGCATCAGCTGTTAGTGACCACCTCCCCGCTCCCCCGCCACTAATGGTGAACTCCCCACACATGTGCAGACATATTCTACCTGATCATACATGCACACATGTAAATGAATTTTTAAAGCCCCTGTACACACACATGAATGTTGACATATATATGTATTAAGAAACATTTTTCAATCTGGCAAAAATTATCTCTTGGGTGTCGCCATTTGAATGGAGACATATAACGCAGTGGGGAAAAGAAACAAAAGAATGGAAAGCATGATCTCAGCTTTCAATCAATGAATCAATCAGCTTATATATACTGAGGAACTTCTATGTAGCTGGCACTATGCTAAGTTCTAGAAATAGAAAAGTAATGTGACATAGTCCAGCAAGGAATGTACAATCTAGTTGGAGAGAGAATTAGAATAATAACATTTTGTATTTTGCAAAATAGCCCCTGTTTTACAGAACGCTTTCTCAAACATCATCCCCCATGCTTCACACGACATCTACTACCATCCCCATTTTGCAGATGAGGAAATGGAGACTCAAAATTGATTTGTCCCAAATCGCATAACTAAAGAGTGAAAAAGCAAGAACTTCAACTCAGTTCTTCAAACTCCAAATCCACAGCTCTTTCCAAGAAACCACGCTGGTTCTGCAAAGCAAGACCAATCCAGGAAAACTAAAATAACAGTATCATATGATCCAATTGTATTAAATTAACGGGTGAGACCCGACTATGAGAGACAGGTGGGATGAAGAGAAAGCAACACTGGACTTAGATGCAGACAACCATGCTCTGTCACTTGCTGGGGAATCTCTGATGACATCACGCAAATCCCTTAGCCAATTCGAGCCTCAGTTTTCTACAGAATGGTGATAATGGCAGCCACCCCAGGGGGCTGGCGTCGGGTGTAAGAGAAATGATGTCTGTGAAGATGCTCTACAGACAGAATAGGAACAAAGGAGTGTGACTTGTTAGGTATGGGTGGTGGCATGGCAGGAAGGGGCTGCCCTCAGCTGGGGATATCGGCAGAGAAAACGATGCCTATGCAATCTAGAAAAATGGTAGAGATGAACTTATTCGCAGAGCCGAAATAGAGACACAGACGTAGAGAACAAACTTATGGATACCAAAGGGGGGAGGGGGGGTGGAATGAACTGGGAGGTTGGGACTGACATATATACACTACTATGTATAAAATAGATAACTAATGAGAACCTACTGTATAGCACAGGGAACTCTACTCAGTGCTCTGTGGTGACCTAAATGGGAAGGAAATCTACAAAAGAGGGGATATACGTATACCTGATTCACTTTGCCACACGGCAGAAACTAACACAACATTGTAAAGCAACTATACTCTAATAAAAATTAATTTTAAAAGCACACCTGGGCCAGCGCCACCTTCAAGCACATTTCGCTGCCTCCCAAGTGACACGAGGAGCCCCGTTTGGCTCACAGCACATTCAAATCTGGGTTCTAAAGATCGATGTTGTAGCAAGTTCGTGGAAGAGCGAGACCTCATCTGATCCACTCAGGAAGATGAAAAAACAACACGATTTGCAAAGCACATTATTTGGCATACGAAACTGATTCTTTAAAGAAATATCCATCTGACCAGGGGGTTTCAGAGAGCACAGGCACTATGCCACTCAGCCCCGCATCTCTGAGGCACTTGGAAGTAAAAGTGATTCCGACATATGACAATGCAGGTGTTTGCAGAGAACTCTCCCTGTATTTCTGGTCCAGTCTGCAACAGAAAGACCAGGTGTGTTCCATATAAATAACGAGAAGAAGGGCCTGAGAGGCTCCTTTCCACAAGCTCGGTTGACTTGGCTTCAGGATAAAAGGGCGCGTGGGGTGCCCAGTTCCTGTGCTTACCAGTAAGTCCACGTGATCAGCTGGGGCGCACTTTCCAGGAAGCCTTCCACTGAGGGTTAATGGTTTCCCTCTCTGCCAGTTCACTTGGCCTAGGGGTCAACTGCTAGAGCCTGAAGCTGCATTAGGATTAGCCTGGGAATTTAGCCCCTGAGAACTCTCTCCTGTCATCTCCTCTTCCCAGCCCCCAATGCAGATAGAAAAGGAAGCCGAAGGTCAAGAAGCAAGATCTCCATTCCTCTGCACACAGTAGGTGTACATAACATCTCACCCAAACCAGTTTTACATAATCAGTCACATTGTGGAAATAAGTATCCTGATACACATGCGTACATAAAGCACAGCGCTCCGGGTGTCCACACACTCACACTCACACACACACACACACATCTATACATGTATAATCATTAGACCCATTCCTACAACAGCACATCTTTCCTCTGAGGTTAAAAGATCCTGTTTAGGGCTTCCCTGGTGGCGCAGTGGTGGAGAGTCCGCCTGCCGATGCAGGGGACACGGGTTCGTGCCCCGGTCTGGGAAGATCCCACGTGCCGCGGAGCGTCTGGGCCCGTGAGCCATGGCCGCTGAGCCTGCGCGTCCGGAGCCTGTGCTCCGCAACGGGAGAGGCCGCAACAGTGAGAGGCCCGCGTACCGCAAAAAAAAAAAGATCCTGTTTAAATATGCATTGAATCACTTTGCTGTACACCAGAAACTAACACCACCTTGTAAATCAGCTATACTGCAATTTTTTTTTAAGTAAGGGAAAAAAATAATACAATCAAGGGAAAGATAAAATAAATATGCATTATGAGATTGATAACAAAAAGGTCTATAAGTAGAAACTTTACAAGATCATATACAGTTTTAAACAGAAAGCTTAAGGTATACGACGTTGAGAGTAATCTGAGAACCCTCCTCCATGTCAACCTGTAATGAAAAAGAAAAAGCTCAATTCAGTCCGCTCGGGGCCAAGCCCTCCTGTCCAGGTCCTCAGAAAAAAATAGCCAGTCGTTCTTACCTTAACAAGATCTGCCATCCCCAGAACTGAATTCAAATATTCTGCATTTTTAAGCCAAGAAAAGTGAAAGGGCTGTCTCTACCACATCAGTAGACTCGCCTGGAAATATTAAATTGACTCAACCCATGTTTTATTAGACACAGCTTAACAACTCTGAGTTTACAAAACTCAGCCAAACAGCATCAGGCTTCAGCATAAACTTCTGCTAACTAGCCCACATAGTTCCCATATGCTATGAGATGTTGTTTGAGCCGACTGGGTATCTTATAATTATAAACACACGTCTTTCAGCTCTTCTGTGTACTCTTCCCAGGCAGAACGGAAATATGTCACTTAAATTAGCACTTGGAGTACAGCGTGGCTGCCAAATTTGGGTTAGCACAAACAGGGTGAATAAAGCAGCACGAAATTAAAACGGTAAAATAAACTTCTTTATGCTCCAGTGGAAACTAAGTCCTAGCTGAATGGCAGCTAATGGGTCTGGGAAAAGGATATCCCTCAAACTGTAGCTCTTGGCTTTTGAATAAGGTTTCCTCATCCAAGGATCTCGGAGCAATTTCTTACAAAACTCGAGTAGTGTGAAGAAAAAAAAAAAAAAAAAAAAGACGCTATTTCTCCTGCAAACTCTTTTGCCATCGTTTTTCTTCATCATCCCTTTTCTATAATACTGGGAAGGTTTATATTTTTATCCTTAGGTAACTCATGGGGAAAAGGAAAGATGTTAGAGAGATAAATGAAAGCAGATAGAGGTGACATAAGTTGGCAAAGTAGTAGAGCTAGAAAATGATGTAGAAATCGAATCGTAAAAAGTCTTTCAAAGAGAAGCCTTTGTGGCTACCCTGTATAATCATAACTAGCACTTACTGAGTGCCTACGGTGTGCCTGGGACAGATCTCAGAGATTTTTACACATTATCTCACTTCGTCCTCCCATAACCCCATGAGACAGGCATTATTCTCTCCATTGTGCCCACACATCCTGAATGTACTCTGGAACCCAAAAGGGGGGAGGAGGTAACCGGGCGGGAAGGCAGCAAAAACAAAAGGGAGGATTCATAACAGCTTTATTCATGATGGTGAGCACTGACCATCAGGAGGAAAAGGGCAAAACAGACTAGTGGTGTCTTCGTACAATGGACTACTACTTGGCAATAAAGAAGGAACAACTATTGATAGCTGGACAAATCTTAGAAATATTTTGCTGAGTGAGAGAAGACTTCCAGAAATCAGTACATTTTTGTATGAAGTTCTAGAATAGGCTCGCCCATAGTGGTAAATTATCGCACCAGAAGCTGACTCTCAAGGGAGGAGTGGGGACAAGGATTGACTGAGAAGGGACATCAAGGAACCGTCTGAGGTGATTGGAAGGTTCTCTGTCTTGAGAGGGCTTTGGATTACCCAGGTGTACTCATCTGTCAAAACTCATCCAATGGTACACTTAAGATTTGTGGAGTTTATTTTGTGTACATTTTCCCTTAAGAGAAAAACAGGAACAGTATAAAAATACTGAATTCTAGTTAGGGATAGGCTTATTGAAGTACTTGGAAAGAATCTACTGTTGACTGATAACCTCAAATTTACTTTGAGATCATCCAAAAATATACAGATTGCTGGATGGATAGAGAGATAGACAAATATGTGATAAGGCAAGTTTTACAAAATGTTTAATAATGAACTCTGGGGCTTCCCTGGTGGCGCAGTGGTTGAGAGTCCGCCTGCCGATGCAGGGGACACGGGTTCGTGCCCCGGTCCGGGAAGATCCCACATGCCGCGGAGCGGCTGGGCCCGTGAGCCACGGCCGCTGAGCCTGCGCGTCCGGAGCCTGTGCGTCCGGAGCCTGTGCTCCGCAATGGGAGAGGCCACAACAGTGAGAGGCCCGCGTACCGCAAATAATAATAATAATAATAATGAACTCTGGATGGTGAGTATAGAGGTATCAGTGTAACATCCTTTCAACACTGTGTATTTTAATATTTTTATAATAAAATGGAAAGTAGCAGGAGGACAGGGAGAAAAGACAGACTAGGAAGGAAAGTGAAGGAAAGGCTTGGAAAAGAAAAGGATGGGAGAGGAAGGTTATGAAGAGAAGTCTGGGAAAGGAAAAGTGGAAGGAAGTCAAGTTGGAGGATGCCAGAAAATACCAACAGAAATCATGGGAGGAAAATATACAAGAAAGGGAAGAAAAAAATAAGAAGAAAGGGGGCCACGTATGCAGTAAGAAACGAAGGGCAGAGGAGGTGAAAGAAACAGGCAAGAATGGAGAAAGACAGCGTATAGACTGGTGGTAAACGAAGCCCAGGTCTTTTCCAAACCACCCAGCTCAGTGAAGCTGAACTGTGACTTGTACAACCGGTCTCATAGCTGCCGTGCCACTGCCACGTGGGGATACACTTGGTCAGAATCTAGATCAAGAGTGTGGAGAGGATTTGAGCATCTTTTGTATTAAAGCCACTGACCCATCAAGCCCAAAGACTAGAGGCGACAGGGTATCCTGAAATGCTTTCCAAACTCGATTGTTTAGCGACAGTATTTCTTTAGATAACAATTTCATGCTTATAAATTACAAGAATATGATAGGCAAAAGGGGCAATGCTCTGGTCATTGCGGCAGCATGGGGGCCAGGTCCTGGGTGCTGAGTTGACCCACTACCTCTCACTGCCCCTCACCCCACCCCAGTGACAATTCCAGAGTCTCTTCAGATCCCCAAGGCCATGAATATACTAGCTAAGTACAAAGTCCATGGCATTAAAAAACAGAACATGAGGTCATGATTCGATCGCAAAGTGGTGACTTCAAGCAAGTCATTGAATGACCCAGCGTCTTAGTTTTATTGTCTCCATCTGCACTGTCAACCACTTTAGGGTAAGAGGCTCAATTAAGGCATTACTATATAAATTTTAAAGGCTTTCATAGATGCTCAACAATTAGGACTCCTCTTCCCTATAAATTTGCCACATAGGCACATCAAGAGTCTGTGAGCCAACCTCTCGTTCCAAATGGCCTCCAGCTAACAGATCCCTATGTCATCTCTGCTATCTTCTTACTACAAGAGCCAGAGAGGCAACAAAACAAAAGAAAGCTGACAACAACATGGACATTTCCTTCTAAAATTCATTTGCTTCTTTCTAACTCTACTGCCACCTCCGTGACCTGAGTCAGAAGAGCCACATTAATTGCTCTCCCAACTGCTTCCATCCCCAACTACCTTCCAGTCCATTCTTCATACAGCAGCCAAGGAGAAAACTGAAACCACGATGTGGACCACAAGCTTGAGGTGCTCTCCCAGAAAACAGAGGGAAAGGACAAAGAAATGCAATGGACGAAGCATTAAAAAACATAATAGAGGAATGTTTTTTCTGAGTTGAAGAAATGTATGTAGATTCTGAAAGCTCATTATGTGTTCCAGGAATAATCAATGAAAATCAAGGCATTACCCGACTTTCCCATTTCAACATTAAATGCTAGAATCACTAAGCAATGTCTAAGTAGTTTTAAGTGGAAAAGGGTATGACCCAAGAGTTTTACAGCCAATATTTTAAAAGTGAAAACCTCAGAAAAAGACTCTTAGATATGCAAAGTGTCAAAACATATAGCACCTATGCACCCTTCATGAGAAGATTATTGAGGACGTAATCCAACTTCTGAAAACTGAAGCAAAATTAAAAGTTCAAAAGTGTAGATATTATAATATGAAGGAATGAGTGGAAACGCTGAGATCAATTAAAATAGAGGTGAGCCTAAAAATCAATACAAATATTGCTACAAAACTTAAATATAAGTGCTAAAAATAGCTATTCAAAGGGAAGCTATGTAATTTAAAATTTTTATATAATTACATTAATCTGGTTATAAAAGCCAAATTTATCATTTTAAAAGACTAAGAAATAGCATAAAGAGAAAGAGGATGAAAGGGATGATGTAAAGGCAAAATTGTGCTAAGTTACTTGTATTAAATAGAAAGATGCATTTCACTCATGGCTGATAGTAAGAAAAATATAGGCCAAGAAGGTTTTTGAAAAGAATTTAACCAATAGTAAAATTTTAAAATATACATTTATTCAGAAATATTCAAGATTAAATGCAAAGAAAACAAGTTCTATGTACAAAAAGAGAACAGACAAAGGAAAGAGCAAGGAAATAGAAAAGGAACAAGATGACAGATTATGGCCAAAATTATCAGCTGTAACAGTAACTGAATCACTTTGCTACACCTGAAACTAACACAACATTGTTAACTATACTCCAATATAAAATAAAAAAAAATTTTAATTAAAAAAATAAATGTAAATAACTTAAACTCTCCTATTAAAGGGGTATTGAATAATGAAAAGATATATGCACCCCGATGTTCATGGCAGCATTATTTACAATTGCCAAGACATGGAAGCAACCTAAGGCTTCATCCAGATGAATGGATAAAGAAGATGTGGTATTTTATACACACACACACACACACACACACACACACACAATGGAATACTACTCAGCCATAAAAAAAGAATGATGTTTTGCCATTTGCAACAACATGGATGGACTTGGAGGGTATTACTATGCTAAGTGAAATAAGCTAGATAGAGAAAGACAAATACTGTATATATCACTTATATGTGGAATCTACAAATACAATAAAGTAGTGAACATAAAAAAAAGAAACAAACTCACAGATACAGAGAACAAACTAGTGGTTACCGCTGGGGAGAGGGAAGGGGGGAGGGGCAATATAGGGGTAGGTAATTAAGAGGTACAAACTATGTATAAAATAAGCTACAAGGATATATTGTATAACACAGGGAATATAGCCAATATTTTATAATAACTATAAATGGAGTATAACAGTTAAAAATTGTGAATGACTATGTTGTACACCTGTAACTTATATAATATTGTACATCAAACATACTTCAACTTAAAAAAAATTTTTTAAGGGACTGAATGAGATATTCACATTGAATGAAAAATATATCCAGCTGCATGCTATTTAAAAGAATGTTCTGATGTTCCATTATTAAAATGATAAATTAAACACTGAAAATGGAAGAATTTTATAGTATGTCAACTCTACTTCAATAAAACTGTTTAAGAAAAAAGAACACTCAAAGATGAGAAATAAAAGGACTTGCAAAGGATTATGAGGCAAAGGTAAGCAAAAACAAGGGAGAGGTCACAAAATTAACAGTAGACAAAGTAAAGTTAAAAGCAAAACGTTCTAAACTGAATAAAAATATATAAGTTTATAATAATAAAAAGTTAACATTTATATTGATAATAATACATAGTAATCATGAATGTAAATGCACTATATCAAAATATATAAATCTTTAAATATTAGAATGCCAAGAATAACTTTGCAGAAAGATCATTATAGCTAGCCATTTTAACATAGCCCTTTTACTCTTCGGCAGATAAAATAGACTAAAAAATAAACAAGGTTGGAGAAGATGTGAATAACATTAATAAAGTTTTTTTTTAGGTCCCTAGAAGTAGAAATGGTCCAAAGCACATTCTCTAATCAAAATGCAATAATTCAAGGTAATCTCTTTGATGTTAACAAAAATAATTCACTTAGAAATCAAAAATGCAGTTTGAGTACTTATAAATGAATGACAAGGGAAAAAAAAAAAGTATGGCAGCTCACATCCAAAACTGTACATAGAGAAAAATGCATGGCCCCAAATGCTTTTTTTTTTTGGTGAAAAAGAAAAGAAAAACTAAAAATAAATAAGCTAAAATTTCAATCAAGGAAACTTGAAAGTTAAATAACCCCACAAAGGAAAAAGATGGACTTACCAGAGATAAAAGCAGACCCAATCAAGTAGAACTGACAAATAAATTTAAATAAATAATCTAAGTATAACTTAGACGAACTTCTGCCAAGGAGAATAGGAAGAGAGGGGGAGGGAGTGAGAGGCAAAGAGACATAAATGCACCTACTTCATCAGAAACAAGGAAGATCAGGGATTTAACCACAGATGAAGTGGAGATTTTTAAAACTGTAGAATACTATGAGAACTACTTGTTAATGAGTACGAAAAATGTTGACTAAATCCACGAGTTGTAGGAAAATGCTGAATTTCAGGATAAAACTTCTTCAAGAAGAAGTCGAAAAGGTACACTGACCAATGATTGTTATAAAACTGTTTTCAGAAGGTATCACGTGAGCAAAGATTTTGTGTTCACAATGGAGGGGGTGGAGGTGGGTCTCCGTGAGATCCTGGAGAGGGCACCTACAGCTCACTCCCTCCTGTCCATCCCATGCTAAAATACATCCCATTTCATGCTGTGGTTTCATTCCTCTGAGATCAGCAGGTCTCACAGCTACATTCTCTCTGATTATCACCATTTTTCATGTGGTTTAAAAAATTATTTAATGGACTAGGAGAAAATATTTGCAAATGATGTGACCAAAAAGGGCTTAATTGGGCTTCCCTGGTGGCGCAGTGGTTGAGAGTCCGCCTGCCGATGCAGGGGTCACGGGTTCGTGCCCCGGTCCGGGAAGATCCCACATGCCACGGAGCGTCTGGGCCCGTGAGCCATGGTTGCTGAGCCTGCGCGTCCGGAGCCTGTGCTCGGCAACGGGAGAGGCCACAACAGTGAGAGGCCCACGTACCCACGCCCCCAAAAAAAGGGTTAATTTCCAAAATATACAAAGAGCTCATACAACTCAATAACAAAAAAACAGGGACTTCCCTGCTGGCACAGTGGTTAAGAATCCGCCTGCCAGTGCAGGGGACACGGGTTCAATCCCTAGTCCAGGAAGATCCCTCATGTCACGGAGCAACTAAGCCCGTGCGCCACAACTACTGAGCCTGCGCTCTAGATCCCGCGAGCCACAACTACTGAGCCCACGTGCTGCAACTCCTGAAGCCCACGCTCCTAGAGCCTGTGCTCCACAACAAGAGAAGCCACCACAATGAGAAGCCCGTGCACTGCAATGAAGAGTAGCCCCCGCTCACTGCAAGTAGAGAAAGCCCGCGCACTGCAAAGAAGACCCGATGCAGCCAAAAATGAACAAACAAACAACCCAATCAAAAAATGGGCAGAAGACCGAAATAGACATTTCTCCAAAGAAGACATACAGATGGCCAAGAGGCACATGAAAAGATGCTCAACAGCTAGTGATTAGAGAAATACAAATCAAAACTACAATGAGGCATCACCTCACACCAGTCAGAATGGCCATCATTAAAAAGTCTACAAATAATAAATGTTGGAGGGGGTGTGGAAAAATGGGAACCCTCTTATGCTGTTGGTGGGAATGTAAATTGGTACAGCAATTATGGAAAACAATATGGAGCTCCCTCAAAAAACTAAAAATAGAGTTGCCATATGATCCAGCAATCCCACTCCTGGGCATATATGTAGGCAAAACTATAATTCGAAAAGACACATGCACCCCTATGTTCATAGCAGCACTATTTACAAAAGCCAAGACATGGAAACAACCTAACTGTCCAACGAAAATGAATGGCTAAAGAAGATGTGGTACATATATTAAACTGGAGGGGACTTCCCTGGGTGGTCCAGTGATTAAGAATCTGCCTTCCAATGCAGGGGACAAGGGTTTGATCCCTGGTTGGGGAACTAAGATCCCACATGCTGAGAGGCAACTAAGCCCGCATGCTGCAACTACTGAGCCCACGTGCCACAACTACTGAGCCTGTGCACCACAACTAGAGAGAAGCCCACGCACCACAACGAAAGATCCCGCATGCCACAACTAAGACCCAACATAGCCAATAAATAAATAAATAAAAATTTTAAAAAGAATAGTATTGTTTACAAATAAATGGAATACTACTCAGACATTTTTTTAAAAATGAAATAATGCCATTTGCAGCAACATGGATGGACCTAGAGATTATGATACTAAGCGAAGTAAGCCAGAAAGAGAAAGATAAATACCATATGATATCACTTATATGTGGAATCTAAAATACGACACAAACTTATCTACGAAACAGACTCACAGATATCGAGAACAGACTTGTTGTTGCCAAGAGGGAAGGAGGGTGCAGGAGGGAAGGATTGGGAATTTGGGATAAGCAGATGCAAACTAGTATATATAAGATGGATAAACAACAAAGTCCTACCATATAGCATAGGGAACTATATTCAATATCCTGTGATAAACCATAATGGAAAAGAATATGAAAAAGAATATATATATGTATAACTGAGTCACTTTGGTATACAGCAGAAGTTAACACAACATTGTAAATCAACTATACTTCAATAAACTTTTTTTTTTTTTTTTTTGCGGTACACAGGCCTCTCACTGCTGTGGCCTCTCCCGTTGCGGAGCACAGGCTCCGGACGCACAGGCTCAGCGGCCATGGCTCACGGGCCCAGCCGCTCCGCAGCATGTGGGATCCTCCCGGACCGGGGCACAAATCCGCGTCCCCTGCATCGGCAGGCGGACTCTCAACCACTGCGCCACCAGGGAAGCCCCTCAATAAACTTTTTTAAAAATTATTTTAATTTAACAGACCAATTGTAACCATCTCCATGAAACCTACAGCATAGTAGAAAGAGCATTCAAACTGGGGGACAGAAGCTTGAGGTCCAATCCTGTTTTACCACTAACCACAGTTTTAAAACTATTTTGGAGAAGACTGCTTCTCTCTCTCTGGCCCTCAGCTGACACATAAGCTTCGGTTTGAATGTGCTGTGATTCCATGGATCTAGTTTACAAACAAATCTAAAAGGAAGAACAGCAATACCAGTTCCAAAAGCAGCTCCCTGGGCACACGTATTTATACTGTCTTCCCCATCCCTTCCTCACCTTCCTCATCCTCCATCACCATCACTGGCAACACTGGACATAAGCTAGAAACTTCCATCTGGAAGACCACAGGACACCTACCATGCAAAATCAGGCAAGACCTAATTCTACTTGCCAGAGCCTCACAGTGTCATGAGGGAGATATGACTGCCAATGTCAAACAGTAGCAGAAGAAAGAGAGGGTTCAGGGACCAAATGGGAGGTTCAGGGAAGTGAGTGAGGCTGAGTCCACAGCAGAAGCAGAACTCAAGCTTCCTTGCACTGTTTCAAGCAATACACGAAGAAGGAATTGTCCAGTCTTGAAGGAGACATAGGCAACATGAAGAAAGACGAAGAAAGTATATTTGGGGCTTCCCTGGTGGCGCAGTGGTTGGGAGTCCGCCTGCCGATGCAGGAGACACGGGTTCGTATCCCGGTCCGGGAAGATCCCACATGCCGCGGAGCGTCCGGAGCCTGTGCTCCGCAACGGGAGAGGCCACGACAGTGAGAGTCCCGCGTACGGCAAAAAAAAAAAAAAAAAAAAAAGTATATTTTAAGCGGTCATGTCAGAGCATAATTGCCATAATTTGAAGAATTTCTGCACCCTAATACAGAGGGATCATCCCACATAAACTCCTCTTGGTGACGTTCTGCTTTCTTCCCATTTATTCATAGTACTTTCTGGGTTGTGTTTCAGAGTGTCATTTAATGTCATTTTATGACTCCCTGGTTGTAAGTGTCTGAGTATTACCAGGGCTTCGAGATTTACAGCCTATTTTAAACTCAGATAATGATGTTTAATTTGTTATTGGCTGTGTAAAGGTTAACAAAGAAATAACTCAAATTATCATCTCAGGGATAACGCATTACAAGAGGGCAATTAAGCGCAGTACCTGGCATTACACAAAAGATTGATATCTCGTTACAAGAGTACAGATGAGTTCCGATTTCACAATACAGGAAATACACTCGTCACCACCATCTCTTTGCATAAACAAATAGCGGCTCCGCTCAGCACCACTGAGTAACCAGAAGGGGAAGAACACACTTTTCAAGAAAAGGAAAGATTGATATGCAGCCAATTTCTTGTAGAAGAGCTGGAGAAGAAAGAAAGAAACTCCGTCTCCTGGAGAAAATGAGGTTGATGTTACTCAAGTCAAAGATTAGGTTCCCTCTTAGATGTAAACAAACGATGCTAACGAGCAAGCAAAATAGACAGGGGTCCAATAGGCCCTTGAGAAGAGAAAGCAAAACAAATAAAAGCGTCAAAGCCAAATCGTTATTAAATTGTCTCTGAAATGGAAAATGAAAAACAATCTATTCCAACCATCACTTTTGTCTCTTTTCTTCTGCCCAAAACACCTTTCCGTGATGACTTGGTATCTGCATTCCCCTGGTTCTGGTGCCAGTAAAAATACAAATAAATAATAGGTTTAAAAATTCATTAAAGGGTTTTCCTGGTGGCGCAGTGGTTAGGAGTCCGCCTGCCAATGCAGGGGACATGAGTTCAAGCCCTGGTCCTGGAAGATCTCACATGCGGTGGAGCAACTAAGCCCATGCGCCACAGCTACTGAGCCTGCGCTCTAGAGCCCACGAGCCACAACTACTGAGCCCATGTGCCACAACTACTGAAGCCCGTGCACCTAGAGTCCGTGCTCCGCAACAAGAGAAGCCACCACAATGAGAAGCCCGTGCACTGCAACGAAGAGTAGACCCCGCTCACCTCAAGTAGAGAAAGCCTGTGTGCAGCAACAAAGACCCAATGCAGCCCAAAATAAATAAAATTATTTTAAAAAAAAACTCATTAGAGATGTATTTGTATTTCTCAGCCCTCTCCTTCTGGAGTCGGCTAACAAATGCATTAGTCTCATCTGACTAATGCCCTATTTATGTCCCTCAAAGAGGACTCCTAATTTTTTTTTTCTAGATTCATTTTCCATCCCTTTCTTCCTCTTCCCTCTGCAGTCTTGGTCTCTCTCCAACTGGGTTTTTAATTTCCTCTTTCATTTCTCCCCGCATCTTCTGCTTTCTCTCGTGTTCTCACTCCAGAGTTCATCTCTCCTTTTTGGTTCTTTGCCTCTCATTTCCCAAACCTTCTCCCGTGAGCTTGCATTTTCTCTTCCGTGAGAGTTCCTGCTCTCTCTCCCCTCCTCCTACTTGTCATGTTCAGTCTTTTCACCCAGTTCTTCTCTGTCTAGTTTATGGACCATCCCATTCTTCAGCAATTCTCAGTTCTCTCACCCTTTTTGTCACTTCCCACCTCCCACCAAATTTCTCCATCCCCCACTGTGCAGCTCAAACCCTTCTCTATTTGGGCAAAGACGTCTAAACAAAGTCTTCGAAGCGGACATTCCCCCTGTGCTCTTGACCTCAAAACTTTCAGCAATAGCAGAGGGCCTGTCCACCCTGGCCAAAAACTCCTGAGTAGCCAGAAACTCATAACCAGAACCATGAAGATTGCAGAAATCACAATGGTATTGTCCCAGTATATTTCTGGAGTCCTGGAGCCTCCTAAATTACAGCCAAGTGAGAGCCTGGCATTTTTTGAGTCCTTACCCCCCATCACGCTACCACTGAGGTGTTGATATGGGCCCAGTCTTCTGTTTGGCTTTATGTCATCAAGGGAAAGAAACAAGGGGTGGTGTGTATAACTTGACACCAGGCTTCACATTTTTGGCTTGCCCCGTTGACAAAGCAACACAAATGCTACCTATGCCACCGTCATCGATATCAAGTAGGATTTATGAAGCACAGACATATTTTGCATCGAGTGCCAAGCCTTGGGGAAGATGGAGAGTCGTGGTCGCTATTGTGTCAGCCTTTCCAGCCTGCAAACCGGCACCACCAGCAATGCTCACCAGTGCTGAGGCCATATCGCATGAGAAAAATCAGACAGTCCAATTCAATAACTAGCCTCTGTTGACACATAAATAAATGCACTATTCACGTGTTCCTTGAATCAACTGGCTGTACCTTGGTTCCGTAATCCCTAATAAGTGGAATTGTTAGTATTTCATCAGGATGTGTACATTCTAGCAGGCTTGAATGTCACACCAGGGAGTCAAGCTCAGACAACACTGTCATATGGAAACACCTGGGATCAGGGGATAACGCATTAGTTAAGCAAACTAACCTTGAGCTTTTGGAACTGAAATATCAACAAAAGGATAAAATAAATGTGCAAATTGTTCGTCCCCGTGGACATCAGCCAGGCGTTTGTTCTTTAGCCAACAACAATCAACAGGCGCAACATACCATAAAAATGCCAGTGGAGGAGCTAATCCAATAAATAAAGAAAAATCCATGTATTATGGATAGGCCGCCGATGGTCATGCCACCGTGCGAAGTGAGCAGTGAATTCAAATAAGAGCGGGCAGGCGGGAGTCAAAGTGAGACCCACCTCAGGGAGGGCCCCTGACCGCTAACATAAATTTCAGATTTAATGCTTTCTTTAGCATATGATTTCTGGCATGCAAAGCAACCATATGGCAATTTGGGCACCTAAAAAATTGTACTAAAATGCAACTCAATGAGCACTAAGTGCGTACAGAGTGCCAGGCACTGTGCCTGACAATGGCTTGTTGCCTCTCAAAGGGAAATCCTGCCAAGCTGTTCACCCAAGACCGGAAGGGAAGGGAAGGGAGACATAGGTCGCGGTCTTCTAACACTGGCTCCTACCTTTCAACAAATGTTCATATATTGAGAAGAAAAGAGGGAGGAAGGAGGGAAGAAGGAAAACAGGTTGATGGAAAGAGATTTGACTAGATATCTGAAAGCATATTTACCCAAGGTTATTAGTGGTCAGTCCTCACCTGTGGACTTTTTTTTCTCTTACCAGTATCTGTACTTTCAAATAATCTTTCTCCATTACACACGGAATGTGTACAAAAGACAGTAAACTTGTTTAAATTTTTAAAAAGAACATCTCTACCTGTTTTCCCTCCCCCATCCCTGTTCCCCACACAGCCTCCAGATCCTAATGGTGCTGTTCACATAAGGGCCCCAGAAATAGGAAGGATGACAGATAAAAGTGACCTGAAATAAACTGAACTCACTACATGACTATGAAAAAGAAGAGAGCTTCCCTTCCCAAGGATTAATAGCCAGAAGAACCTCGGTACCACCCAACTTTAGCACAGATGAGGTGAGAGAGGTGATCAGGAAAAGGAAATTAGGGATTCAGGTCCTCCTTGCGTGAAAGCTGGCTGGGACCCCATTTCCAAGCCTATGGCCTCCTTGCCTGAGGCCACGTCAAGAAGTCTGCTGGGGGCGGGGGGTGGGCTTGATGGGAGATGGATTTTATTTTGTTGTTTGGCTCTTGGATAAGGGTGTTAGGGAAAAAATTATTGATGAACTACTTTGTCATCGTTAAGAGTATTGCTGACACGCTCCCAGCAGGCCCACTGCGAGGCAGACAGGGCCCGTCTACCCAACGCCTTTTGTAGCCGAGACATGTGCTGTGCATTAGGCAAGGTGTGTAAATTATAACAGCCCGAGTTCTCTGGCGAAGGCCCGGGTCTGAGCCCTCCTCTGCCTCCTTCTCCCTTCTGTGCTCTATTTCCCCAGGGCACTTGCCTCAAAGCCAGTGGGGCTCCTCAGAGGGCACATTAACGGGCAGAGGCTCCAGCTTGGAGTAAATATTGCAGGACTGAAATGCAGAGGGAATTATACTTCTTTCCCTTGCAGACTTTGGAGCGCTGAGTGAGAAATAAATCATGAGGGTAATAATGGGCCCAATTCTTCCCGGCTCCACCTCTCCCCCTGGGTGTGGAGTCTTCTAAAGTTGGAGGGTGGCTGCTTGTGGTTCTGGATTCCATCTTGAAGCCGACAGGAGGGCCAGCCTTGGGCAGGAGAGCAGGTGGCTAGAAGAAGCCCTGCCCGGGACAGTTCCCCAGACAGCTTTCATCTGGGGAGGGTCTCTTCCTGGGTCCAGCCTCATTTTGCCCAGAGAACAAAGGAAATGCCCGATTGTTTTGGGGGGAGGTAGGAATCTGATCCTAGTCTGTATGCAAAAGACTCCTGGGGCTTCCCTGGTGGCGCAGTGGTTGGGAGTCCGCCCGCCGATGCAGGGGACACGGGTTCATGCCCCGGTCCGGGAAGATCCCACATGCTGTGGAGCGGCTGGGCCCGTGAGCCATGGCCGCTGAGCCTGCGCGTCCAGAGCCTATGCTCCGCAACGGGAGAGGCCGCAACAGTGAGAGGCCCACGTGCTGCAAAAAAAAAAAAAAAGACTCTTCTGGGTTTTTCCTTTACACCCACTCTGGGAGTCTCTCAGAACTTTGAAGAAAAATGGAGCTGGGAGGTTTGGAGTGCTGAGCAATCGATACGTAAGTGGTATGGCTTATCCTCGGGCACTGAGCCTGTGGGCAAACGTGCTCAGAAGTGGCCAGAAACTTCCAGGCTCTTTTAGAAAGGCGCTGAAAGTCCTGCTACCTCTTCTTCCCCACCCCTATTCAATCACTGCTGCCAATGGATTTTCTGTGGGTGAGAATTTTCACAATTTCCCTGATAGCTCTGTCTTTTCCCTCTACTCCCAATCCTTTCCCCCAAAGAGGGCGATGAATGTCATTTACAATTAGTACTTGTACGGTCATCCCCCAGTATCCAAGGGGGTTTGCTTCCAGGACCGCCACAGATACCAAAATCCCCATAGGCTCAAGTCCTTCTATAAAATGGCGTAGCATCTGCATACAACCTACAGCGCACCTCTAGATTACCTGTAATACCTAATACAATGTAAATGCTATGTAAATCGTTGTAAATACAATGTGAACGCTATGTAAATAGTTGCTGGTGTGCCACAAATTCAAGTTTGGCTTTTTGGAACTTTCTAGAATTTTTTTCTTTGGAGAGTTTTGCTCTGTGTTTGGTGGAACCTGCAGATATGGAGGGCCTGGAGGGCCAACTGTATGTGGTTAAAGCAGCAGGGAGGTCAATCTCCTGCACTTGAACTTCCAGAATCAGATCCAGCCTCAGGAGGGTAAAGCCTGCTGGGGTCATTTCTGAGGTGCACAGTGGTGCAGGCAGGGGCGTTGGGGACCTCTTCCTGACCCTGGGCAAGCTCAGGTTGAAATCTGAAGCCCTCTTAGAAGTAACAATAGGTGGTGTTCAGAGAGGTAACTCTCACTGCGAGAAGCCTGCAGGTGGAATAACAAGCAAGTCTTAGGGCCCTGGGCCATCAGTACAGGTGCATGAGTGATTCCCTGGCCTCTACCCCAGACATGACCCCCTAGGAGAAGGTGATGGACAGCTTGCTTCCAGTCCTGTCCTGAGAAGGCAAACATTGGCCCTCCCACCACCAAATTCTTGAAACCTCTGATCTGAACCCTTATATCTTCTCCTGAAAAAATCATCTCTCTGGCAAATCACCAAGAGAACAATTAGGGATTAACCAAAGTGTTCTCTCTTGCCAGCAAGAGTTTGAACTCTCAGGGGACCAGGGCCAGTTTGTACTGGAGCTCTTTGTCTCTGCAACTCCCTCCTCTTTGTTTGCCATCTCGTTAGGTGTTTTCCTTCCACTGTGCAGAGGACTTTTGCGTCTAGGTGGCATTTAATTGTTGAATTAATATTTTCTCCATGTTCAAAGGCATTAGGACAATAGGGACATGTGGGGGGGGGGGATTAAAACTACTCAAGATAAAAAAAACCAACATGTGGAGTTTGTTGTTACTATTGGCTTTGATATTTATAAATCCTTTACGCATGGCTTTTTTTTGAACCCCAATGTCTCTAAACCAGCATACTTTTGGTAAAATTATTGCAAGAAAAATGAATAAGGCAGAATTTTTTTTCATGATTTGTATCGATACCTAACTTCCAAATTGTACTCCAAGTGCAAATTACTTCAACTCTTTAGAGCTAAAATCAAAGTGGTCCCTTATATAATGCTAGCTATAAAAACTACTCCACCAAAATAAAAACCATCATTTTTTTTAAGCACAACTGTCCCTTAAAAGGCACTTGAGCCCCTCAACTTTCCAAATGGGATCTTCATAAACAGGGCTGAGAGCTGTCATAGCTCAAACTGAGCCCACCTCAACCAGAATATAGAGCCCGGTTATAGAGAGGAAAACGAAATTGTCTTTAATTTCCTCATTTACCTATAGAACAACAGGATCATACACAACCATCCCATGGGGCTGCTGGTATTCTTGCAAGGCAGACAAGAGGCACGAGGAAAATAACTGAGGCACAGAGAGGAAGACCCATCTGCCCAGAAACACAACCTTAATGGCAAAAATCAAATTAAAGTGCAGGGTTTCCTTATCTATCATGTTTTCTACCAGGTCATGAAAAGCCTACAGACTGTTGCTAAGGAGTTACTTAGACAACAGCTGGGCTATTTTTTGTAAGAGGTGTTTTCTATATTGATGTCTACAGCAACAACTCTATTATGAGAGAGAGCATCCTACGTGTGTTTTTAACGGGAAGAGTTTAAAAGTTACTAGGAACAGGACCATTGGATAAGCAGTGACATCAAAGCATGAGTCTTCCCCAAAGTAGCCACAACTTAATTTGCCACTTTAAAATGGTCAGGGCCTCCATGTAGCGTGTCTCCATTGGCATCCTGATTCTTCCTCAGCACAAGGGAAAAAAGTCCTTCCTGCAGGATAAAAACCCATTTTTACAAACAGCTAAGCATCCTTGAACCTAGATGAATCCCGAGTGGGAACAAAAAGTTAAAACATACTCTGAGTCAAGTCTTCAAAGGGCTGGTCTAGGCGACCCTTCTTAGGAATGTTTTAATTATATCAGGAAGGAGAATCAAAGAAGAACGTAAAAAACAGATCCAGAGCCATCATCACACCACCTTAACCACTGACTCTTTTACTTTCCTTGATTTCTGCAGGCATATTTTACAGAGCACCAGGGTACCTACAATATACATTCTATATTTTTCACCGAACATTTTCCCACATGGCTAGACGGATAATTCTTTGCAGTGGCTATATACTAGTGCATCAAACTGCTGTGTCATCCTCTGCTTAGTCATTCTCCTCTTTGTGAAACAAGTTAGGTTGCCCAGGTCCTTGCAATTCTAGATAATAAATGATGTAGTGAACATCTTCGTGGATAGAGGGTTTTTCTTTCTGTTATGTGATCCCCAATGATTCTATTTTTAAATCAACAATCTTGAATATACTTCCTGGTGAGAAAACTACATTGCCTGGTTACTTACCTTTTCTTGACACCATCTCTTTGCCAGTGCCCAGGAGGGGTGTTCTCAGAACAAAACTCAGAAGCCCCAAGCAAGGCTGATGTTGGCTTTAATAGGACATGGCATCCCGCCAAGGCCTCGTCCCTCTGCTTCTAAGAGACTGGAAATAGTATTTTAACTTCTGAGTTGTGTCTCTTCAGAACCAGAGTAATTTCTTTTTCCCTTTAGAGGTCGTGGGACTCAGCAATATGAACACAGCAGTACCCACTCAGCACATACTTTGCAGCCCACAATCTGATGTAATTACCATCAGAAAGCACTCCTCTGACCATCTTCATGTTGTCACCTTCATGTGGCCCAAGATGAGAGCGTAGTCTTTCTCACCAGAAAGGCTAAATAAATTTTTTTCTGTTACTGAAGGAGCAGGCCTTTCAAGGAAGCCATAGTAAAAGCAAAGAAATTGATCGAGTTAACATACAGAAGCCTTAAGAAATATTCTCCATGAGACATGAAGTATAATTTAGAGAACTGTCGTTTATCCTTGCTCTCTTGAACCATGTTTCTTCAATGAAGATGACTTCATTGTGATCTGATCATTTCACTGATCTGATCATTTCACATTACCATGTTTTAAATGACTTGGTGAACAGGGAGAGAGGTTGGCACTTTGGTATCAGTTCCCTTTGGGAAGCTCGAGATGCAATTTGCCCCATCATGTTTTCCTGCCAATATTGTCATTTACTATTTGTTCTCCTGTACTTCACTTGAGCTGTTTATGGAAGATCATCTAATCCAGGGTCAATTTGTAAAAACAAACAACAAAACAGATAGGCAAAGAAATAAATACCAAATTAGTCCCTTTTAGAAAACAAAAGCGCAAGTGGAGGCTGCCAGGAAGGGTCATGCTGAGAGTATGGAGAAGACATTAAGACTTTTTAAATCCCAGCATGGAGGTCCCAGGCTCACACTGGGCCTCCAAACCATAGAGCAGAGGCTGGGCTGCAAGACTGGAATTGTCCTGGATTCCTGGATCAGACTCAGATCTTGACCCCCTAAAGAACCATCACTTTCCCACATGCTCGCAACTTTTTGCATGCGCGCGCGCGCACACACACACACACACACACACACACACACACACCACGGAGAAGGAGCTCCCAATTCCACACCTCAGCCCAGCCTGGTATAACTTGAAAAGTATCACATTACAGGTTTCCCTTAAAAATAATTTTACCAGATATCTCAGTGTTTTTCCCTGAAAAAAGAAAGATATTGCTGCATAGTTTCCAAGTGAAATAGTTTTAAATGTCCTACATTTGGGCTAATATTTGAATCCACTTGGGAGACCGTGTCCCCAATTCCAATGCAATCATCATGACCAGCAGGGCCTGGGACATCTTCGAGGTCAATATTCGTTTTCACAAATTGCGTACAAGATGGACTTGAGTGAAACACGGGTGTGGGTCTATTTTTATAAAGCGGTATTTACAGCATACGGCTAGAGGCAGGGACGCTTTTCTAAGGCCCTGTCCTCAGGAAGAATACGGAAAACCACAACGGGCACGACGGCTGTATTCACACATTTTCTCCTTCGTTTACCGCACTTCCCTCCACACGCTTCCTATTCTGCATCTGACCAATAACACAGCAAAACACGCTCTGCCTTTATCACCCTGAGAAGCCTTGGTTGAGGAGGACCCAGTGGGGTCATATTCCAGGCCCGTTAAATCGATGTTTAAGCCACTGTGCAAGACCAAAAAGGCACCTTGCTGGTGCCACAGAGAGACAGACTGGGGTGGTGCCCGAGATATGCAGTGCGTCAATCTACTCAGTTAACCACCCAAATACTCACTGAGATAACTGTAATTAATGGAGAGTTGGGGGGGGGAGGGAATCCTCTATAGAAAAGTGCAGTGAGGGATATTTCCTGGTGGTCCAGTGGTTAGGAGTCCGTGCTTTCATTGCTGAGGGTGTGGGTTCGATCCCTGGTCGGGGAACTAAGATCCCACAAGCCACGCAGTGCAGCCAAAAAAAAAAAGAAAAACTAAAAAAAAAAAAAGTGCAGTGAGGATAAGAATTACGCTTCACATTTTATTTTTTCCTTTTGCCTGAAATTCTAATGCTGAAATTAAAGTAGCAGCATTTTATCACCTTTGCTTTTCATATCCCAGGCATCTGTTCCCTTAGAAACTAAACAGGAAAAAAAAAAAAAAGCTACTCTATATAGAAATACATAGTTAACTGTCCATCCCAGAATAAACAAACTACTCTCAAGCCCATTTATCAACTTCTCAAAGACAAAACTAAACTAAAACAAAAATAAAAACAACACACAGTGTGTGTGTAAAATTGCAGGCAAAGGTAGTTAAGCTGCAGAGTTTGTGATATCCTATTCAGCATGCTCAAACTAAAAACAAATTTTGGATTGCTTATATATTCTGAAGTGTTTCCTGCCTACATATCCTCAGAACTCCCAGGAGCTTTCCTGGACACATGGAAAATTTCAAGTTGAGCCATTTTTAAGTTATCCATGAGTGAAAAGGGAAAAAAAAAAAAAACACACAACAGCACATGAAGTGGGAGTTTGAATTTGTCCTCAAAGAAGAAAAAAGTTATTTTGTTCTTTCTTTGCCTTCCCTTGAGTTACTTGACAATGGCTGAACATACTTCACCCAAGATTTTTATTTTTCGGAAAGAAGAGAATCGCCTTTGTGCTAAAGCCAAGTATGAACATATTCAGCGTGTTCTACACGAGCGCGGCACCAGGGAATTCTGAAGGCAGATCTACGTGTAACCGTAAAACGAGCATTACCAGACACAAATCAGATCGCACATCATAATGATAAATAACTGCAGGAGTAGTAAAGCAAGCATGGACTCAGTATCCATCATCCAAAAACGAATTCTACTTTTCCAATTATTTTAAAGCGCTTAACACAGAAATAATCATCCACAAGGAGGAGATCGTTTACTGAAACACAAATACGGCAAAAGCCTGGCAGCTGGATGTTGACTGGGTTTCGGGTCCTCCAGCTGTGACTCTCTAAGAAATACTGCCCCCAAATTAAAGGCTTCCGAGCGTCTTTGCAAACGGCCTCCGTGTGGTATCTCACAGAGCCTAGCAACTGTGTGCCAATAACAGGCGGGGCACAGAGGTATAGCCATCCTGGAATGTTTATTGGAGAAGGGTTGAACAGCTCAGGAGAGGATAGGGCCAAAACTGTTTTGCAGGGAAACACCCCACTCAGAAATGTCGTTCCTGGCTTCATGTCATGAATCTCACATAAATATCTGAGGAGATTGCTGACATCCTAGAGCCAAGAGGAAAAACATGCACTGGAAGAACGAGCCAGAGAAGCCAGAACATGGAATAATCATTTCCCTGGCCGCCCTCCACTTCAGATACCAATGCCTGAGACTCCTGTTAAGAAGGAACAAGAAAATGGATGAGAGATGCTCCCCAGCCAGGAAGGGAAGAAACTTTGATAAATAAACTTGTCACGGAGATAGGTCACACATCAGAAAGGAAAGGTGGCGCGGCGCGGGGGGTGGGGGGGCGGCAGAGGGGGGAACCTGCACGGCCGTGGCGGTGGGGAGGGGGTGCCCAAGGTGACGGAGCCCTTCCATCTCCCATCTCGCCTGGTCCAGGAGGCAGGGGAAACCGAATATTAGCATTGTCTGGTGGCCCGGGCGATTTTTCCCCTTCTCATAATATAACTTTGTGAATATGTTGAAGAGAGTGTCTGCTGTTATTGGTCTAATGAGCTAACTCTGAAATCTGAGCTAAAGACAGCTCCCTAGTGGCTGCTCACTGTTCCACAGACAGAAAGGAAACTCCTTTCAGGGGCCCATCAGGGTGAACCACTGCTGACAGCTTGGAACGGCACAACACACAGATTTATTTCACAGACAGCCACAGACAGGAATTTAGCACCCTGTGCTGGCCTCCTGCTTCGTGGAGAAGGTGTTAAAATGCAACCATGCAGAGCTCTCCCTTGAACAAAACCCAGTAGCGACTAATCAAGCGGTCACCCGTCCCCCCAGCAGAAAATTCTGGGCGCGGAGCAGCTGAGCGCTGAGCTGGGCGCCCCATCCTGACAGCTACTGCTCGGGCGCCCGCTGCAGCTTGAGAGCGGCCTCGGAAATCGTGAAATATTTTG